>NC_137612.1:50761534-51361534 GCF_963280865.1 Gymnoscopelus braueri | reverse complement strand
ACTCAAGTATTGTACTTAAGTACTATTTTGAGGTATCTTTTACTTTACTGGAGTATTTCCAATTGTCTATACTTTTACTTTTACTCCACTACATCTCAGAGGCAAATATTGTACTTTTACTCCACTACCATTATTTGAAAACTTTAGTTACTAGTTACTGTGCAGAAATAAGTTATTACATTATAAAACATACATTAACAACGCGTTGTGAGCATGTGAGCATGCTATTTTCAAACATTTTAGCACTTTTACTTTTGGTACTTTAAGTACATTTTGATACCAATACTTTTGTACTTTTACTGAAGTAAATGTTTAATTTGGGACTTTTACTTGTAACAGAGTACTTTTACATTGCAGTATTGATACTTTTACTTAAGTAAAACATTTGAATACTTTTTCCACCACTGGTGGTAAGGTGTGCGTGCGTGCGTGCGTGCGTGCGTGCGTGCGTGCGTGCGTGCGCATGTGCTTGTGGAATGGAAAATCCCCGTTTCTCATTTCTGCATGGAAATGTCACACTTAAAACAATTTCCCGATTAGACTCCTATATACACAGATAGTAATCCACAGAGCAGGCACAGTGATTTACTTTTTATTTATCACTTATTGTCAGGATTAATTTGATCATGTGTAACTACTGCAAGTTCCTGCTCCATTATTTGTGCAATGATTGCCCTGAAATTGCGCAATGTTTTTGCAGTGTAACTCAATATCCTAAAGAAGTATCCTGTGTTTCCCATTGTTCTGACAGTCTGACATGCATGTATGATTGTTTCATTGTTTGGTAATTGTTTTCTCTGACTCTTTGAATTCCATGCAAGTGTGAGGTTTTTATTTGAAACATATATGGCAGCCTGGGGTTGCACAAGTACAATGTATGTCTTTCTGGCATGGTTAGTTGAGCCAAGGCTGAGATATGTTCCAACCGTTTTCTTCTCTGGGAGGGATGTGGGGCTTCATGTACAGAATTCACATTGACACGTGCATTCTCAACACTTGTTAAACTTCTGTGAACTCATAGAAATGCCAGTGGTGGAAGATGTACTCAGATTTGTTTACTTAAGTATAAGTAGCAATACCACAATTACTCTGTTACAAGTAAAAGGCCTGTATTCAAAATTGAGTAAAAGTAATGGCATCAAAATATGCTTTAAATTTCAAACCTTTTCAGACGCATTGTGTGCTTGTAGATCGGCTATTTTTGAATGGCCGAGGTATAAAACAGGGCAAGGGTGGTTAATGTATGTTTTGTAATGATAACCTAATAACGCAAAATAACTAATAACTAAAGTTTTCAAACAACTGTAGTGCAGTAAAAAGTACAATATTTGCCTGAGATGTAGTGGAGTAGAAGTATAAAGTTACTTTCCACCACTGATAAATACCCCCTTGCTTCCACAAAACTACAGCAGCCTACTCTCACTGTTAAATATTACAGCTGATCAGCACATGCTGTAACACATACTGTACAAGTGTAGTAACGGCTAATGAGGCTATTAAACTCTTGGCTAACAATGAAAAACTAATTTCCGATCAGGCAAATGAGTCGTTAATGAAAAACAACACTGAGCGCTGACGCTGGCACCCGACAGTGGAGATGATTAATGAGCTGATGTTCAGAGATGTTGAGGTTGGCACCTCCCTATCTTTGTAGTGTGTAAACATCTAACCAACACTGCTTTTGTAGATATATTTTCACACAAGTGTACATGCAAAGAGAGAGCACATGTGCGTATGGACACAGTTAAACACACGCACACACTTACGCACGCACTTACGCACACTTTGGGCTCTCTTTGCACGTTTAGGCGCACACACACACTTTATTTCGTCTCTCTTTGCATATCGAGGTTCCCCCCGCCCCCACACACATACACTCGCACACACACACTTTGGGCTCTCTTTGCACATTGATGCGCACACACACACACATTCAGACACACACACACTTTCAGCTCTTTGCACATCTAGGTGACCTCACATACGCACACAGTCCACACACACTTTGGGCTCTCTTTGCACATTGATGCGCACACACACACACATTCAGACACACACTTTCAGCTCTTTGCACATCTAGGTGACCACAAAAACACACACACACACACACACACACATGTAGTCATAGCGGTGTGTGTGTGTTTGGAATAGAGACAGCGATCAGACAGACAGCCCAGGGAGAAGCGGCGCGGCCGTCATGAGGAATGGCTCTCATTAAAAGTATGCCCCGGGTCACACTTTGATGGACAGCCAGACGTCAGTCATCTGCCAACTAGATTAACAGGGACTGAAGCCCCCCGCGTCCCCCCGTCCCCCCCACTTCCAGACTACCCCCTGAGAGCCCAGAGCATACCAAGTTGGTCCAGGAGGACCAGCATGTGTGCCCCTCCAGCCTCCCTCGAACCCCTTATACCTCAGACTTGCCAATCACAAAGACAAACTAGCATATCGACTTCTTTGTATCCATGAAGCCCACCTGCTGTGCGAGGATGCAAGGGGTGGGGGGGGGGGGGGGGTAACAGATTCTTTCCTCCACTCCCCTTATGTACCAGGCCCTGCATGCCCTAACCTGTAAAGGGGGTGATATTGTTTGTTAAAATAAGTGTTAAATATAATATATATTCTGATATTGCTCAATTATAACAGGGGTCTCTCCAGCTCTTTAGTAAACAGAAAATACATTTTCAGTTCGGGATACCAATCTCATCCGATCAGGAGAGAGAACTCAGGATACAGCTTTATCCTATAGGATAAACAACTACAATTGGAAGTGATAACACAATTACAAAATTGAAACTGGAACACAAGCTGATAATTATCTTTGTGAAGTTCCCTCAACTGATCAAATGAAATTTTCAACCCACCTGAACATTTATTTTCTGTTTATTAAAAAGCTGGAGAGACAGGGAGAACCCTGTTACTGAACAAACTTATTATTTTGATTACTATATCTGAAGCTTTAACTTTAACTTAAAACTTAAAAGTTTTTAGCAAAACACATTTTGTTTTAACCAACACAAATCACTTATAGCACCTTTAATTTAACTATTCAATCGACAAGCTCACAAAGCGACGCAACGCGTCGCGTTGTGAGCTTGTCGATCTGCTATTTTCAGCTAAAGCTTTCCCCACAATAACAGAAAACAAAAAATACGCAAGTATTGAGACCTGAGGGACTCCGGTTACCCATATGGGGTTTAAGTGGTTAAACCCTATACGTAGTTGACCAGGGTCCCCCACGGCTCTATACTTTGGTTTGCTCCCTCGATCTACACCAAATCTCTTCACAAAAAATTGTCGACCTACAAGTTCAGAACTCGTCGCAATACGACTCAAATGTTTGCCCCAGAATAGGAATGCTAGGGTTCATGTTAACTGTACAACTGGATAAATGAACACAGGGTTTTACTGTGCACCCTGCCATGTTGGTATTTTTACGAGCCTGAGCGATCCAAACGTGTTGCAGAGAGTTACTGTAAGCACACACGCTTTGTCAAAAGGCTTGCATTATAAATCACAGCGTACATTGTTGCACAGCAACAAAAAAAAGCTTCCCTTCCAGTAGACTGCTGCTGTTTTACAATCCCTGATTACCACTGTAATGTTATTGTTTCAATTGTGGATAATGTTCGGGATACAACTCTCTCAGTGTGCGAAAAGTGCTATAATGTGTTGCATGTCATCTACTACTATTCACCACGTTGCCTCACATAACTCAATTATAGCTGTTGTGACAGACATTGACATTGCAGCAATAAGCAAAACATTTAAATGTTGGTAACACACAATTGACTGATGACAGAATCTGTGGCTTAACGGTTCAAACCGCAGCCAATTGTCTGTTCCTCATGGGTATCATCTGTCTGTTCTCCGTGGGTATCCTGTTCCTTATGGGCATCCTGGCTGGCACACAACTCAACGCTCTCACTCAGCATCTTGGAGATTCAGCTTTTACAGCAAAGGAACACACTTCTTAGGTGATAACTGATGGACCAACCCAATCGCCAGAGAAGAACTGTTGTATTGTAAATTTCTGCAACCAACTGAAACGTTGCATGTCAGCATTGACACGTTGTATGTCAACATTAGCTTTAGGGTTATTTCACAGTCATAGTCCGCATTTAGGCACGTTGACAAGCAATTCTTTTTGGATTAAAACACGTCCAGTTTCAACGCTTTCTATGCTTTGCAAAAGCCTGGCCACCAGGTTGGATGGACTGAGGTGTATTAATGATAGGTTTGACGATACATCTACGATGTAGAACGAGTAACACAGTCAAATCCTTCACGTTCATTTAACTTACAGTGCAAGTCTTCTTCTTCTTCTTCCAACTCTACCTATTCTTGGTATCCTTGTCTTACATGAAAGTATAGCATATATACCAGTGTCCTACCGTTTATACCAACATTCCCAAGAGTTCACATCTCCAGCAATAGACTGATGGCAGCATGCCCGGGACTGCAGGCCAAGGATGGCAATAGTGTGACAAGCTAGTCAGAGCTGGGCTAGCTCCACTGCTCGCAGGTCAGGATTCCCAGGGATCTTTGGCACCCCGGGTGACGTAAACATCACAAAGTCCATTTGAATTGCATCTAAATCCGGGGCTGTTAAAATTGCCACCTGCGGCTGGAGTCTAGGTCCCCATGTCCCAGTCCCACGTGGAACACTTTAGGAGGATGGAAGACGGTGTTGCACGAAGAAAATTGACGATCTACAGGCTCGTTGTGAGCTTGTAGACCGACTCTTTTTTGCAGAGGTACACTGTCATGTCACGGGGTAAGTTAAGCGCAGGAATGAGGGCAAAGAGATCTTATGAAATGTCTCTTTGCGATATATACACGTATCAGTTTGTGACAAATAATAGACTCCGCAGAGTGCGTGAAACATCACACACTTTTAATCCCTGGCTGCTGCATCCCTACAGCAGCTTCCAGTGTGTCACACATCATCCAACGCAGGATGGTAAAGGGCAGAGGTAAGCATAAGACAGCTATATGCATGCTGTGTGCGCATGCATTCACAGAAGGAGATGCCAATCACTAAAGCCCGATTTGTCCTTCGTCGTTCGACCGTGTGGTTTCGTTGGAAATGACTGATTAGATTTTGCTGCAAGTTAACCTCCATGGCCATAAGACCAACAGATATGGGTATTTTACCAGATTTATGAATGTTGTCATGAATTAGTTTTTGTTCAATCTTGTCTGAGGATTGACCCATTAAGACCGGGAACGCATCTGTGTCATTTTAAGATTTCTTTGGCTATTCAAAAATTGCTGATATAATTATTGTAGATCTGCTATTTTTGAAAAATCGTGAACATTTCTCAAACCTTTTCATGTCAAGGACCCCCAAAATGATATCTATTTGGCCACGGACCCCCATCTCAAAATATTTAGGTCCAGGGACCCCCATGAAGAAAAGATTAAAAGTTAAAAATGTTCACGATTTTTGTACAGCCAAAGTATAAAATATGGATAAAGTGGTTACACAGATGTTTGAATGGGTTAAGAGCTTGTTTCCAACACGAGCGATGCAACCTCAGCTTTATAGGCATCTGAGAATTCTCCTTAGCGACTGGAGGGTCAGAGGCACTCAGCGGTGGATGAATATTAGCCTCTTCTTTCTGAGGGATTATCACATCTGCCGGCTGGGTCTTTGGAATATGAGCTATCCCAGAGTGCCATGCTGCGACTCCCCTCCGACCACAGCTCAGGACCAGGGTCAGTATGCTCTAGCATGACCCTTGACCTCTCCAACACTAACTTACCTATAGCCATGGTTAAGGTTACTGATTCACTGTGGGAAGATCGTACTTGCTTTGCTGGTTATTCCCCCCGCCCTTTGGAAGGCCCTGAGAGACTGAGGCTGGAGAGAATGAAACTTTTTGATTATTAATATTATTATGAAATTAAATATTTCGATTTGGGGTTTACTGGCATGGGATGATTCAGTTGTAAGGTAGCAAGTTCCCGGGAGCCGAGATCTGCCTGGGGACACCAGCGCTTTCTGCACCACCAGCGAGATGACAAAAGAGGAGGCTTTTATTTTGAAGGGGGTGAAATAACAAAACACCCGTAATCACAACCATTTTGCTAATCCCTTCCTTAAAACAGCAGGAGGCGTGGTGCAAACGCCAGCTCTCCCCCCCGGGGACGCGCACGTGCACACACACACGCACACACACACACACACACACGCACACACACACACAGCACTGGTCCCTCTCTAGACCGACCGGTCAGGATTAAAGACTGTATAGGTGGGAAGAGATTAGGGATGGGTACAAAGTACAAACACTTAATCCTAACAATGACTTCTGATCGCCTTTGAAGGCCAGGAAGTTAGTTCTTTTTTTGGCTGCTGTTAAACAGGAGCAGAAGTTGGTGACAAAAGCGGGGGTGAAATCCTGTTAGCAGACTAGAGCCTGATCTCAGTTTACAGTATGCAACACTTTAACCCCTTAAGCTCTATTTTACTTTTGTCGCACGATGGTGTCGTGAGGCAAAGATAGTGGTTCTACAAGCTCACAATGCGTCACATTGCGACGCAATGTCAGCTTGCAGATTGGCTATTTTCACTAGTTTTGACCTTAAACACCCCTCAGCAATCAAAATGTGACGTGTGGGGTGGGGGCTGTTCTGTATACATAGCTAATGTGATCATGTGTCACAATCATACAAGAACAGGAAGGAAGAAGCTAGTTGCATATTTGTACAGTAGTTCATATGAACAGAGTATATCGAACAGATCTTCGTTCTTTGATTCCTCAGAACTGCTGCTTTAAATACGTTGCAATATATACTGTAGGTACAGTATAGCAGCAAATTTGATGTTTTGTTCGTTTCCCCCCCTCAATTGCTAATAGATTCACAGCTAGACTATCGGCATCTTCATCTTTTCCTCGTTAAATAATTGCCAGGGAGCCTGCATTGCAATCACAGCCAGCCTCAGCTAGAGAGGGAATGATCAAGCAATCAGGCTCCTGTCTTTTTTACAGGTTGCCTGTATTCGTGTTTCTCCTCATTTGACTGTCACTCAGCGAGATACCACTCTCCACGCTCCACTTTAATCATCCGTCATCACCGCTAATGCAAAGCGACTGCCTAGCGCTGTGTAGGAAATCGCCCACATCTTTAGTGTCGCTTCACATTAGCACAGAAAGCCAGATAAGAGAGGAGACCGCTCATTTATGTCCGGAGAGAGCCCGGCTAAACCTGAGCTTAAAAGGTTCTGACAACGGCAGTCCATGCTTCCAATAAAAATGTATGGGTCGTTATTTTTCCCCCTCGTGGAGGAGCGGCCCGGGCACGATGGCCAAGGCCAAGCCTTTTGGCAGATCTGTAATTGGATCATTTTCTTGATGCTTGATAGTTCTAAACAACAGCTCTCCCTCCATCTTTAATCCTACTGTATAGTCTGCCTTTTGTGGCCCCTCCCTTCCTTTCCACACAACGAGGGGACTTCTCTGGGCTGCCTCGCCCCAGAAGGAGCCCCCTTCCTTCCAGCACAGCAGTGTGCGGTGGTGGCCGCTGGGTTCTGTCATCCACAGAGGTAGTCATCTCTTTAATATTAATGGATCCCCAGCAGATTCCAGCCTGGCACTCCCTTAACCTGCAGCGCAGAGTAAGAGAGAGAGAGAGAGAGAGAGGGAGGGAGACCTCGTACACGAGCCCTCATCATGTACGATGGCAGCATGCCGTGGAGAAAAGCTGCTGACATACTAATGATTTCGACGTTCCTAACCCCTCAATGGGACGGTGACACCTGGGAGGGGGGAGGGGGGGGGGCTGGCACCTCATCCCGGCATGTCGGCAGCATCTGAGCCCTATGTGCGCTCACCTGTAAGAATCTGTGAGTCTGTTATTATAATACATCCACACACACCCACCCATGTCCCCCCCTCTCTCCTCCTATCCCCTCCACGGTGCTCGTTGTGTCCCCAAACGGGAGCGCTGTCACCAAGGCTGCACCAACTGTACACAGTGGTGGAAAAAGTACTCACATTTTCTACTTAAGTAAAAGTATCAATACTGCAATGTAGAAATACTAGTATAATACAAGTAAAAGGCCTGTGTTCAAAATGTTATTTGAGTAAAAGTACAAAAGTATTGGCATCAAAATGTACTGAAAGTACCAAAAGTAAAAGTACTAAAATGTTTGAAAATAGCAGATCTACAAGCTCAGTTGTGAGCTTGTAGATCGGCTATTTTCAAATGGCCTAGGTATAAAATAGGGCTAAAGTGGTTAATGTATGTTTTATAATATCATAATTTATATCTGCAAAGTAACCAGTAACTAAAGTTTAGTAGAAGTAGAAGTATTGAACATTGGAAATACTACAGTAAAGTAAAAGTACCTCAAAACTGTACTTAAGTACAGTACTTGAGTAAATGTACTTAGTTACTTTACACCACTGACTGTACAGTAGTACGCCATGAGAGGAGACGACTACGTCTGCTGTACGTTCCCTGCAGGATAACACAGCCTTGTGGGCATTGCATGTGATCCTCTGACATGGACCGGTATTAACTTGCGCTTTTTATTGCTCTCCGCAAATGGCTTGTTATTGCTGGCAGTAAGCATGGCTTCTCTGATGCTATTTTATATTAAAGCAGCACCTTTTTTTTAATGAATAAAATGTAATCTTGTCCAATCTGTACGGTAGAGCATTGGTTCTCAAAGTGGGGTCCGGGGACCCCCAGGGGTCCTTGAGGGAGTTCCAGGGGGTCCACAGCTAAATGATGGATAGTTAGGAAATAGGAACCAAATGGACCTGTGGACCTTAACGGGTCCATTTGGTTCCATTTGTAAACTCTCAGAGTTAAATTAACATTGATTTTACAATATAAATTGGGGTTCCAGAGATAGAAATGCCATTAAATGGGGGTCCGTAGCCTAATGCATGTCAAACTGGGGGTCCTTGAAATTAATATGGTTGAGAATCACTGCTAGAGCCGTAAAAATCTTCTCTTATGGGGGTTCCTGGCATATCTTTTCAAATGGGGGTCCGTGGGCTAATAAGTGTCAATTTGGGGGTCCTTGGCACAAAAAAGTTTGAGAATATAGGTAGAGTATGTTAATACAATATAACTTAATATACAATTGGGGTGGTTGTATTTTGTCTCCCATCTCTTCTATAGACACAGGATCTGACACACATTTTGACCTGATGGTCAAGATTCATGTCATTTGTCCCCTGAGCAGGCAGGCTCTATTAGCTCAAAAGTAAAAAAAAATCTGCTCTTGCGCAGGAAACCGGGTTCAAATCCGGGGTAGAAGAGAAAAGTTACATAGTGCAGCTTTAAGCAATCTAATGCTTCATTTATACTCAATTTTATAATGTGTCGCGTGCGGAAAATAAAGGCGATCTACAAGTTCAACGCGTGACGAGGCAACGTGTTCTGTGCTTGTAGATCAGCTCGACATCACATGACACTGTGGTATACAATGAAGTGTAAATCAGACTTAAAGGCCTTTATGCACTGTAAATACTCGCCAGTGGATATTTCACACCAAACTATTCATATAGTTGATGACTTATTCATACAGGTTGATGTCTTTATTCACAGCGTGGAAACTCACAACAATCTACCTCAATATAATTATATGATAATCAACCTTATAAAAAATATTATGTCGCTTTACCGGCATGCAGTATTTACGTTCTGTGTGAATGTACTCATGACACAACAGGTTGAAAAAAATATGTTTTTGGATGAATTAAAACACCCTGTTTTGATGTGTAAGGACCCTCAGTTTTTTTCTCAAAGGCGAATGTTTTCACGAATTTAGTAGTGCACTGAGGTGATCTCTGACCTTAAAACCCCCCACATGAAATAGGTCGACATTCCATGCCTTTTATCACCACACATAGCCGTGACGTTGAGTCTGCCCTACACATTAAACTGGTCACGCTTTGAATTGGAGTTATCCCTTCACCCCACTCGAGTATAGAGACCACCCTATAGTTCCTTATCCTCGTGCACACATAACCCTATTTTGTTGTGGTAATGATCGGCTAAATGGAAACGCGTTGATCGCTTGCATTGTGGATCCATCCATGCTGTTATGGCAAAGGGAGAAAATGTGTCATGAGTAATGACATAACTACCACGTGTTGATAGGCTGCAAAACGAACCTGTGTAATGGCTTACACAAGGATGCCGTTCTTTATTTTATTTTCACATACGCCCCATTAGATCCCTACAATAAATCCATAGTTTAATGACGGACTCTAGTGTCACCATTCAGTCTGAGATGTCATGTGTCAACTTGATATATATGCTGTAACGTAGCATACAATGACATCGAGATTCAGAAGCTAGATAAATTTGGTTAACCACTAAAGATTCAGCGTCAATGCTGTGAGGTTGTAGATCTGCTATTTTCACTGTCTTAAAACGTAATACTTTTTTTTATTTTTATGAAAATGTCTGAAAATGAAATTTACTCGCAACCCATACAATGTGTGCCCGCGATCCACAAATGGGTCCCGACCCAGTGTTTGGGAACCACTGCTGTAGATGATCTCTTTCTCTGCCCTTTGCCAACACCTGAGATACACATGAATGAGAAAACAGACAGTGTTCTTGTGTACCTGTGGAGTGGTGAATAATTCAGCAGTGTGAGAGAGAGAGAGTGTGTGCTGATGGGATGCTGTGACAGCGTGAGGCCCAGGTATGGGAGAGTGCCTTCAGCTGGCTAGAGGGAACAGCTGACACCTCCAATCACCATGACCTGGCCCTGTCCTCTCCCTGTCTCGCACGCAAGCAAGCACACACACACGCGCACATGCAAGCACGCAGGCACATATGAACACACACGCGTCGTTGTCCTGAAGCTCACACACTTACACAGGCACACGCATGTGCAGTTGTGCGCGCACACACACACACCCACTGTCCATACATACACACACCCTTTCTCTCGTGCACATGTGCGCACACACACACACACACACACACACACACACACACACACACACACACACACACACACACACACACACACACACACACACACACACACACACACACACACACACACACACACACACACCCCACCAGAAAGGCTATGATTGCCTGTCAGCTTCCCAAACCTCGCCCTGCCTGTGTGTTGTATACACACTCACCTGTGGGATGCCGTTTCCATGGAGACAGAGGGGCAAGCACACTAATGAGCAATTGTGTGTGTCTGGTTACGTTTCAGGAAATTGAAGAACAAAAAAAAGACCGTGTTCCAATAGGATCCAGGATTATCCAGGATTATAGTCACAAGCTCCTGTTAACACTTTTCATTCATATTTATATAACCCAGGCAGGATAATTGCATAGGGTGTATACTTTAATATTGACCGTGTCAATAATAGGCTTTTTACTCCTCGATTTAGTCGTTACACCAATGTTTTCCTCCCCCCACACATTTCTGTATATTATCACTGCTGTTGTATCCTGCTGGCTCACCTGCCAGTGAGGAGCCCCCACCAGGAGGACGTAGACTAGAGCCTTCGTCCTACTCCTCCCGCCCAACACTCCCCGCTGACAGGTGCCGCCCCTGCCTGTAGGAGTTTGAATATTGAATACTTTATTAGTCAGAAATGTTATCACTACGTGGTACAGTCATACATTAACCAATTAAGACCGGGAACATCATTTTAGATTTCTTTGGCTATCAAAAAATATCATGGGCTGTCATCAATTAAGTGCAAGAGATGATTATTTGGGCAGTGGGGGATATATTACCTTGTACTTGTTATGCTTTTTCATTAATGAATGCTGTATTTTATACTTTGTCGTATGACAGTGTCGTGCAAAAGTAGCAAATATAGCAGATCTGCAATGTCACAACCTGTGAGCTTGTAGATCAGCAATGTTTTGAAAAACATTTTGGAAATATTTCACTTATAATGACATGCCCAAGTTGACAATAGACCAGGTTGAAAGTGGTTATGTGTATCCTTGGGTTTAGATAGATAGATACCTTATTATTGATAAATAAAGGAAAAAGAAAGAAGATCACACGGGAAAAAGCATAAAAAGTACAAGGTAATATATCCCCCACTGCCCAAATAATCATCTCTTGCACTTAATTGATGACAGACCATGTCCGAAACCTGCTATTTTCACTACTTTAGCTTGACAGTAGGGCATTAAGTGACGAAAAAAACATAAAACGTTGAAATATGGAGATATGAGGCTTTCTGCCCGACAGCGACAATATATGACATAACCATCCACTAATGTGGATCTGCAGCCAATTAACAGCACAGCTCCAGCCGATGAGAGCTAAATTAGGATTTACCCCGACTTCCGCGACCTTGAGGACGTGCTGTCCTGCCAGCAGCAAGTATAAGCAAGTCTGATTAGACGACCTTTGATTGCCCGCCAGAGGAGCCTAAAAATAAGAAAGCCAAATCTCTGTCATACCAAAAGGGAAACATCACATCCAGAAGGAGATGTAGAGACTGCATGGCTGGCACCCTTTTTAATAACAGATATTTATATTCAATTCAGCCGTGGTATGTAACGTCTATATCTCCTGCTAATGTGTAGTTACATAGACTAGTCATGTAGCTCTGGCATACTTGTGCCACAAGAAAATGTGACCACTTTCGACCTGGTGCCCCCATTTTGGGCATGTCATAATCGGCAAAATGTTATTGTTATAATTTTTTTTTTTTAATGTTTTTTGTTCTGTTTTGTTTGTACAAAAAAGAAAAAAATCACGAATGTTCAAAAATTGCTGATCTACAATCTCACATACGTTGCAATGCGACCCGTAGTGAGCTTGTAGATCAGGCATTTTTTCCCCCACGCATATTGTATATTCACTGGTGATATATTGTACACTATTTTATGACTTTCTTTTTATACAACATACGTTGCGGTACAATAAAACTGTATACAAACAGTTACACAAACATTATAAGACTGTCACAATGAAAACAGTAAAGACCATAAACAATAACAACACTGACAACAAAGGCAGTACTCCTCTCCAGGCTCTTGCATTAAATGTGACAGATTGTACATTTTGATATATTGCATATAACGACCCCACACTCTTGTCCTTAAAGCTTTCATGACATTCACTTTTACACCACATTCAAAGTCTTTGTCCTGGTCCTTCAAAAGTGTACAAAAAGTTTTAACTGAAAATTCCATTCCAGTGATCAATGGCAGGTGTTTTTCTCTCACATTTCTAAAGCCTTTTCAACTGCAATGAAAAAAGAAATCTTTGCCTGCGGGTGTCGCTGGTGAGGGATTTTGCCTGTCAATCATCGCCCCAAAGGAAAGGATAGGGGAGGGGAGGGGCGAGGAGGAGAGTGGGCGGGATTAATCGACTGTGACCTCACTGTCGAAGGGTCAAGCTCAGATTACTTTTCAGCCTAATTATTCAGAAAACCCCAGACCACAGAAAATCCACTGAATGTTCAAAGTTCAGATTTTTTGGGTGTAATTGAGGTCATAAAACCCCCAAAAAAACATAAAAAATAAAAAAAAGTGAAAATGAATGTCATCGAACCTTTAAGGATGTAGGCTATGTATTCTTTCCCCAGAGGTAGACAAAAAAAACTGTTCCACGAACCACTGTAGATTGCACATTAATACTTATATAATGATGTTCATTGATGGAATGCATGTATACAGTAACTCAGTCAGAGTTTAAGTCTATTTAATTACGTAGGCCTATTTCTTTATTTAATCTCATTCTTATCTACACTACTCTTACCTGCACCTATCCTTGTGTTTAATGCTTACTGCCGTTGCTGCTACAACACCTGCATTCTCCCACGAGGATCTATAAAGGCTGATCTTATCCACCCTTTGCAGGACTGATGGGGATCAGGGAACAACGTTCCATAATGTCCCGTCCCGTGTGTATTCATAATAATGCACACACACACACACACACACACACAACGCTGACAAGAGCATGAGGTTGTCACCCAGAAGGTGTTGACAATGAAGGGTGGGAGTGGATTAGAGTGGATCAATGTAATATGGCAACGCACAGTAAATCTAGTGGCTTCTATAGCGCGGCATATAGGAGAGAACAGCCACAGTAACGGTGACAGAGTGCTGAATGCGCTGCTTAGTGCTTAGTTTGTCACACGCGTTGTCATTGTGGTGGTCTCATGGTTGACATGATCAACCCCCCCCGGGAGAGAGACATATAACTGTGATTGATGTTTATGGGTGTGGCTTCAGTAAGTAAGAAGCAGTGAGATGGAGCGTCCCGCTTCGTTTAAACAGGCTTGGCATGCTGTTCATTTGCTGATCCGCTGCCAAAGAGGTGATTTTTCGAGCTCCGTCAGCCATCCATCAAATACCTGTCCGAGTGACCATGAGACCAGTGCTTCTCAAACGATTTCATGTCAAGGACCCCCAAATTGTTATGTATTTGGACCCCCATCTGAAAATATTTTATGCCAGGGACCCCCAGAAGAGAAGATTTGTGTTGAAAGAAAAACTACATTATTCAAAAATGTCCAAACATTTTCAAGACTTTTCAATAAAATAAAAAAACATCTTCTATTTTTGAATAGCAAAAGTATAAAATATGGATAAAGTGGTTAAACTATTGTGATACTATATTAACTTATTTTGCTGGGGACCCTCTGGGGTCCCCACCAAGGACCCCTGGGGGTCCCCGGACCCCACTTTGAGAACCACTGCACTAGACAAAATGTTCGATGGATCATCTAGCATCAACTTGATTGTGAACCTTCATGCGCACCTCACTGCAATGCCCTGGACAATACAGACAGCGTTTTAACCACTCATTTTAACTACTGTGTACTTAGCGGACCGGCGTCCCCCCCAGGCTCTTTTTCCCCCCAACACTTAAATCTCTTTCGCCGAAACGTTCTCCCCAGAATAGGGACGCTAGGGTTCATGTGGTTAAGTCCGTTTCTTTGGGAGAGATCGGACATACAATTACAACAGATGAAAAAAAGGCACCCAAAGTTGATAAGCTGAGCTCGGTTGGTTAGAGCGCTCGTCTGAGGAATGCACTGTTCTGGGTTCGATCCTGGGAATCGCCTACTCAGCATATGAGTAGCATGGCTTTGTAAGCAGTGGTGGAGAAAGTACTCCCATGTTTTACTTAAGTGAAAGTATCAATATTGCAATGTAGAAATGCTTACAAGTAAAAGTCAGGAATTCAAAATGTACTTGAGTAAAAGTACAAAAGTACCAAAAGTAGAAAGCACTCATTATGCAGAATGTCCCGTTTCACAAGTTTTCAAATGTATAAAATGTATGAAAATCGTTTGAAAATAGCAGATCTACAAGCTCACAATGCGTCGCATCTCGACACATTCTGAGCTTGTAGATCGGCTATTTTCAAATGGCCGAAATGTACAGTATATAGGGCTGAAGTGGTTAATGTTTGTAGTGGAGTAAAAGCATAATATTTGCCTCTGGGATGTAGTGGAGTACTGAAAGTAAAAGTGCAGAAAATTGGAATTACTCAAGTAATGTCAAAATTCCTCAAAAGTGCACTGAAGTGCACTACTTGAGTACATTAGTTACTTTACACCACTGCTTGTAAGTAGCACTGGGAGCTGTTACGCTCCACCTCAGCAATGCATCTCCCAGGGGCCTATAGCACTTTGGAAAGGGGATAAACGTCCTCGTTCTCAGCTGATGCCGACAATAAGCTGACCTTCTTACTTATACTGAGGGTGTGAAACGTGATCTTCAATGGCAGATCAGGACTATGTGAGCTGGGCTGTATGATTCTATAACCAGCTCATATAATAAAACATCCTCTGCATCTCTCCCATGGTCAAATCCGGACGCCATCAGCTCTGCCATCTGGGAGAATGGAGCCCCCCATTCCAGATCTGGACAACACACTCGTGGGTCTGCACTGTCACCACCCCCCAAAAACATCATCATCTCTATTCCTTCTGTTTGGAAAAGCTCTCTCTTTATGACTCGATTTAGTGTGTGCGTGCGTGTGTGCGTGATTGCATGCGTGTAGTCACAGTTGTGTAAAGTAACTAAGTACATTTACTCAAGTACTGTACTTAAGTACAATTTTGAGGTACTTTTACTTTACTGGAGTATTTCCAATTGTCTATACTTTTACTTCTACTCCACTACATCTCAGAGGTAAATAATGTACTTTTACTCCACTACAATTATTTGAAAACTTTAGTTACTTTGCAGATATACAGTATTACATCATCATACATTAACCACTTTAGCCCTATTTTATACCTAGGCATTTTAGCACTTTTAATTTAGGTACTTTAAGTACATTTTGATACCAATACTTTTGTACTTTTACTCAAGTAAATGTTTTATTCTGGACTTTTACTTGTAACAGCTGAGCACTTCTAGATTGCAGTATACTTTTACTTAAATATTTGAGTACTTTTCCCACCACTGTGTCGTAGTTCTGTGCACCTGTATACAGCATGTGTGCGCGTGCGTGCCTTGCTATGGCGTTTCTGCGCACCTGTAGACAACATGTGTGCGTTTGCTGATGTATGCGTGTGTGGAAAAATGAACTTCCTCTACCTTAGTGAGTCAGACACCCATAGGATTTGAGCTCTATAAACTATCTGCCCTTTGCACCTTAAAGGAAGTCCATCTGGCACAGGGAGTGCTGAGCAGCCCTCTGGCCAGTTATTGAGCTATGCGTGTGTTTTCCTTCTCTCACTCCACCGTCCAGAGAGTTTCAAACACAGAGCTTGATTTTGATTAGTGCTTACATACTTCATTCACTCATGACATATTCGGCATTGCTGGTAATTAGTGTTTTAAGTTTGTTTAATGAGAAGCTCCAGGTAAAGGTCTTCACCCCGCGGCCAGGAGAAGTATAGGGCCAGCTGAGAAAAAGTGGCTGACCTCATCCACAGCTGTTGGAATAGTCTGAACAAGTCTTAGATATTGTTGCTGTTGGGTGGAAACCTTGTATCTCCAATTCCCCATATTTAATATTTTTATGATTTTTTCCCCATAATGAATTCCCTGTTTTCTACTTTGTTGCCTGATAGCGTCACACAAAAGTAGCGAAGCAGCTGAAGCTCACAATGCGTTGTGATGCAATGCTTTGTGCGCTTGTAGAGCTGCTAATGTTGACAGCTTGTGACTAAATAATAACTACACTAGATAAATTGGAACATTATTTTTGCCTAATTTCCTGAAAAGTACCGTAACCGTTTTGGACATACAAGGTTTCTTCCCAACAGCGACGATATCTTGGACAGCCGCCTGGATAGTACAATTATTTATAGACAAGATGATTGATTATGATTGTGGCTCAAAAACTCAGAATAACACCACGGTTAGCAACGATCTTAAATTGGACGGTGTCACGAAAGAGCTGTGCAGTATCAACTTCGTATAATATTTAGAAGTGAGCTCCGGTTGTCAGTCGCTGCACATCATTACAGCGTGGCATCATATCTGCTATGCCAGAGCGACATATTTGTTGATATGTTTGGTGTTTATTGTACATGGCTCACCTTGCCAACTGTCTTGCAGTGCCCCTGCCAAGTGTGGGGATTGACTGGCATCATGATATGTGATACTTAATGGCCGGCTACAGCCACTTGTAAGACACACAGACAGCTTAGCGTGTCTGTCAACATGGTGGCATGATATTTTGGTGCTCTCAGCATCCCATAAGCCCCTCTGGATTCTTTGACAGGTAGCTTGTAACGGAGAGGGATGGCAGGTGGATGTCGGAGCCGCATGCCGTGGCGGCCATTTTATCTTTTGATAGTTGAAGTGCTTCACTTTACTTCGGCGTCTTCGACTTAAATTCAAGTGCTTTTTAAGTGTGCAAATGTTAATAGAATGTATAGTTTTAATTGATTATTAATAATAAAAAGTATACATTTATACAAATGATTTTCTTTTATTGTAAAAATGTTTCACAAATAACAGATCTGCAGGCTTACAACCCGACACGATGTGGTGCGTTGTAAGCTTGAAGGTTGGCTATTTTCACTATTTTTGAGTGACACTGCTGCACAAAAATTAAATAGGGCTTAAGTAGTTAATCAGATTAATCTGATAAACGCCATGAATCGTTGATATATACATTCTTTAAACAATTGTAAAAAAAAAATGCTTCAAGATTACGAAATGCATCGAAAAAGCATCAATTAATTGATATGTAAATGATCGACAGCTTTCAGCCTTTAGTGCTTTTTTCTCTCAGCCAAGGCTGGCTTACAGTATGGAACTGATTTGAGCTTCAATCGTCAGGTGATTTAACTGTTTTAAGTGCAGATACACACAGTGCCTCCCCCTCTCTCCCATTGGGTTAAACACCATCAATCACGGTCTGGCTCACTGTCTAATGCATTTAAAGAGATCAGTAAAGGCATTCACCTGTTTTACCGTCCATTCCCTTTTGGCCTGCATGTCAGACGGCCCAGAGATTCATGGTCACATAACCCTTAAGTCTGTCCCCCCACCCACTGGACAGCTACCCCCAGCATGTCCCCAACCTGTCCCCATGTATGCCCCACACCATGCTAACAGGATTTTAGAGATTCCAATGCTGTTTTGCATTAGCTTTTTGCATGCCCCTCTAAAGTCCTATAGATAAACTGGTGGGATAAACGTGCACTTAAAAGGCTTTCGGGGCTCTGACTGTTATTGACATGAATGACCGAGCCCTTTGACAAGAAATGAATGCAAAGTTAATTACAGTGAAAATGCACGAGCTCTTTGGTGCGGTAATGCACCCCAGACCCCCTGGACAACTACCCCCCCCCCCCCCCCCCCACACCCACACACACACACAGTTTAACAATTTATTTATGTTCACACACAGGGAAAGCATACAGGGACACAAATATTTTAGGTGCAGTAAAGATTACATTCACAAACTCATGGATATGTCCTATATAACACGCATGTCACTCAGCACTCCATGTAGCGGCGGCTCCTCCGCATATGGCAGCAGAGACAGCACAATACTTTGCCAGCCTTTCTGCCTGGTCTTTGGGCATCCCAAGTTGTTCGAAACCCTCCAACAACCAGTCTGTGGGTATAATGTCCTTGGCTGGATCACCAGAGGAAACAAAGTTCTTAAGTCTTGCACTGCTGCTTGGTGTTAAAGCGTTCTCTGTAGTTGTTCTCATGGGCCTGGAAGTCCACCCGTTGCTATTCCGACAGCGGACGGATATGTCGCCGGGTCTATTGCCTCTCTTCCCGGTAGCTGTTCACGGGAAGGAGGGGCCGTCAGGTAGCGTCGGTGAGTAGTGCCTTCTTGTATGCAAGCTACATAGTCCACAGAAATTGCAAATGCATCCACTGCACCTACTACATTGACGATGGTAGTTACAACGGGGCAGTTTAACTTCATGCCCAGGACACACACACACACACACACAGACAGACAGACAGACAGACAGACAGACAGACAGACAGACAGACAGACAGACAGACAGACAGACAGACAGACAGACAGACAGACAGACAGACACACACACTTTATTAGGGGTGTGAATCTTCTGCTATATCACGATTTGATTCGGATTCTTGGATTCGGATTCTAAATCGATTTAAAATTCAAAACAATTCTCGATTTAATAATAATGGATTCTCAATTTGAAATGATTTCCAATCACTTTTATCTATTTTAATTACATATCAATACATGGACATTAGGGGTGTCATGATACACTAATTTCACGATACTGGGCAATATTGGGCTCATGATATCGATAGGATTATTTATTTATCCTTTAGGAATAAATAAATAATTAGGAATAAATAGGAATAAATAAATGACATGGGACCACGATGGAAACAAGTCCCCAGGACCTTTGGTGCTATCCTTTTAGCCTAAATGTTTTACTGTACTCTGTGAAAGGTTGGCATTTTTTCAATGTAAAGATTATAATTTTTTGATAATATTGTATAGACTGATGCTAGGTTCTTGGTTTGCCTCTGATCCTAGATTAATGAGGCACTGTCTCTTTGCATTTGATGTATGTGTTTACCTTGCCTATTGTAAGTCACTCTGGATGAAGGCCTGAATTACAAATTGTAAATTGAAAGTATACTTATAACATCATAATTTAATAACGGCAACAATAATAACTTAGTGATTTAGTTTCAATGCTCAAGGTCATTACACACCAGCGATTATGCGAACATACGCAAAATTCGGACTCGGCCCGAATAAATAAAAGACGCTTTTTCGCTCCGCGAAACTGATGTGGAAGCTTGCATTGACTTTATTTTAAGGTTTAAAAAAAAAACATATTATTCGCCCCCGGTGTGTAAGGACCTTTATCCTTGGCAGTGGCTCAACGGTAGAGTGGCCGGTAGAGCGGCCGGATGGCAACCGCAAGGTTCCCACTTCGAGCCCGGGCTCCCCCAGAGTTAATGTCGAAGTGTCCTTGAGCAAGACGCTGAACCCCTAATTGCTTCCGATGAGCAGGTTGGTGCCTTGCATGGTTTCCTCCGCAATCGGTGTATGAATGTGTGGGTGAATGTAATGCACAATCTATGTAAAGCGCTTTGGATAAAATCGCTATACGCACCATTTACCACATGATTAAAGTCATATTTGTTCATCCTAGAGCACATATTGATCTTCAGTAGTTTTTTCCCCCCAAAAAATCCACTTATTTGTTGAGGCAGCAGAGTCCACATGCAGTGTGTGCTGACATTCCACTGCTTCTCTGAACTCTTAGGAGGTTATTGTGCTTTCATTTCCTTCTGCTGGCCTGTTGTTAATATAGACCTATACCCTGCTCCCCCCTCCCCCCCAGACCAAACAGACCAGGCACTAAATATTAGCGGAGCAACAGGTCTGCAAGCGCGGAGCCTCCGGCCATGTCAGTGGAGGATGTCACCTTTGACCTTTGTCTCTGGTCCCTGCTTCCAATTCATCAGTAGGTTTGAACAGTCAAATTAGAGGTCATCATTTTACAGTGGTGGAAAAAGTGCTCAAATGTTTTACTTAAGTAAAAGTATCAATACTGCAATATAGAAATACTCTGATAAGTAAAAGTCCGGATAAAAAAAAATTGCTTGAGTAAAAGTACAAAAGTATTGGTATCAAAATGTACTTAAAGAGATGCCTCTGAGATGTAGTGGAGTAAAAGTAAAAGTACTGAAAATTGGAAATACCCCAGTGAAGTAAAAAAATACCTCAAACTTGTACTTAAGTACAGTACTTGAGTACATGTACTTAGTTACTTTACACCACTGTCATTTTATTATAAATTGTCAAATTATTTTCAGTGCGTTTTACAGAAGACCAGCTACGAATACATTATGTTTTGAAAGGAAAAATATACTTTTATATTTATAATGTTGCTGAAACTAAGAACTTGAACGCTTTTTGCCAGCGTGTTGATCTGCTATTATCAGCGAGCGCGACACCGCCGTGCGGCAAAGTCTAAATCAGGCTATATTGGAAGAGACAGAACTACTTCACAGCCGTCACACTCAGCGGATACTTTCACAGGGAAAAGGTGACCCCTGGTTTAAATGCCCTCCCAATCCCCATGTGTGGTAGAATATATCACCACACCACGGGAACTGTCAGCCTCTGTCACAATGAATCAACCTCCAACCACACGCCAAGTAATATGCACCCGCCTCTAATTCAAACAAATCTTTTGACTTTTCTTTTTTTTTTATAATCCAATGACCATGTTAACCCCTTGCTTCAACCCATATCTCTGTAAACCGGAACTTTTGTTTTCAATGTTGATAATGCCATGGACTATAGATTGAGATATAGACAGAGAGAGAGAGAGAGAGAGAGAGAGAGAGAAGACAGACAGGCAGACCTTATTGATCCCATGAGACAAATTCAGTTGTCAAAAGTGGTATGATTAAGAATAAAAAAACAAACAATAAAACTAAAGGGTAAACACGTGTAGGAACATAATAAGGAATAAATTACCAGGAGTTTTAGGGTCCTCGCTCGAGGGACCGCACCGGCATTTGCATTTCGCAATGAGCTATTTGCATTCATTTATAATTATTTGTACTCGCATTGCGCACATCTTGGCAGTCCATCCTATTCGGGGGTCATCCTTGTTTACCGTGGCACTTTTAACGCCTTGGCATGAGTCTAAAGCCCAGGGATATTCTTTGGGAAGTGTTTACGGCTCTCCTGCCTCGCTCCCCGCTGTCGCACCCGAGGTCTCTAATTACAGAGACCTTCGCATACTGGCCGGGTTTCCTCCGCCGCTCTGCGTGCTTCAAAGGAGATGCTCCATTCACACAGTCACCGAGAGCACAAAGAATAACAGCCTCAGCTGTTGCCATGTCATCTGAGCGACATCCAGCAGTGTCGGGGGCCAAAGGTCAAAGACGAGCACGGAATACGTCGTGTTTACCTGAAAACGCCCCCCCCCCCGATAGACGCACGACTTCAAACCATGCTGTGAAACTCTGCACCCAGATGACACAGGGATTCGTGTCATTTGCATAACATGCACTCACAACTTAACTCTCTTTTTTAAACACATTTTTATTCAATTCTTTTCATTTAAAATACAAGACATATATTTTTTAAGGGGGGGGGGTGGTGTATTAATCTAGGGTTATATCAATTGGAGTTATGGAATTAATGAATTAAAAAGAGAAATGGATTCCAGGTTCCATAAATGTAACTGCATTATTATTTTTTCCTAAACTGAAAAAAGGTTGACTTCTAACCAGGATGCCACACTAGAGGGGGGTTAGGGCTCTTCCAGGGGAGCAATATGCGACGTCTGACTGGCTATGAGGGAAGCCAAGGCAACCAAATCGGCCAGGAATCTGTTAAATCTGAGATTGAACCAAATGCACTTTTAACCTGGCGTCCCTGTTTTGGACATGTCAAAGGGGAAAATGCTAAAGTAATTAAACACATGTTAAAAAATAGCATAACATAGCATAGCTGCAAGCATACAATGCATCACGATGTGAAGCTTGTAAATTGGCTATTTTTGCTATTTATTATTCTACGATGAAGTATGGCTTAATCACTTACTTCTGTCTGTACTTGACCCACTCCTTTTCCCCCCCTACGTCAAATCTCTTTGCCAAAAACAGTTGATTCGATGAATTGTCAGCTTGTCTGCTGTTTTCGCCCCATTGTTCGCCTATTATGACATCCCCCGAATACGGACGCTAAGGGTTCATCTGGTTAAGCTGCTAATTGCTAAAAATAAAATCAACACAATGGTATAAAAATAGTTTTGAAAGCAGTGACGCATCGTGCTATCGTGTTCAACGACGTATGTGTGTTATTGTAAGTCCTGAGATTGCAACTCGTTTGGTGGAGTGACAGGCTCTCTCTCTCTCTCACTCTCTCTCTCTCTCTCTCTCTCTCGTCTCTGGGGGAATCAAGAGGATAATCACGGTCACTCTGACTGATCAGAATGTCAATGATGTCAGGCCCCGCACGTTCCTGTCTTCGCTGATAGCAGAGAGCTCGTCCGACCAACGTCGGCACTGCAAACCCGGGAGTATCCTTTCAAAATGAATAACATGTCTCTCTTGAACTTTGACTCTCCGCCGAGGCTCAGCTGTGATTGTTTTGCTCTCCTTCCGAGTATGTTTACATAAGGCCCTTGATTTGAACGGGCCTCCACTTTATTTTCAGACACACAAACCTGGACAGAGGAGATGAAGTGAGGGAATGTTCAGCCTCGGGGGGGAAAGGCGGCTCTCGCTACTCCATTTTCAACTGTTTCACTTTAGTCCCAGAGGAAGTGACACGCAAACAGCAGAGTGCTCCTTTATGCGTATACCGCATCCGTGCTTGTAACATGAAGGCGTATTATATAAAATTGTGTTACAAAGATGCAGCGGTTTGCTGAATGCAAGTGAAAGGAAAATTCTCGGTGGAAGCCCGATACTATGTTTTTCCTTGGAAAATAAAATTAGGGCAATTAGATTAGAACAGTAAAAGCAATCATATCATGGTAGAGCCATTTAACTATTCAATTATGCCGTCTTAAAAGGCTGCGGGGAACAAATAAAGCCTCTAGGCTGCTCCGCAAGAAATGTCATCTTGCTACAAATGGCCGGGTGTTGCCTCAGCTAAACACGCATACAAACCTATTTAGCAAGTTGAAGCAGAGGTGAGGTCAGACATTTTATTGTTGGTCTTTGAAATACGACATCGTCTCAGCAGACCGGGGAGTCTGGGCCAAGAAGAGAAGGGATTGTTGGGCAGATTTTTGCAATCTAACTCAGAAAAGCTCTGTTAATTAGACCCTCTCCAACTCCAAACCCACAATTAGCACCTCTCCCCCAGTTTACTACCCATCAATCTGCCGTCATCATTAACTTTAGCCCTATACACTTTGTTAACTTGGGTCCCCCAGGGGGTCTGTACTTGGTCCGCTCCTTTTTTTCCTTCTACGCCAAATCTCTTTGCTTAAAATAGCAGATCTAAAAGCTAACGTATCGCAACGCAATGCATCCGCAATGTTTGCTTATTATGACATGCACAGAATATCATGTGATTAAAAGTGCTTTGTCAGTGATAATCAATGCTTTATGCTATTAACTCTTGTAAATGGAATACCAACTCCTGTCTCATGTTATGCATTTGAATGTTGTGTACTGTATGGGGGTACAATCTCTGCATTGAGGCTATGCCGCTATGGCATTAAAGTATTTACAATATGCTAAGTGTCAGAAATGGTGACGAGTAGGACCCAAAAGCAGGACGACTGATGCAGAATAGCTCAATTTAAAGCATGTATTAATAAAAAAAACAGAGGGGATTACGTCACAGGAAACAAATTGTTACAGGCCTTTCAGAAGGCGTGAGACCACAACTATCTCTCTCCGACTTCGAAGGTTTACTGAGTGACAAACACACATACTGAAACAGAAGGGTATAAATAGACAGAGAGCTAACTAGACACAGGTGAAAGCTAAATACTACAGTAGCAACACAAGGATAGTCCGGGGCAAACAGGATACAGGTGACTAGGGTTAACTAATCACAGGGCAGGGTGAGACAATACAGGTAACAACAACAAGGGCAGACATTAAACAACTACAATACTAGGGTACTACAAAATAAGATACACAACACAAAGGGAACAGACAAACTGAATTACAAGACTAATACAGAACTGAACAACAGAACACAGGGCTACAGAATCTAAAACAAGTATAAACAACACTAAACACCCAAACCGAACTGAGGAAAACTGTCAAAGTCCAAAGGCTGAGTATCAATACGTGACAAAGCGTTCTAAGTTACAAAGTGTGGAACCTGCAACATAACATCCATGTGAACAAACTGCAGTAAAAGTATCATACTGCAATGTAAAAATACTCTATTACAAGTAAAAGGCCAGTGTTCAAAATGTTACTTGGCATCAAAATATACTTAAAGTACCAAAAGTAAAAGTACTAAAATATTTGAAAATAGCCGATCTACAAGCTCGCAACGCGTCACGATGCGCCGCGTTGTGAGCTTGTAGATCGGCTATTTTCAAATAGCCAATGTATAAAATAGGGCTAAAGTGGTTAATGTATGTTTTATAATATCATAATTTGTATCTGAAAATTAACTAGTAACTAAAGCTTTCAAATAATTGTAGTGGAGTAATAGTACAATATTTAGTGGAGTAGAAGCAAAAGTATTGGAAATTGGAAATACTCAAGTAAAGTACAAATACTGTACCTCAAAATTTGACTTAAGTACTTAAGTAAATGTACTGGTATGTATGATAGACAATAATCCATCTGTGACCTGTACACTGGCCTAAACAAATATTCACCCACGCAAATCAAGTTCTGTCTCCATTCCAGAGCAAAAGGCTATCATGACTGACCTCCTGACTTATTGGCTTAGGTCTGCTCCTCCTTGACGCCCAGGGGGGCGCAGACACAGACAGACAGGGCTGCATGGAGTCAGAAACAGCAAGAAGCAATGACCCTGTAGTTGCTCAAGTGTGTGTGTTCAGATCAACAAAGAGTGATTTGACCTGGACATAATACATTGGTTTATAAGTCAGCCCAAAATATCTCTTCATATTTTACAATATGTCAATAAGTCTAATGTAATTCAGAAAAAAACATGATATGAGATATTGTATAGATCAGGGGTAGGCAACCTGCGGCGCATGTGGCTCTTGGGCCCTCTCCCGTGGCTCCCAGTTGCTTGGGCAAAGAAGTATGCAAAGGAATAAGAGGTTTTCTTTCTGTTTTTGTTTTACTTTAGGCATAAAGTTAAGTTATTAAAGTAAAGTTATTACTAATAAAAAGTGTCGCCCATACACCAGATAAAAATAAGAAACTAATCATTGAAGGAAAATAAAGAATGCTTGGTTTGTTTGCTTTCACCACCATCGTTTCTGGCTTACTGGTATACTTGATCTGCTTTGAGAAATTAGCAAACAATAAAATAAATAAAAAGTTATATTGAAACACCAGAAAAAGCACACAAAAAAAGCCGCTCGAGACAGATTTGTAATAATCTTTTGGGCCAAAAATGGCTCTTTTGATAATAAAGGTTGCCTACCCCTGGTATAGATACTTGAGATGTATAGTAAAGTAGGCCTACTGCAGTTGCAGTACAATGTCTATTCATTACTGATAGTGTCCTCTAAACAATTTCAGTAAGTAGCCTGATTCCCATTTCCCCCAAATGTTAAAAATTACTCAAAATGTAGGTAGTAATTGACTGTCCAACTTAAAAAATCTAAAAATCTAATCAGGAACATAAATCTGTTTCAAAGCAGCCATATTGGCATGAAATATCAACGCTACCAATTAAACACATGAACCCTAGCGTTACCTATTTTGTATAGGTGACGCTAGGGTTCATGTGTTTAATTGGTAACATTGATACGTGTTGTATGATGTTGCGATGAGCTTGTACGTGTTGTGATGCATTGTGAGCTTGTAGATGGGCTATTTTCGGGGAAGATATTTGGTGTAGAGGGAAAAAATGGGGATGGGGCCCAGCCTAGTACAGGGCCACCATATTGGTTAGAGAGCAAGATGTGCCTCCTAATGTATCATGTATTCCTCATATGGAAGCAGGAGGTCTGTCCACAATTAAAATGATCATTACTTGCCAAATTCTCTACCGATTTGCGTTTTCATACCAAAACACCTTATATTATTATGTAGATTATAACAGTAACGATCATAAAAAAGAAATGTTTTGGTCTCAGGTATACTACAACTCAGGCATATTAGTTGCAGTGGAGTTATGGAGTTAAGCCCTGCTTAATACGGGGTCAGTGACAGCGTTGGTGACATACTGCCCCTAGTGGTCAATGCGGCATCTGGTTGGCTCACTGGAAAGGCTCTGCTCCACTAAATAGCGCCTTAATTAGTATCATTGATTATATCTGTACAGGATGTAACATTAATATCTAATGTCAATATGGCTGCTGTGAAAAGGCTTGGGATCACTGAAATCATAGCAAATTAAAGTAGATCATCAGCGCTGCAAAATGAGGCACCCATTGGTTGACCGAGCAGTTTTGGGATCTTATTAAACTCGGTTTCTGAAATCTGAAGTTCTGAGGAATCGGGCTTCAAAGTTTTGACATGGATTTTCATACTTTCTCAGCTCTGCTCGAAATACATCTTTGGAAAAATAACGTATGCTTTGAATTGATATAAGTATAGTTACTTTACGCAACAAATGGATAATGGCGAATTTGCTCCACCAGCATTTAATTTGAATCATAAAATTATGGTGCACAATTAAGGGTTGAGCTGCGCCTTTGTTTGTCATCTTTGGTAGTCAGGGAAAAAGTTATATGCAGCACAAAAAAAAGGAGTTCAGAGTCTGGGATTTGAGACCTTAGAGGACTGTACAGACAGAAGAGTAACTGTTTGAATCCATGTTGGACTTTCCTCAGAGGCATGCATGATGAGTCACCCTGTTATGCCTTCTTTATGCTCCGTCATACGATGATGTTATGCACCGAAAATAGCAGATCTACAAGCTCACAACGTGTGTCATCCGTGACACATTGTGAGCTTGTGGATCGGCTTTTTTCTGCACACATCATACGGAAAAGTATTAATTGGGCTTACGCTACAGGTTCACCTAGTCAATGATTTAAGGCTTGATTGAACACACATGGAGGCAATTGCCAATAAATTAGGATATTGCAAACACATTAGAATAATATAATTCCATAGCATTAACACACTCTCATACATACTGATATAAATTATATACATTTCATACATGTTTTTACACCAAAAATTAGACCTCATGAAGGCAATTGCCAGCAGGTCAAGACAATAAAAACATTAGAATATTTCCACATGCTCATACAGTACATACAAATGTTGGCTTTTGAACTGGAATTGGGACCCCCCTAAGAATCAATAATTATAAATGATGAAATATATCAAAACATAAAAGAGCTCTGATTTTGGGGGTCAACAATCCTACCATACTGTATTACTTCATCAGTCTGAGCCACAAAGATGTAACAAAAGAGGTTTTGTTCTCACTAAGCTCTAGCCAGACCCCTATCCCAGAATTTGCTGAGTTCAAGGTGAAGAAGAAGTTCTTTTGTGTGTGCAGGAGGCAGACAATTGGGGCCTGAGTGTCTGGATGGCCGTATGAGTAAGTGGGTTGTGGCTCTCTTCAAATGTATCCCTTACAAAAGACAGAGATGTCTATAACAAAATAAATATGTTGACGTAATCCCATCATTTGTCTACTGTCACTGCGCTGGCATGCACTACCTCACGGATGCAAACAAAACCTTTTGTTTGGTAGCTAAAAACTCGTATCCCGACATCTCCACTGTAATGCCTCACTTCCTCCGTGTCGTTTTTCACTGACCGAAGAAGAATGCCTTTTGCATTTTCGTTTCAAAACAAGGATTGATTTAGTGGTTAATTTATTTTCATTTGGACTTGACATGACAGAAAAGGCAAGGGATATTGTTTATGTTGTTACTGTATAACTGTATGAAAGACAGACTTTACATACAGTAATCAGCTGATTTTATGTTACAACAGGAATAAACATGACTTGATATTAATGCATTCTCTTCATATTTACCGGCCAATTTCAATTTGGACTTTTCGGTTAATGCTAGTCTAGATAAGCACCTCAAGATTCATAATAATACTTTTCTGATCAAAACAGAATCAGATCAGACAAAGTTTCTGAGCTTCCCTGTAAGATGCGCTGCCACATTAGTTCTTTTCTCCATTTGAAAAGTAAATCATTTTCAAAACAAGGAGTTACATGTCAAGGAATCCTTGACAGTAATGATCTCAGAAGCGACGCAGGCTCAACAAAGGTTGTTACGGTTGTCATATTGTACTTGAGAAAAACAAACATCCACAGTGAAGGGCTCTTTGGCAAACAGAGCTATTCAAATGAACAATGCACTGCCAGAGGGTTATTCAGGGCTACAATGTGCTCATCACGCCTCCTTTGTTCAACCTAATGCTTAATTTATAGTCCATTGTAAGCCGGTGTTGCGTGCCGAAAATAGCAGATCCGTAAGCTCACAACGCGTTGCATCGCAACGCGTTGTGAGCTTGTGGATCTGCTATTTTCGAAGTCCAAATCGGGGCTTAATGCTCCTGCATGCGTCTGGCCTGGATGTGCCCAAGGGAGCCCTCAACCTTACAGTATGTCTGCTACTAATTGTCATTGATACAGATTATGATTATCTGTGCTTACGGGGTAATTATGTAGTGTCAGAGTCACTGTATCAGCTCTGGAATGAGGCTATCACAGTGCAGGCTCTCTGAGGATTAAGGGGGGAGTAGGTCTGGGTTCTCTGTGTTATCTCCACTCCACTCCTGTCCTTATCTGCAGAGCGTGAGCCAGCAGAGAAACAACAGCCGTGCCACAGCCAAAGCACACAGATACTTGGAACGCCAGACATGCAATGCGAAGAGACAGATCGAGGGAACAACACACACACGCGCACGCACACACACACAAAATTCACACAAACAAACATACATACACGCACACGGACACACACTCACACACACAAATCCATGATCATACACTCCAAGGACGCACACACACAGACAATATATTGCCTGCCTGTGTGTACGTGTTTTTGCGCGTGCACGTCTGTGTCTGTGTCTCTGTGTCTCTGTGTGTGTGTGTGTGTGTGTGTGTGTGTGTGTGTGTGTGTGTGTGTGTGTGAGTCAACAAAATACCAATTCACAATGAGAGATGAAAATTCCCTTGTTAAATGAAAGCATGGCTCAGACTTAACATATAATTTAACTGAATGTTTGGCTGTGAAATCGGTTCCAGACAGTTACAACTTGTCAGCCTTCCTCCTTCATGCCCTCCTTCACAAGGCTTCTTTTTTATGGAGCGCTGCATTCATGTGTCCAACCAATACTGAGTGATTTGGTGGCCTGAGACTTAATTGGTTGTGGAGCCTTTTTTTATGACATGATTGTTTTGACATCATATCATTGTGGTATCATACACAGCTTGTGTGGCCGCAAAGCAGTGGTGGAAGAAGTAGCCTACTTTGTTACTTAAGTAAAAGTAGCAATACCACAATATGGAAATACTCTATTACGAGTAAAAGGCCTGTATTCAAAAGTTTACTTGAGTAAAAGTACAAAAGTATTGGCTATTTTTTCTAACATTTTCAAAAATAGCTCAAAACGACAAATGCATGTCTTCATGAGCAACAATACAATAATTGTAGTGGAGTAAAAAGTACAATATTTGCATCTGCGATGCAGTTGAGTAGAAGTATAAAGTATTGAAAAACTTAAATACCCAAGTACAGTCAAAGCACCTCAAAAGTTTGATTAAGTGCAGTAGTAAATGCACTTAGTTACTATCCGCCACTGTGTGGCCGTAGAGCCAGGCCAACATGGAACCCTATGCCACAATTGCTCTGTTCCCACCATGTGTTAAACTGATGAAAGATCAACGTAAAGAACACCACAATGAAATGAAATCCCCGGCTGTTCATTTAAATCTGACCCGCAGGTCCATTTTTGCACTCAAATGAACACTCCGGCGTTCATTGTGTGAGCCCAGAACAACAGCAGTATAGCCACTGCGGAGAACATTGTTGTTTATGTTAAATATGAACTTTTATTTGGCTATATCCATAGAGGGGTAGAGAAATCCTGTGAAAAGACCTTAAAAATCACAGCATAGTAATGTGTTTGTACAGGCGACCTCTGCAGTGTTTACATAGAATGAGTGATACTCCCAGTGGCTCGTACGGCGAAAATAGACGACTAACGAATAACAAGCTGTGAGCTTAGTTAGTAGATTGGCTGTGTTTTCGGCAGTGGTGTAAAGTAACTCTGAGTAACTAAGTACATTTACTCAAGTACTGTACTTAAGTACAATTTTGAGTTTATGCTTTACTGGAGTATTTCCAATTTTCTGTACTTTTACTTCTACTCCACTACATCTCAGAGGCAAATATTATACTTTTACTCCACTACAAATATTTGAATACTTTAGTTACTAGTTACTTTGTAGATTTTGATTATTATTACAAAACATACATTTCCCACTTCAGCCCTATATACATTTCGGGCATTTGAAAATACCAGACCTACAAGCTCCCAATGCGTCGCATCAATATTTTCAGATTTGAATAGATTTTATACATTTGAAAACTTGTGAAATGGGATATTCTGCATAATGAGTACTTTCTACTTTCGGTACTTTAAGTACATTTTGATACCAATACTTTTGTACTTTTACTCAAGTAAATTTTGAATTCCAGACTTTTACTTGTAACAGTAAAAGAGTGTTTCTACATTGCATTATCGATACTTTTACTTAAGTAAAAAATTTGAGCACTTTTTCCACCACTGGTTTTCGGTCGCGGGTGAAACAAAGTCGTGAAACAAAGTATAAATCAGGCCGTCGCACAGGGTGCTTGCTCTTTCACTTCACGTTCTGCATGGGGTGCCTGTCCGTCAAGAACCGCGGCCACGGAGTTAAATGAGCCGGGGGCCGTCATGGGGCCCTGCGGCGGGAATACTGTGATAATTACTCTGAGGCAAGCGGTCTGGCCTTAATTGAATTTCACATCCAATAACAATGTGACAAGGAGAGGGCGATTAATTGACCTGGACTGGCCTGCCCTCGCTCTCCCCTCGCTCCCACCACTCTCAGAGTCTCTTGACTGCCGGAATCATGGAAGCATTACTGTAGCTATTAGGTTCACATTGTCATCATCAACACAAGCAAATGTATCATTGCCTAGGTTTATAGTATGAGAACTGTAATAATATATAGGGATCTAAGGATGGATGGATATTGCAGATGGAACTATAAGTTGATATTTCTTGAGTTTTTGCTTCTTACGGATTTACAGTGGTGGAAAGTAACTAAGTACATGTACTTAAGTACAATTTTGTACGTGAGTATTTCCATTTTCCAATACTTTTACTTCTACACCACTACATCTCAGAGGCAAATATTGTACTTTTACTCCAGTGCAATTATTTGAAAACTTTAGTTACTAGTTACTTTTCAGATATAAATTATGATATTATGAACATACATTAACCACTTTAGCCCTATTTTATACATAGGCCATTTGAAAAGAGCAGATCTACAAGCTTACTTTTGGTACTATAAGAACATTTTGATGCCAATACTTTTGTACTTTTACTCAAAATGAATTCTGGACTTTTACTTGTAACAAGAGTATTTCTATATTGCAGTATTGGTACTTTTACTTAAGTAAAGAATTTGGGTACTTTTTCCACCACTGCTGATTTACTGGAAGAGGTAAAAAAAAGAAAAGAAAATGTTAATTAAATATGTTTCATCAAATGGGGATCCGTTAGCCTAATGCATATCAAATGGGGGTCATTTAAATTCAAAAGGTTGAGAATCACTGCCATATAGTACCAAAGTACATGGTGCCAGAACAAGAACAATATAAAATCCACATGCGAATCATTTGGTATCATCTTTGATCTAAAAGTAGCCTAATCCTTCAACAAAAAGCAGCATCCTATTAAGTGCCGAGCGTCTCGGCCGTACCGCATTTGGGGATATTGCTCTGTAATCTCTTGAAATAACTCTGTGCATCTGCACTGTGTAACAGTCACATCTTCTCATGACAGGAGCTGGTGAGTTGTACGCGGTCCGCTCTGACGAAACCCCATTCCCACGACCCGGCGGACATTTTTTGCATAGTCTCTGTGCCTGGATGAAGATTCAGGCCTTTCCTGTCATCTCAGAGAACCAAAGAAAGTCGGATGTTCCCGATGTCTTGAGAAATAGTAGCCCCATCTCTCCCCCTCTTGTCTCTGGCAATGGTCGTTTAGCTTTAATCGGAGCCTTGTGAACTGGCTAATGTTATGGAAACCTATCATGTCACTTAAAGCACACGCACTTGGCCCCGTCACCGAGACACGTTGGAATTGGCAACGGTTTAGGAAGTGAGATCTAAAGGATTGTCACAACTTAAAACTACAATTTGTGAGTTTTATGTCCGTTGTTTCCTCCCGATGAGAGATAATTGCAACGATGTCCAAAACTACAATAAAGATAGTAGCGTATCCTGTGTCCAATCCAGTGCGCTGTATACTTAAAATAACTTTAACCAGTCAGTGTCCTACCCGACAAAATGTCTCAATGGAAGAGTGCACTGCAGATATACTGATTAGACTGTATTAACATACTGTAGGCTACTCTACCATACAGATTAGTTACGTATAGTATAACGCATGAATTCAAATACGTTCCGGATTGTAACTTTAAGACTGAAACGGCAACAACAATATACCACTAGATCACATATTAACATCATAACACTTGCTTTGAGTTTGCGGTTTGGAACTTTAAACTGTTTTGAGCTCCACGTTCCACTTCAAATGCTCAGATCTGACTTCTATCCTCTTGTGTAAACTCCACTCTGAACCGAATGACTGCAATGTCTTCTAAATCCAAACAGTTTTCTGAAAAACATATGTTTCTATATCAGTGGTACTCAATCTTTTTCATGTCAAGGACCCCCAAAATGATATTTGGCCAACGACCCGAATCTCAAAATATTTTGTTCCAGGGACCCCAGAAGCAAAGATTTGACTTAAATATTCGCTTTAAAATAATATAATATATTCAAAGATTTGCACACATTTTCACGATCTTTCAAAAATAGCAGATCTACAAGCTCATAGCGCGAGTGCCGCGCTATGAGCTTGTAGATCTGGTATTTTTGGGTTAATGGGTTAATTGGTGGTTTTTGGGGTACTGACTGTATCTTTATGTTCATGAGAGGGAGGGAGCTATATGTTTACGCTGAAATTCCCCTTGTTTGGTAGTGCACAGATTTAAGTTACTCGCCAGGGGTCTGAACCTGTCGCCAATTAGCACATCAGACCTCATTCAGAGTGACATTTTGGCTTACTCCGCCACCAAAATGTCATGTACAGAAAACAAACACTGGGTTAACTGAGTGAGTAGAATGGACAATATCCACTTTTTAACAAGCGAGGCCGGTTGTCAGGTATAGTTTGTGTCGTCATGCAAGTGAAATTCTACCGAAAGCTTTTGCCAGACAAAATACACAAGGCCCCCTCAGACGCATACTGGTGGATTGTTAAGAGCTTAGTATTTCTCTGCCTTTATAGTCCCAACATTTTGTAAAGGTTTCATACACCAGTTGTTGATTACTGTACAGCACTTCCAGGGGTTCCCAACCTTTACTGGATCAGGGCCAACTTGACAATCTTGAAGGTGTTCATGGCCCACCCATTTTCAGAGCATGCTTATAGTTTTTATTGATAGTTTCAAGTGAAGACTGACAGGAAAGAGGGACGGGTGAGAGACACTCAGCAAAGATTGTCGGAAAACGGGACTCAAACGCGCGACACTGCAGTAGAGCCTATATGTGGTAGGCTACTCGTCTGGACCGCTAGGCCAGCGCGCACCCCAGAGCGTGCTTATTTGAATGATTAATCAATCGATTGTGTTGTGGCTTGGTTCTAAAAACGAATGTAGTATACTTAAAGTTTGTGTTTTGACAATTATTTGGGGCCCCGCTTGCAACATCCTCAGGGCCAACCAGTGGGGCCCCGGCGCACAGAGAGTATAGGTTCCATACACCCGTTGTTGATTACTGTACAAGCACTTTATCCAGCCTTTGTCTGTCCCGGCTGTTATTACATCAAAATAATAATAATCTATTACCTTTATTTACACTTGAATTAGGAGATGGTTTATCACGCAGTGCATATTGATTGTGGGGATTAACTGTGCATCCATCATGAGACCCTTGTTGTTGCTTGCTCAAGCCTTTGCACGCCATCTGGAACGCCGGTGCTGTCGGACGAGCCAGTTGCGTAGTCTAATTCGTCTTTTTAATCTTCCTTTGTTATCTCACACTTCAAACAAAAGTCACTCTCCCCCCTAAAAAATGGTCCGACAGCAAATAAGACGCTGCTGAAGATCTCTCTAGTAGCCCCCCTCCCCAAACCCGCCCCCCCCCCCAGCCTGCCTCCCTCACTCTCGCCGCACGGAATACAGATTATCAGCGGTGCATCCCTTTGTTGTTAGGACGGAGGGGATGGGGGTATTTGAGTTAGATCTCGGGGATAGCATTCGGAGCACCCAGATTGCGTTTCACGCGAGGGTCTTTCATGCTGACAGTGTTGCTTATGCTCGGGATGCTGATATGTTTATGTGTGTGTTGATTTGGGGAGAGTGGGGGGGGGATGGGTTTGAGGGGAAAGCCCTGAAAATCACTAGCTTTGTTCTAGTATTTGGGTTGTGGACAGACATAAAGTTATTCTGAGGATACATAATGATGATGATGAATTTATTTAAATTAATCTTTTCCTTGGAGCGTATACAGCCCGTATCATGTTGCTCCAATGTCGCTATTATTTGGTTCACTGTTTCTCCTGCCGTTGGCTCCCAGGCTGTCTGACAAGTCTTTCCTGGAAGAGGAATCCGGGGATGAGGTGGGTGGGTGGGTGGAGGGGGGAGACAGCAAGACTCTGTCAGACAGACAGCTCCGGGGATGTTGCTTTTTATGGCGTGATGGACCGTGGACGGGCCTTATCGGTGGCCGCGCTAGCGGAGCTGACAGACTGAAGGGGGAGATCTCATCAGTTCAGGTTTTGTCTCGATTACCTCAGCCTCGTTATCTAACCGAGGGCCTGGGTGGAGTCCAACTGCAGACCGAACGTCCAGAACGAGAGACGACAACACGCTATGGCTACAGCACCGGTTCTCAATGTCGGGTATGGGGCCCACCAGGGTGGACCAAATGGACCTTTATCGGTCTGTAACTCCGCCAGGTATCGACACTGTCAGAGTTCAATTAACCCTGAGGATTTTACGGTGTAGATTGGGGTCCCAGTGACAAAAAAATGGGGGTCCGTGGCCTAATATGCATATCAAACTGGGGGTGCTTGAAATTTGTCATGAACTCACACTGTTCTCTGGCTTCTTCTGTAATTTACTACTGGATGTTAATCAACAAAATAGGTACAGCTGTTCAGGCTTATAGCCCTGCCTCGGCTACTGCAAGGATGTATTAAATGAACACTAATTGCATTCACCACAACATTCTAAACATTGAAAATCACTGAATCCTCAGTGTAACGTGTGACGGGTCCATTTGGTTGCATTATGTACACTCTCAGAGTTACAGACCCGTATAAGGGGCCATTTGGACCCTGTGGTGGCCCCGGGACCCGACGTTGAGACACTGCGGGCCACAGGTTATCATCTCAACTTTAGTCACGCGTGGCCCACCTTGGCACCAACGCTCTAGTCTGTTGCCCCGGTAACCTCTCCAGACTGGATGCCTGTGGAAGTACATGCCTAGGCGGAATTTCACCGTTCAACCAAAGAGATGTTGTTGCATTTTATCTCCTTGGAAATCACCCACTATGGTTTCTCAGTGTTCGCCATCTGCCATTTTCACAGTGGTGTAAAGTAACTACGTACATTTACTCAAGTACTGTACTTAAGTGCAATTGAGGTATTTTTACTTTACTGAATTATTTTTAATTTTCAGTACTTTTACTTCTACTCCACTACATCTCAGAGGCAAATATTGTACTTTTACTCCACCACAATTATTTGAAAACTATAGTTACTAGTTACTTTGTAGATTTAGGTTATTATTACAACATACTTTAATCACTTCAGCCCTATATACATTTCGGCCATTTGAAAATAGCCGATCTACAAGCTCACAATGCGTCGCGATGCGACGCATTGTGAGCTTGTAGATCTGCCTTTTTCAAAATATCTTTTTGAAATCTTGTGAAATGGTACATTCTGCATAAAAACTACTTTTACTTTTGTACTTTAAGTATATTTTGATACCAATACTTTTGTACCTTTTACTCAAGTACATTTTGAATTCTGGACTTTTACTTGGAGTATTTTTACATTGTGGTATTGATATTTACATAAAAAATTGTAGTACTTTTCCCACCACTGCATTTTCATTCATAATGGTGTTGCTTGTCCTACGTTCTTGTTTGCCAGTGTTTAGGTTATAATTGGCCTGCTACAATTAGTCCCGTAGATGTTTGGCAGCCTGTCGTTTGCCGTTAATCCACAAACTCATGTAACAAACACACCGTATGACACACGCAAAAGATTTTGCATACGAACAAGGGATTTTGCTTAGAGAGGACAGAGCAATAAACAAAGCGCGAGTCATCAGCATAGGAAGTATAATGCTAACAAAGACTTATGAGGGGAGGTGGAAATGCAATTCATCAGCGTTTTGTAGGATTTCAAAGGGACAATGTCTGTAGCAGACCCACAGGGCCGGGACCACAAATTCTTCCATGGAGCTCATGAGGCCCACGCCACCGGCCTCACGTTTCATAAACCAGCGCAGTCTCACCTCCACATGTAAACCCATTTAAAGCAATATTTACAACATCTGAACTACATCTCCAAATAAAGATCATTCATTTTGGATTACTTTAAACAGTGTTTATCTAGCTCCCTGTCACAGATGCTGTCATACATGAAACAAATGTTTACAGGAGGAGAAAAGACCTCTTCTGTGCTATTTCCGGACGTGCATTTGTCTTTTGGGGGTATTTTAAGATTAAAGAATCAATAACTGTTGTGAATAAATCTTCCCATGCACTCTGGTTAACGTAAATAGGATTTTTTTTTGGCTGTTTGCGAGTGATCGGCGCAACTGATAATACAGCACAATGAAATAAAATCTGACCTAAGGATGACAAATACTACATCAGGTCAAGGCTCAGTTTACGGAATATCAGTGTATTTTATAATCTAACTTCTCCTCAACGGTTCTCAGTTGTTGAACACTCATACAATTTCTGTCCACTCAGTCTGCTTCTCATTGGTGGGCTATGGACAGTTCAGAAACCTGCATGCCTACCAATGACATCATCGATAGGGATTCCAAGCTAATAGAGACTACAGATATCTCTCTTCATGGAAAGTTAAGCACCCTGAAATAGAAGCCATTGTTCTTGCATTAATAAAACATTTAAAAACAATTGTTTGAAATGACCAAACCTGCCTACCGATGACATCATCAGTGGGGATTCCAAAGCTAATAGAAGCTAATAGAAATGGGTAGAGTCTACCCATCCAGGTGCTTCTGCATCAAACTTGATACCTTGCTTGATTGATGAGAACCACCAGCTCATGACGGGTAATCGCCAGCATCATGGATAAACGGATGATCTATGCACGTCGTGATTAGCCTGGGATCAGACAAATCTGCCAGTGCAAAAAAAAAAATGCGCTTGGTAATTTGGGTCTGGCACCGCACCGTTGTGAATCCATTTCCTGCTCCAGAAGTCTGGGGTGACCAATCAGGGCCCAGTATTCAAATATGGGAGACTGTGATTGGTAGTTGGTTGTAAGTCTAACCAATTGCGTCCAGAGCCATTGTTTTGATCCCGCCCCCTTGGAAAAAAAACATCCTCATAGAAGCACCAGACTCATATCCACGCAGTGACATAGTCTGGCTACGCGAGGCTACGGCGTGATGCCTTCACACTAGCAGTGACAAAGCGACAGGCTACAATTCATTTTCAATGGAAGGAAGCGACATGGCGATAGAAACTGACGCCCGACTCTTGTCACTGTGTGACAAGCCCACAAAAGCCACAAAAAGTTGAGCTGGCTACAACTTCTTTCTGCGCTTCAATGATGCAGTTAAGCCGTGTCAATCAATCAATTCACGATTTCCACTCACCTTCTCTCTATAATTCCAGCCATCAGCCAGTTCCCTGTTCTTTTTAACCCATGTGCCTTTATATTTTAACAAGCATGTAGAGCGACAATTCAAAGGCAACTCAGTGACAGTGTAGCTGACCACGCTTGGTCGTTTTGTAGACTTTTGTCGCTGCTAGTGACAGCCTTGATCAGGAGATGAGGCTGAGTGTCTTACCAGACCCTCCGTTTTGAATAAATACGCCTCATGGAGAACTCATCATACTTAAGACAGCAATATCACTCAAATATATTTGTCCCAAGAGTCAGACTTCAAGAGATTTTAAACTCCAGCTCCTTTATTTGCTATAGTGTTTTTAGGCGCTCCGCCTTGATGAGTCTCTATACTCTACAGGCTTTGCTTTTGCATTCATTTACATTTTTTGAAGGCTCTACTGTATAATTCCGTACTGGAGCCATCCAAGGACTGGATAGAGTAGGGATTCCCAAACATTTTCAGCTCAAGACCCAAAAGAGAAATGTGTCTCCCTGCATGGGACACAAACTTACAAAAATACATTATATGAATTTATAGCTTAAGACCTATTTCAGGAATAAATGAATACAATGTAAAAAATTGTGAAAATCATCAGATCTACAAGGTCACAATGCATCGCAATGTGACATTTTTTGACAGTTAAAGGAAACTAGGGAGAACATCTTGGGAGAATGCAATGAAACAAAAAAGGGTGAAGTTGATATTGTATCCTTTTTAACCACCTAAAGCCCAGTTTTAAACTCATACGATGCTGACAGTTTTTCCTTTTCTTTTTTTTTTACATTTCTGCAAAGCTTTAGAAAAATATATGAAATTTGTTAGAAAAATTAATATACTTGTAGGAAAGGTAAAAAAGATTACCATTATTCACTCACGGCTCATAAAAACGGGTCCAAAGTGGGTCACAACCCTATGTTTGGGAAACAGACAGAGATGGCTGCTCAGGTACATGTGTCGTGCCATCACCAGACGATGACGATGCCACTTGTCTGTCCCCAGTGCGGGTTGGCGGGGCCATAATGAGCTTTAATGACTCCAAGTACCATTCGGGGAAAAGATATGGAATTGTTAAGATGATCAAAAGTCAAGTGTTTTCATTATATCCATCTGCCATCTTTATCCCGTCATGTACTGTACGCAGATAGCTAATCAGGCTAAAAACAATGTGTTATCTCCACCCTCCATCTGCACTGATAAAGTGGAGTTTGCTCCGGGTCGAGACACATGGATAAGGAAGGATGGATCATGGGAGACGGTAGTAGGAGTAGGAGACGGGGAGTTCAGTCTGAGAGGGCAAGAGAGTGGAAGAGACTTTACAGCAGTGGTGGACTGTAACAAAGTACATTTATTTGAATATTATAGTACATTTTGAGTATTTGTGTTTTTGGATACTTTCACTCCACTACGTTTCCACGACAAAACATACTTTTGACTCCACTACATTTCTGAAGTTATGCCTTTTTTTGATAAGACAGACTGACGGGAAATAGGGAGAGAGAGATGTGGAGTGAGACGCAGCAAAGGTCGTAGGGATTGGGATTCAAACCCGCGACACGCTGCTAAGTGCCAAGAGCGCCACACCAAGCGGCCCGGGCCAAAATCCACTACATTCCTAGGAAGGGAATATGGCACATTATGAATTAGCTACTTAAGCCCGATTTCAAATATAGTGAAAATAGCAAATCAACAAGCTCACAACATGTCGCAGCACGCAGTGTTGTGAGCTGGTAGATCTGCTATTTTCACTATTATAGATATTTTTTGAAAACTTCTTTTGTTTTGGAAAATGTCTAAATGTCAATACAGCAAAACATTGATAGTCTACTAAAAAGAAAATATATGTTGTCATTTGCACTTTTGAATTAAAGCAATTACAAATTTGAGTGAGCAACTTTCACTTGTAGTGGAGTAATATTTGACCAGCAGCATCTACAGTCTACTTTGACTCGAGTACTGGAGTTGAGTACTTTGTCCACCACTGGAAGGGCTGGATGGATGGTGCGAGGAAGAGACAGAGTTCAGTCTAAGAGCGAGAGCGAGAGCGCTTGAGAGGGAGAGAGAGAGAGAGAGAGAGAGAGAGAGAGAGAGAGAGTGGAAGAGGCTTTACAGCCATGCCAGATTGCATTACATGCTGAGATGAGAGGAGGGTTAGAAGCTGCGGTGTCCTCCTCTCTTCCTGCAGTGCATTCCAATTCTCCCCGAGTCCAGTCCGGGGAGCGGCCCCCGCGGCAGACGATCCCCTTTCTGCTTCACACGCTGCCGACGGAGCTGTCGTCGGGGGGCTTTACTAGCGGTGTCTGTGAAACCTGACCCGCAAGATGCGGGGCAGGCCTCATATTTTGGGGGGGCGGGAAGGGGTAAGTCAGCTTCTTCTTCAGTACTATTGAAGGAGTGGGGGGAGGCATGCCCCCCTGGCAGTAGGGGACCTTGGCTTGGGACGGCGAGCCACAGGGCCGCTTGAGTGCGAGGAAAGGCAACCCGCCGTCTCCGAGAGGATCGGATTTCCTCACAACTTGTTGCCCGATGCTAAATAAACTCTGGCATGCAGTGTTGACACCTGATCTGGACTAAAAGGGCCGCCGGAGAGATTCTCTGTACCCACTGTGACCCCTCTGCTCTTTTAACACCACAGAACCCCCCCCAACCCACCCGTTTGCCCTAGACCAACTCCTTAGTATGCCCCCCCCCCCCTTCATGGGTCCCAAGGGGGCCCCTCGCACATGGCTCTCAGTGGTCAGCCGTCGTTGCTCTGCTAATGAGGCTTTCAAAGGGGACAACCTACCACTGGCGGCCACACGGCCATTGTGAGACCGAGAGATGTAAATGGGAGTTTTCTTTTGTGAGGTAGATGCGCCCGCCCCTCTGGCTGTTAAAGGACCCACACTGGCGCCAATACTTGTCAATGTCTATCCCCAAATCGTATTGTCACGTCCCAAAAGCTCCGCTATGACTTATTAATAAACTGCGCGCAGTCAAAGCTCGTCTCTGGGGCATTAGCTAGTAACCTTCAGTGAGTTGAGCAGTATATAAACAGACCATTTTTCTCTTAATGGCTTTTGTGACAGGCTCAATGGTAGGACAGACAGCCAAGGTTCTGGGTTCAGACAGAGTACTCTTGATTTCCATGCAACACCACACTGCTTGGCATGCCTGGGTTGTAACCATATCGTCCCATGGGAATATACAGAGTAAGAATGAGCAGATACAACAAAAACTTGTCATGACAGTGGCTCTGTTGCTCTCTTGCTGAATGTGTGTATTAGGGCAGTGGGTTGGTTCCAAACCTTTTACTGGATCACGCAGGACCGACTTGAAAACCTTGAAAGCGCTCACGGCCCACCCATCTGTCGCGTTAATCGGTCAGATGGGTGGGCCGCATGCATTTTCAGGGCATGTTTATTTTAATGATCACTTCAATCGATTGTGTACTGGATAGGATCAATGCGACTAACAAAGTTTAAGCTCCTAAATATCGGTATCATGATGAAAACAATTATTTTTTCATGTTATATTATCATCAAAATCTTAGTGTGTTTCCAATTATATGGGGGACCACTTGCGATATCCTCACGGCCCGCCCTTAGAGGTTGGGAATTGCGGGTGCACAGGGATGGCTGATTTATGCTGTGTGCATTAGATCGATCACAACAGGTGTGTCATCACATCCGGCTCAGAGTCTAATTAGTTTGACTCAGGCCAGGTACATTTTCAAATCAATCCACGCCACAATAACATACAGTTTAGTGGGTTGGATTCCCCATCTCAAGTTTCAAGCAGTGGTGGAAAGAGTACTCAAATGTTTTACTTAAGTAAAAGTATCAATACTGCAATGTAGAAGTAGCCCACTCTGTTACAAGTAAAAGTCCGGAATAAAATTTTTACTTTGAGTAAAGTAGAAAAGTATTGGTACCAAAAGTAATTGAAAATAGCAGATCTACAAGCTCACAACACGTCGCAATGCGACGCGGTGTGAGCTTGTAGATCGGCTATTTTCAAATAGCCTAGGTATAAAATAGGGCTAAAGTGGTTCATATATTATGTTTTATAACGTAATAATACATATCTGCAAAGTAACAAGAAACTTACGTTTTCAAATAAGTAAAAGTACAATATTTGCCTCTGAGATGTAGTGGAGTAGAAGTAAAAGTACTGACAATTGGAAATACTCCAGTAAAGTAAAAGTACCTCAAAACTGTAGTTAAGTACAGTACTTGAGTAAATGTACTTAGTTACTTTACACCACTGGTTTCAAGTCCCTTGGAAAATGGTTGTTAGTAAATGTCAAGTCAGTCATAGTCAACATGTCAGACCACCATTTTAAATATAAATGATAAACTAGAGGCTTTTGTGTTTCACAGCAAAAGATGTTTACACTCAGTGAGACCACACACACGACCGTTAAGGACAAACACAATGAATTTATTAACACTTACACGAACCCTAGTGTCCCTATTCTGGGGGCAAACATTCGGTTAACATATACGAGCTTGCAATGCGTTGCAAGTTTGCAAGGCATTGTGTACGTGTCAAAGTGTCCCTGAGCATTAACCTCTAACTGCTCCCCACCGAGCGTTCATTGAGCAAGCCTTCTGCTGGGTAAATGCAGAAAAGTAATTTCCCCCTGATGATCCAGTGGGAGGCCTGTGTTCATTCTCCATCGTTGTACTCTGTTTGCTGTCTCTCTTATATATACACACTATAATATATATATATCTTTTTTTTTACAGTAGCCTACTGTATAGTATTTTATGAACTATCCGTTATCTCCATAATACCATGCAGATAGTATAACAATATAAATGTGTCACATACGTGCAAACAGGCAATTGAATTAACTGGCACCATTAAAACCTTGACCGCAATCGTACCAGTAAATGCAGACAGTAGGTTACCCTGTGCACTGAACTGACAAACGAGAGCTACTTTGTGCATTTCCATCAATTATTCAACTTTATTGAATGGGATATGTTTATCCTACTCTTCTTACAACAACAGAACCCTCATAACGTCGCTGTTGAAACCATGCATCTCCATATTTCAACTTTTTTATGTTTTCTCCTAAATTAATGCCCTGCTTCTTCGTTATACAAGTGTCACACTAAAGTAGCAAAAATATTAGCGATTTGTGTGTGTGTGTGTGTGTGTGTGTGTGTGTGTGTGTGTGTGTGTGTGTGTGTGTGTGTGTGTGTGTGTGTCTGCGTGAGTGTGTTTTATAAATATTGCACCAATTTAAAGCAGTGTTAATTTTGACAGCAAATTTTGATTTAGTCTTAATCTTTTGAATAACACACTATTTAGTTTTAGTACTATTTTAGTTTTAGTCCGAAATTGTTTAGTCTTAAGACTAAATTAGTCTAAATATCAAAATCTTAAGTCTTTTAGTCTTAGTCAAAAACATTAACACTGATTATAAAGTATTGACAGAAGTTTGTGAACAATAACTAGTACATTGGATCCATTGGAACACAGGTTATTTTTATTCCATTTCCTGAAAAGGAACGCTTTCGGACATACAAGGTTTCCAAGCCGACAACGACGATGAGGTGGGAGCGTCTGAGAGCGCTCCAGAGAGCCCATGCCTTCAATTCATCATCAAACACAGAGGTAGCGATCGATACCACATAGCTCTGTGAAGATGAAGCTAATGCACAGGTTTCACTGTGGTTGGCTTGCGGCTCAGACACAGAGTATGCGCTGGAGGGAGGGATTGAGGCTGAGGGGAGGATAACAGACCCAAGAAAAATCAATGGCACCATCCTGGACTTAAGCCAGACACACATGGGAATCGTGCCACTGGCTCAGATTGTTTGCATACACACATAAGCGCTGAGTTGACAACACATTACCTTGTTTACGGCGTGGCTATGCAAGAGGCTAGCCATCTATGTACAGTACCGTATATCAGTGGTTCTCAAACATTTTCATGTCAAGGACCCCCAAATTGATATGCATTTGATCACGGCATCTGAAAATGTTTTGTGCCAGGGACCCCCATAAGAGAGGATATACGTTTAATAAGTGTCCAAATAGCAGATCTACACACTCACAACACTGGCTTATTTTTCAATATCCGAAGCAGGGACCCCCTGAAAGCCCTTCTAGGACCCCTGGGGGTTCCTGGGACCCGATGATGTATATGACAGTGATTCTCAACCTTTTTGCCAGACCCAAGGGGTCGGGCTTACATGAGGCTTTATACCCGTTTCGTCCATACATGGGCATGGTCACTTTGTCCTCCGGCCCCAGCCAAAAAAAAGTCTGTCACTTTGTCCTCCGGCCCCAGCCAAAAAAAATTCTGTCCCCAAAAAAAGTCTGTCCATACATGGGCATAGAAGGGACACACGTCGTGCGAAGCCCGGCCATTCAGATTTCAACCACTAGGGGTCTGGCAGAACCAGGTCTCCTGGTCTTGTTTAATTTCAAGGACCCCCAGTTTGAAATGCATATTAGGCCCATTTTTTATACCAATTTTTTTTTGTTTTCTCCGGGACCCAAATCTACAGTGTAAAAGTTAACTCATAAGGTGTACAAATGGAGTGTTCCATTTGTACACTCTCAGAGTTGTGGACCCTTGGTGGTCCCCAGATCCCACATTGAGAACCAGTGGTCTATGAGATGGTCTGTGTACATGTCTGTCTGTGTCCGGAGCTAATCTCGACAACTGGTGGCATGGGCCGTGATGATATTGCAAGTGGGCTCCCAAATAATTGGCAAAACACTAAAGACTTTATTGATAACAGAACATCAGTTATATTTAGGTTAAAAAAACCTACTCAGGAACCTTGGAAAAAAGTGCTCTTAAGTGCTCAGATGGGTCGCAAACGTTTTCGAGATTTTCAAGTGGGCCCCCCCTGATCCAGAAAAGGTTGGGAACAGCTGGTCTAACCTGATTATGTTGACAGGCTCTCTCTATTTTCCCACCTTCATTTCCAACTGTTTCTTAGGGAGAAAGTCCACGTTTACTTTGGAACAATGAATCTAGAAACAGTTGGGGCTGTTGTGTCAAGGTCGCTCCAACATTCATGCCAGTGACCCTCAGGCTTACTTCAGATCCAGATCCTAGGAGATCCACTTCAGATCAGGATTAGGTCAGGGTGTAGAGAGAGTTTAGCAACAAGAGACAGACTTCTCTTTTTGTGAAATGTAAAACAACCACAGAGACTTTCTCAGAGAGAGAGAGAGAGAGAGAGAGAGAGAGAGAGAGAAGAACGGAGAGATTAAATCACCAGACTGCCCCTTCTTTCCCTCAGTGGTGGAAGTAATTGAGTAAAAGTAACAATACCACTATATAAAAATACTCTTTTTACTTGAGTTAAAGTACAAAAGTATTGGCATCGAAATATAGTTGCGATACCAAATTAAAGTCAAATCTTTCAAGATTTGTCATTTCTTTCTCGTTTTTTGAAAGTAGCGGATCTACAATTTTCACAACGCGCCACGATGTAACACGCTGTGAGCTTGTAGATCTGCTAGTTCCGAATAGACAAAGTATAAAATAGGGATTCATCGGCTAATGTATGTTCTGTAAGTAAGTAATGTAATAGAATAATAATATTCCATTCAGGTGAAGTTTTTGATCATTTATTAGGAAGATTCAGGCAGAGAGCAACAGCATACAGATCATTCAGAGCCAGGCCTCCTGGCCTGACCAACAGCCCATTCGGGGCACAAGCCTTCTGAAGTGTCATATGCGACACCTTTTATACACCAAGATCTCTCCCCTAAAACAGGCTATACTAAGTAACAGTACCATAGAGCTGACTGGTTAAATTAGCAATGACCATGTATAGTATCACAGGACAAATTACATGCTGACACAGAGCATAATGTGGAAATAGACCTTTGTATCAATTGTTGAATGACAGGAACAGAAGCTGTGAAAAGAACCCTGCTGTGTGGCTACTATTCTAGGGCCAAAATATAGATAGATACATAGATTGATTTAGAACAGGTTGGCATTCTGAAATAGCCATTACAGGCCAGAGTTTTTTGTTTTTGTACATGAATAAGCATATTCATGTACATACGACATAGAATGCCAAATCAATAGACATTTTCCTACCTACATGTTGATATAGCTATATATTTACTCAACCATTTACTGTATGATCAATCAGACAAAAATATCAGGAGACAGGACGTGCGACTTATAACTGATGCATAATTGCCTGACACAGAAGGCATCACTGACTCTGCCATTAACCTAATAATAATATCCAAAGTAGATCTACTTGTTTGGGTTTGAGAGCTCTCTCTCTCTCTCATTTTCTAGAATTTAGTATATGTGAAATCTTTTATCTGGTTGGACGTTAAATCTCTGTTTTTCAAGGCAAAGGGCCCTTAGCACGCTGGCTAATTGGGGCGATACGCGTGTCTAAACACTTCTCTCCCTTCTAAACGTTAAAAGGCCAGAGACTATGCAGTCAAAACAAATATTTCCACATTTATGGCCAATGCCCAGTTGACTAATTTTTTTCTTTTAGATATCAGCTTTTATCTAAAATTCCTATATTAATTTATTCAGATAAATATCAAACATATCACATGAAACATATTACAGACTAATAGACCTGGTTGTTTTAGGTTTGAAAGCTCTGAAAGCCTCTCCCTCATAATGTCAAATCTATCTCTGTTTGTATGTTAAATCTCTGTTTCTCAAGACTGAGGGCTCCATACAGATTCATTTACCAATTCGGACCGCCTTTCACGGATTGATTTTGACAGTTTCCTTCTAAGGACTTTGCACCGGAGTACAGGTATTTTCCGACTTTCACGGACGGCTCGTCTTACACGACCTAATTTCCTTTTAAGGACTTTGCACCGGAGTACAGGTATTTTCCGACTTTCACGGACGGCTCGTCTTACACGACCTAATTTCTTAATTTGGCTTTCACCAACTTTGCACCGGAGTACAGGTATTTACCGTTTAACGGAGGGCTCGCTTTTCACGACCTAGTTTATCTCACCCCAGACGTTGATATGCCAGAGATTAGGCAGTAAGAACAAATATGTTCACATTAGTTATCGAATATATTTTTCCAGTCTTCATGGCTCTTTCCTCCATCTTCACTTGGCATACGGGTCCATTTGGTTATGTCTCTGACAGCGATCTCCACTTTGCTAGTGGTTCCAGTAGTGTCTCTCACGTGCAGCATGTCTCTCTGTGGCAGTGATCTCCATTGGGCTGGTGGGTCCCAGTTCAGTGGCTCTCAAATGCTCTCTGTGGCTCTCTGTGCCTTGTCCTCCTGCTGTGGCAAAGTCTCTTGTTGTTTGTATGGTGTCGATTTCGTCACCTCTGCTGCTGCATGGTGACATTGTTGGTGCTGCTCTCATGGCTGGTGACCATGCATGCTCTGTGGAAAACGCATGCTCTGCTCCTTCCCTCTGTGGCTTGAAGCTTGTGGTTTCCTTGTTGTCATCACAGACAGAATAGATCGGTCTGCAAGGTTCCAATCATGTAGACCTTGTTGAAGATCATCAGAAGTTGATTCTGCATAGCTTGCTTCTGTGGCGGTCTCCTCTTTGTCCTCCATCGTCTGGATGTGGTCCGGATCTGCTTTGAGAAAATCTTCTCCCCAAAAAGTCCTTCACCCTTAAGTTCTTTTGATCAAGTATCCATAATCATAATTAGTTATGAAATATGAAATATTGATCCTGCCTCGACAACGCCAAATGTAATAGAAATATAGTATTCCATTCAGGTGAAGTTTTTGATCATTTATTAGGAAGATTCAGGCAGAGAGCAACAGCATACAGATCATTCAGAGCCAGGCCTCCTGGCCTGACCAACAGCCCATTCGGGGCACAAGCCTTCTGAAGTGTCATATGCGACACCTTTTATACACCAAGATCTCTCCCCTAAAACAGGCTATACTAAGTAACAGTACCATAGAGCTGACTGGTTAAATTAGCAATGACCATGTATAGTATCACAGGACAAATTACATGCTGACACAGAGCATAATGTGGAAATAGACCTTTGTATCAATTGTTGAATGACAGGAACAGAAGCTGTGAAAAGAACCCTGCTGTGTGGCTACTATTCTAGGGCCAAAATATAGATAGATACATAGATTGATTTAGAACAGGTTGGCATTCTGAAATAGCCATTACAGTAACTAGTAACTAAAGCTGCCAGAATTTCCCTCTGAGATGGAGTAGAAAGGAGCATAAAGAAGGTATTGAAAAATGGAAATGCTGAAGTAAAGTAAAAGTACCTCGAAATTGTGCCTATTATAAGTACAGTATTTGAGTAAATGTACTTAGTTACTTTCCGCCACTGTTTTCCCTTGTTGATAGGCCTTTTAACCTCGCTAAGCTCATTCAGAGGAGTCTCTCTGGGACCTCACTTTGTGTTCGTCGCCGTCGGGTGGAAACCTTGTATTGTATGTCCAAAGCCGTTCCTTTTTAGTTGTTATTTCAAAAACATTTTAAAAAGTGAAAATAACCAATCTACAAGTTCACAACGTGTCGCTTTTTGTGTGACACTGTTGGGCGACGAAGCAGAGCATTCATCTGCGAAAAAAACTAAAATAAATATGGAGATAAGAGGTTTCTACCCGACTGCAGTGTCTTGCTGCTGTGTGTACTCTCCATTGAGCCTGCATCCAGTCAAGTGGGTTGCATTATTAATGAGGACTTTGGCTGTTATTGTGACTCCCTTATTGAGTTTGTTGATATCTCCTCACGGAACAAACACAAAAGAGGCTCAATAAACTGAAGTGCTGTCAACAGCTTCTTGACAGAATGGTGTTTGTTAGTGTTTCTCTCTCCGCCAGAAACAGACTTTCTTTTTTTGTCTTTCTGACAGGTTCCGTATTGGTTTGGTCTCGAGACCTATTTCACACTAGATTTAAATTCCATTTCAGGCCTTGGGTCGGCCGCTGCATGAGCGGATACGTGATCTAAGGCTAAAACCACTCCGGATGTCTTTTTCCAACTTTTATAATGGACTGGTACTAAAGCAAGCTGACAGCAGTTGGATGGTTTGTGGAGGGTTGTGTGAAATCGCCAAAAAGAGCAATCAAGAGTCCTAGAAATAGGTCTGAGCACAGTACGTTTACTCAAGTACTCTACTTAAGTACAGTTTTCTTTAGGTACTTTTACTCTGCTTGAGTATGTCCATGTTTAAATACTATACTTTTTTACTCCGCTACAATTATTTGTAAACTTTACAAGTTACTTTGCAGATTTTGATTATTATACAAAACAGACATTTAACATACAATTAAGCCCTCGTTTTACACGAATAAATAGCTGATCTGCCATCTCACACTGTGATACTTTTGGTACTTAAAGTATATTTTGATGCCAGTACTTTTGTGCTTTCATTCGTAATTTTTTTAAAACAAGCCTAACAGAATATTTCTATATTGTGGTATTGCTTTTAAGAATGGCACAAAAACAAAAATAAATTCATGAAATCAAGGCTATCAAAAAGTATCAACAAGAGTTTGTGACTAAACAATAACTACATTGGAACTACGTTCATTTTTTTTCCCTAGTTACGTTTTTTGGACATAATATGAGGTTTCCACCCGACAGCGACAATATATACACACACACACACACACACACACACACCTGGTCACCTTTGCAGCTGGTGGTTGAGTGTTTCTCAGACCACTTATGACAGCTGGAATTGTATTTAAGTGGCCGGCTGTATGCTACATGGGAAAGCTGTCAAGCCGTCATCAACAAGCGCGCTTCCAGATGTGAACACACACCACCCGCAGCCGATGGGAGCACGTCGCACGCACGCACAGAGCTCTAGAATAAACACGGTATTTGTGTCAGGGGAAATCAGACCAGGAGAAGTATTTTGATCAACTGTGCCGAAGTCCAAGGACAGTTCATCTAATCTCAGGCTCTGGGCAGACACCTCATTACAAACCTTTCTGTAACATGCTAGTTTCATCACCTATATCCATTCATTCACGAAACCTGTGCGTGAGTGGTCTTTCTGTCCCCGGGCATAACTCGGGCACCGTCTGACCGAACGACCTCAAACTGGGCGTGGGTGGAGAGTGGCAAATCGATGAGAGCAACGGTTTCCGAGAACCGAAAAAACGCGAATAAGTGTCTGTTTGTCTGCGGGCGGTCTGCAGAGGACACACCGAATCTCTGTGTGTTGTTGGGGCACCGGCTTCCTTGATCGGCCAACTGGACCTGTCGGCTTCACTGATTGGTAGAACTTTGCGTCACGTTTGTAAAAACAAGAGCTATCGCTTTTTACGTCTCGCCCCCCAAATAGTAAGGTGATTTCACAGAGGGGTCGCCAAATACTTTGGAGGGGTCACTGGATGCTTCGAACCGTTCCCAAATACAATTGCCCTCCCTTTTCATTAGTAATGTTGTTTCGTACCCGAGTACACTTCAATTCAACAGTAATGGTACATAGGTGCCTCAAGGGAGCACTATGGACTATGGGGCTTTGGGAGATAGTGTGACAGAAGAAGAGTCACTTTCTTCACTCAGTCACACACTAATAACAGAGCAACTATACACAACCAAAGCAGTGCGTGCTGACGGTCTTTGAAACATTGCTGCACATTGCTGCGCAGCCAATTGTCTGAACAATTGTCACATGACAGTGACATCACTGACGCATCCTTGGTAACTTATAAGCAGCTTTGAGCATGCCATCGAGTGTATGTTGTCACATAACTCACTAATCCTTGGTATGTATCCTAGTCTTCAACTAGCTATGAGTGGTCGATAGTTGTTTTTGTTTTTTGGCGCTCTCACTACTGAAACACTATTATTTCTATGTCAACATTTCAAGTAGAACTAGAAGGTAGGTAGGACCAAAAAGACAAAAAGGACCAAGTATAGAACCATGGGTGACGCCGATCAGCGTATATAGTATATATGTTTTAAGTGTTTAAATCTTGTAACTCCTCCTCCTTAGAATTACCTTCTAGACAGAGCTCCACTCCACCTCTTGGCTAACATCCTCATGCTGTACAGCATCTCCATGACTCAGGTGCCATTCTCAGCTAAAGAGGATGAAAAGTATTTGAGCAGATATTCTGGTTGTGCGTGCGTATGTGTGTGTGCGTGCGTGCGTGCGTGCGTGTGAGAGCCTTCATCATCACACTCAGTCTTCTCTCACCCGATGTGTTTCAACTTGTCACCTCTGACCTTTGAGAAAGGAGATAAACCCAGGTGCAACGAAAGCACCACAAAATGACGCATGGTCTGAGTTTTTTTTTTTTTAGCTCACGGCAGTTAAAATGATATGATTCTAATATGAATAAAACAAACTGTCAACACATAGTAAAACATCTGGAAGGAATTGCATTATGATGTGGCAGAGGTAGTGTGTGTCAGCCAGATCGCACGCTGAACTGGGATCCTCACAGACACAAAGCTGTGTTATGCTGAATGTATACCTCTTCGTGCATTCTACTAGTTCATCCACTACACGCGGTGAGTAGATCTGCTTAGTGTTACCGTACAACACCGTCACACACAACAACGTACAAATCAAGCCTTAATTTGTCTCTCCCTGCACAGTTACTGAGCTGGCTGCAGAGAGACCAGTCAGTGAGATGGGATCCACTGAGATCATAAATGTCAGAGTAAAACAGTAAAATCCTCAGCCTTCTTTTTTTTTAATACCTCCGTGCGGATAGCCGTGGCTAGAAGCAGTCTCTTTTTTTGGTTGTTAGGCCATACGTACGTATATCCCGCATCTCTGAGACCTATGTCTCTTGAATGCCTTGAGGGAATTTCTTGACCTTTGGCACAAACTTCTACTTGGATTCAAGGATCAACTGATTACACGTAAATGTCAAGGTCACTGTGACCTCACAAAACACATGAAAGTCTTCACTGCATATACTTCACATATATATGGCTGTAAACTGCAACTGGTTGGCGGAGACATACAACCGCAGTGCGATATTTCTACTTTTCTTTTACAATTTAGTCTTCATGCCAATTCGTCCCTTGTCAGTGCTAACTCCTGCAGTTGGTCCTGGAACACACCCACGTGTCTCCTCCGATACGAGACCACATCAAAGCCGCTTCTTTTCACCTGCAAGTGAGGAGTTTCACCGGAGGGACGTGGCGCGTGTGGAGGAACATGCTATTCATCCGAGCGGCCTGAGCAACCTGTAGAAGAGCAGCGACAGAAATCGCCCTCTCCTGCCTGACTTCTCACCCGCAAACACGACCAATTGAGTTTGTTGGCGTTACTTCTATACTTCAGAAGTCATTGTTTCACCAAAAATACAACAATCTGCATCCTATTACATGCAAACGTTTGACTAGGCGACCTTATGGATTGGTCCAACGATGATCACATTCGGATCCTTCTGCTTCGGGTTATACTCCGTCAAATCTAAATCACTCCATTCCAGATCATGTTTATTTGCTCAAACTGGGACCATAATTCATTAAGACCGGGAACGCATCTGAGTCACTTTAGATTTCTTTCGCTATTCAAAAATAGCAGATCTACAAGCTCAATGCGCGGCACTGAGTGCCTCACTATGAGCTTGTAGATCTGCTATTTATTGGGAAAATCGTGAACATTCGTGAAAATCTGTTATCTGTTATAATATATATTTTTAAAGCAAACATTTTAACAAAAATCTTTGCGATTCTACAAATGTCTTTTGAAAGTTTTTTTAAAAGAAATATGTTGCTATAATATCAGTGGTCCTCAAACTTTTTTCATGCCAATGATCTGTATTTGTCCGTGGACCCCCATCTCAAAATATTTTGTTCCAGGGACCCCCCAGAAGCAGAGATTTTAGTTTTTTTCGCTTTAAAAAAAATAATATATATTCTATATATTCAACAATTTGCACATTTTCACGATTTTACAAGCTCGTAGCGACGAGCTTGTAGATCTGCTATTTTTGAATAGCCAAACAAATCTTAAAATGACACAGATGCATTCTTGCCGGTCTTAATGGGTTAAGCAGGGAAACTTTCAGGAAACAATTTCCCCTTTTGTCACAAAGCTGGCTCAGTAGACTTCCAGTCCTGTTGGACAGAGTTCAGCCTTGTCGTTCCCCAGGGCATACAGTACAGTACGTAGCGCTACAGTGGCTGATTTAGTCATTGGCAGCGGGGTTGCTCTGGGGGCTGTCTAAGGTTCTGCCTGGCCTGCAGGGCTTCCGTAACAAGCAGGAAGACCCTCACAGAGTCACAGCCCTGCTCTCCTGTCGAAAGGCTATGTGAAACACAGCGCCGTGGAAAGTAACTACATTTGCTCAAGTACTGTTACTTAAGTGCAATTTTGAGGTACTTTGACTTTACTTGAGCATGTCCATTTTTCAATGCTTTGCACTCCCCTACATCTGAGAGTCAAATATTGTACTCCAATTGCTTGAAAAGTTTCTTTCTAATTTAGAAACATGCATGAACCACTTTCGCCCCATTTTATACTTCTTCTATTCGAAAATAGCAGATCTACGAGCTCACACACATACACACACACACACAATACTTTTTACTTTTGGTTATTTGTACTTTTAATCAAGTAGGCTACCATTTTGAATACATGACTTTTTCTTGTAAACAGAGTATTTATACATTGTGGCAGTGCTACTTTTACTTAAGCAAGTACTTCTTCCACCACCACTGGTGACCCCCCCTCCTCCTTCTCCTCAGCTGGCCAGGCTGGCTTCATTAGCAGGTTCCAATCTTCAAGAAACAGTGCTGCCTCCTGCTGTGCCCTGGGGTCTGTTATGGCTGAGAGGAAGGTTGGAACAGGACCTGTCAAACACACACTGACAGCGCCGCTAACCAGGAACAGCTTGGACGGAGTGGAGTGGCAGACAGACAGACAGGACGCCTGCTGGGCACAGGGAAAGTTTGCTAAAAAATAAAACTACTACAGGAAGCACGGCAAAGTCCAGACAACTCTTCCTGTTGAGTGTCTGTGAACAGAAAACGTTATAAAACCACTTAAGCCCTGTATGGGCTACTTCTTCTTACGACGAATAGAGGAAATAGCTTACCTACCTCGGTCGGCTATTTCCATTTTTGAGTCTTTACCATTGTTACCATTGTTTTACAATTTTTCAGTAAAACGTGTAAAACGTGCGCAACCACAAAATAAACGCTAAGTGTCTTTCCAAATCGCGACGCTCCCAATTTGTAAACAATTAAAAACATACGCTGCGCTCAGGAAAAAAAATGTCTTGGTGGACACCGACCCTGATGGTTCTATATAGCACCATTTGCTACAGAACCTTTAAGCCCTGCACCAAAAGAGGTTCCCCTATGATTACGAGCCAAAGAACCAATTTGGTGCCATTTTTACTGTAGCACTACTTGTTTTTAGATAATGATGACACACAAAATATAGGGACACACGCTTGAAAGATTGTAATGATTTCAGAGGGGATAAAAAATATATTTATGAAACAGTAATCAAGCCTGATTTATGCTTTGGCCGACAAAATGTTACCAAAAATTGCTTTGCTGATTAGTGTCAAGTGACACGTTGCATGACACCAAAGCATAAACCAGGCTTGACAATGAGAACCCAATTCAACTGTAAGAGGATTTCGCTGACAAACTATCCCAGTAACAAATCCCAGAAAAACTGTATTGACTGGTAGCACTTGTGGATGCTGTCGGTAAAAGCAACTGGTTGGCGGAGGCATACAACCCAATGCAGTATTTTTTTTCTTCTATTTATTTAGTCTTTATGTCAATTCACCATTCCCTCTGTATTATAGTCCCTCGTCACTGCCAAATCCTACAGTTGCTGCTAGGGAGAACACAACCACGTCTCGACCACATCAAGGCTGCTTCTTTTCACCTGGAACCTGGCATGAGTTTCACCGGGACTCGGGAGGATGTAACACGTGCAAAGGAACACGCTATTCATCCTACTGTACTGTAGTTCCACACCCCACTGACCTATAACTTGACAAAAATGCTTCTTTGCTGATTAGATTAAAAAGAAAGTCATTTCTGTTGAGTGACACGTCGCACGATTTTCTGTCATCGAAACATAAATCAGGCTTGAGAATGAGAACCTGAATCATTTGTGAGAGGATTTAAGGCGCAAACTATTCCCAGACAAACTGTATTGAGTGAATGATAGTGCTTGTGGGTACTGTCTGTAAAAGCAACTATACCAAGCCCCTCTGATCATGGTTTCAGGAGGTAATTTCAGGATTAGTTGTCAAAGGACACAAACCAATTTAACTTGAACTAGAAAAAGTGCTCCTCGGAGCACAGGTCTCCGCCAGGTCAGGTAGGTTATTGTGGGGCAGCAATGTTCGGAATTAGCCAATCAGGATGGAATATGAAAAATTGGATGGAACCATCTTGATTACTTGACTATATGTGTACCGATTTGCATGATGTTTGAATTTGTAGGAGTAATATAAAAAAGAAAAGTGTTGCAAAATTGGTCTCATGGTGGCGCTATAATAGGGCAATGTTAAAAGGGTGGAATTTGTTCTTCAATGTAGTGCGAATGTGCGTGCAAAGTGTCGCAATCGGACGCTGCATTCATGATTTGTGGCATTTTGTCCAAAACGGGCCACTCCTGCAAACTTTAGATGTCAATGTTAGCCAATCAGGATGGAATATGAAAATTTTAAAAGATCCATCGTGATCACATCATCGTGATCACATGACTATAGAGATCAAGTGTACCGATGTGCGTGAAATTTGGATAAATTCTGAAGGCTTAATATCAAAGAATGTGTTTTACATAAGTCGGCCTCCTGGTGGCGCTATGAAAGGCAAATGTGAAAAATGCAGGTCAGTTGTTTTTCCTTGGCCTCTAGGGAGTGTGCGTGCAAAGTTTCATGCAGATCGGTGCAGTTATAGTTAAAAACATAAATCGTCCATTTATAGCGCCACCATGAGGCTGATTTGAACATTTTCAAGTGGCATTTCTTCCTCGGCCTAGTGGGAATGTGCGTGTGAAATCTCACGGAAATCGCAAGCTGCGTTCATGATTTGAGGCATTTTGTTGAAAACGGAGCAATCCTGCAAACTTTGGAAGCCAACCTTAGCCAATCAGGATGAAATATGGAAAATTGGACAGATCCGTGTTGATCACATGACTATAGAGATACTGTGTACTGATTTGCGTGATGTTTGGATAAAATCTGTAGGAGTACTGTCAAGAAGTGTGTTTTGCAAAAAGCGGCCTCCTGGTGGCGCTATAAAAGGCTAATTTGAAAAATTTGGGGCAGAGGTTCTGCTCTGGCATCCAGGGAGTGTGTGTGCACAGTTTCGTTGCGATCAAGCCAACAGTGCCGGAGATTAGCTGTACACAAAATGACAGAATGACGACACACGGACGGACGGACACACACACACACGGACGGACGGACAGGGGGCAAAACATACTCTCTCGCCATGCCTTTCGGCCTGGCGGAGACAATAACATCATTCAATGGAAGAATCAGTGTTGCAAAGCAACTATTAAAGTACATTTATTCTTACTTTTTCTTTACTTGACTACAGTATGTCTATTTTTCAATACTTTATACTTCTACTCCACTACATCTCACAGGCAAATAGTGTAGCCTACTTTTTTACTCCTCTACAACTATTTGTTGTAGAGGAGTTAATTTGTAGATTCAGATTATTACTACATTTTACAATACAACGAATAAAGCCCTGTTTTATACATTTTCAAAAGATTTTGACAAATTTTGAAAACGTGTGAAATATGGCATTCTACATGATGAGTACTTTTACTTTTGGTACTGTAAATCAGAGTGCAGTACTTCTTCCACCACTGGAAACGATAAAATATCTGTCTATATGTCATACAAACTTTGTTAAGTAACTCCGATTCCCCCGTAGCATCCTGTTCTGGTTACGTATCCCCAAAAGACTACAGTTTCACCCTGTAATACGGGAAGTATTAGATGACCTGCAGCTAACGCAAAGAAGCTGTGGAATTTGTCAACATTTGGATGCGTGGACGTCAGGCGAGTGGAGGGCTGGTCTAAATCACGGGGAGCTTATGAGGTCTCCAGATGAACAATGGTGGCTCAAAGTCAATGCTGCGCTCTCACCACATCATAATCCAGCTAACAATTAGTCCAGATCGCTGTGTGATTATTTGTTTACGCACAGCTGGATGGAGCGGCCTGATAGATGCCTGTGAAACATGCAGCCCCCCTGTTTTTCAGCCAGTTGTGTATAGTAGCTACTACAGTAAGTACTAATACTAAGTACATTTGACTCAGTACTTTTACTTTATATGAGTATCCAACTCCACTACATTTCAGAGGCAAATGTTAGATATTTTACACCACTATGTATTTGAAAGCTTTAGTTACATGTTACTTTGCAGATATTTTATATGAATGATAAATCAAATTATTAGAAACAACAAATATTTTTCCAAAAATAGCTGATCTACAAGCTCACAATGTGCCACGTGAGCTTGTAAGCTATTTTCAAGTAGCTTAAAAATTAAATAATGGTTTAATGATCAATAATTATAGTCCAATAACGTGATAAATAGGCCTACTGAAATGGGCATTATGCAAGCACATTTTGATGCTACCTTTGCAATTTGACCTCAGTATGATTTTGAACGCAGTTCTACAAAGTATTTTTACACTGTATAGTACTTTTATACAAAATCTGAGTACTTCTAGCTCCACTACTGCATGGAGATGATCGCTTGCTCATCTGGAGACGTTTAACCAGAACTATGAAGTTCAGGTTAGGCAGGTTAGGAAGGCGCACCCAGGTGCGACACCTTTGTCTCCTTAATTTCCTCTGCTCTGCACTCTGGTGATCTGTGTGGGACCACTTGGCCCCGCCACCCCCCTCCCCACACCCTAGTGCTGGCCTGAGTCCCAATGAGGTCCAGATGCAGTCCAGATGAGGCCCAGTTCCGAGTCGGTCAGGGCCTACAGAGACTCCAGGAGGGCTCCATCAAACTGCCATTGGTTTTGCTCACACGGATCTTGTGCTATGAATAGACTGTGAATGGATACAAAATACAGGCACAAATCCTTTCTCCAGCTGAATATGAAACAACCTCTAACGCTGTTAAAATAAAAGGAGATGACTTGCTTTGTCTCCTTGAATAGCTTGAATATCGTCGCTGTCGGGCAGAAATCTCTCATCTCCATATTTACATTTTAAATGAAAGTCCTACTTCGTGACACAAAAGGAGCGAAAATTGCAGATCTACAAGCACAAAACGCTTGTAGATCTGCATTTTTTTCTATATTTGAATCCTGAAAAGTAACAGTTATTCATCTTGCTATTGATTGATTGATTGATTGAATACTTTATTAACACGTTTGTTAACAGTACAGGTAGTACAGTCAAGTAACAAGGTTATGCTAAAAGGATAACACAAAAAGCCCCAGGTACCCATTGTGGTCCATTGTACTCAATTCATCAGTAATACATAATAATACATACAATACACAGCAACTGATCCACTACTAAGGTAGAAACTGTATTCGAAGACAACAAATTGAAATTCCTGAAGAGTGCCGGGAGTGTGCGACTGTGTATGCGGGATTTGCCTCTCAAGACTCTATGAAGCCTCTAAGCCACCCAGGTGCTAATCTGAGTTCCCAGAAGTGGTGCAGACCACAAACACGACTCTCAAGGCCAATAACAATGTTGTTGCAATGAGTTTTAGTTTTCATAATAACAGAGTAATTAGGACACACTTTGTCTCTGATTTCAAAGTGGGCGACCATGCACCATACCCAGGTTTGTCTCTTATGTTTCTCAAATGGGGGTAGCAGTACCCCTAGGAGTACCCCCTAGGAGTACTTTGTGGTACTCCTAGGGGTACTTATAATTTTTTTTTTGTCTGATACTGGTTATGAATAATTTATCCCACGTTCATAAAATCTGTTAAATACTTTAAATGCCATATATCTCAATACAACCACTTGCCAAAATACATCAGCCAAAATAAAGAAAAAAAGGGGGAAAAAACTAGCTACTGTAGCTCACTGCATCATTTCTTGCCCTTGCCTGAGTGAGTGTCGAAAATTAATTAAAGAAAAATACATAAACCAATAACGTGTCAGTTTTGGGAAGAATGTTGTGTGCTGGTGAAGGGGATACTCAATAAAAAAATAAGAACCACTGTTGGCAATGGCATTTCCCAGGCACCCAGTTGGGCGAATGGGTGGGGTGGGGGGATGATGGGTTACGATGAGAGTAGCGTGTGTGTAAACTATGCTGCAATCCAGGAAGCGCGCATGCATGCATTCCTGGGAGGCCTGGGCCATGGCAACAGCTGCATGTCGTCAGATGTTTGTCAGAGATTGGAACAGATGTGGTGATTTGGAGGATGCTGCTGTGCAGATTAAAGCCTGCTTTGGTCAGAGGGATCACAAGTGTTTACTGTGGTGTGTGTGTGTGGATTGGAAGGACATTGATTCAGGTGGTTCCTTTGCGGTCGTCCAGAGGAGATAAACACACAGGGAAGAGGGATGATGATCTAAAAACAGCTTTTGAATAGTTCATATTCATTCATTTGACCGTTTAATCCTTTTATGATACTTTGTTGTGTCGTGATTTCACTACAAATGGTGAAAATAGACAATCACACACTTGCAGTTTATTATCACCTTTTTGGTTTTGGTCCTACGGTAGCTTTTCAATAGCTTAAGCCCTATACTAGTTGATCGCATGATGAATAGCAAAAATAGCCGATCAACAACTTTTTCGGCAAAAAAATAAATAAAAAATGTTAAAACCTTTTAAAACATCAAAAAATATATTATTTTTGGGGTAAATATTCACCTCTAAGGACGCCAGGTTGGAAAGTGGTCAACTTAATCCTTAAAAACAACAGGACAAAAACTTAATCCAGGATAATTTCATGTTGGTTTGCACACACAAAAAGGTTTCATTAGTAAAGGCTTTGGCTAATGCACACATTCCCTTTGCCTGACCCCTTCCCACTGGGTTTGTGAGCTGTGACTTTGTCAGTCATGTGGGATTTTCTGACCCATATTCTAGAGCACTGTCGGGTCGCAGACCAATGTTTATGGGTCGTGAGTAAATATCCCTTTGTTTCGTTTCCTATATTAAAAAAATTATAAATTATTTCAAAAGATTTTAAAAGGTTTAAACAAAGACAAAAAAAAATCACAACTTTGCATGAATTAAAAGCAAAAAAAAATTAAAATATTTCATAAATAAATACAATAAAAACGTTTCAAGAAGTAGTGAAAATAGCTGGTCTACAAGCTCACAACGTGGCGCGAAGGGATGCATTGTGAGCTTGTAGATCTGCTGTTTTCACTAGTTTTAGGTCCCGGGCAAACATCTAATTTCTCTTTTGGGTGTTTAGCTAAAAAACTTGGGAACCACTGTTCTTGAGCAGCGAACAATCTGTAGGTGTAAGGCTTAGTGTGTTGTAGAGGGGGAAAAAACTATTCATGGGTTTGTGCAATGCTCAGTGATGGAAGAAGTACTCAAATGTGGTTGTGTTTTACTAAATAATCAAAATCTACAAAGTATCTACTAACTAAAGTTTTCAAGTAATTGTAGAGGAGTAAAAAGTACAATATTATATAGATGTAGTGGAGTAAAAGTATAAAGTATTGAACATTGGGGAAAAAAAACTAAATTGTACTTAAGTACAGTACTTGTGCAAATGTACTTTGTTACTTTCAACCACTGGGCAATGCATGCTTCATTTGCCCGGAATTCAATGAAGAGCTTACAGCCTACTCCCTACTGTATGTCTTGGACAAAAGGTTCGATCCGCCCCGCAGCACCCCAGGACGTCTTGCTCTACGAGTCTGCTGGTGTTTATAAAAGCTTCACAGGATAATAATGGTGGATTGAATTTTCCTTTGGCTTACAGGTCAGAGGTCCAAAAGTGTCGGAAATCCTTGGAAGTTCACTTTTAGGCCACGTGAAATCCTGAGGTTCAGGGGCTTAGCACCCCGCGAGGGCCTCTCTGGAGCCTGTGTGCACACATAACCTGCTTCTCGATTCAGGGACAAAGATATGGCTTATTGCTCATTATTCTGCTTCAGTGGTTCTCAAAGTGGGGCCCAGGGGACACTCAGGGTTCCTTGAGGGGGTTCCAAATGGACCATTAAGGCTAATACATGCTCCTTCCAACGTCGGAAAATCTTCCAGTTCGGAAAGGCTTTCCGAAGTATAGTTTGCAGAGTCAGGACATCTGGAGGTGCACGGGTTCCGAGGAAAAGTTCTGAGACCGCCTTTCCGAAGCGCAATTTGTAGTTATATCACCTCCCTTTCCGAAGAAAGGTTTGGACGTCGGAAGAAGTATGTATTGCGCTATACAGGTCTGTAACTCTTGAGAGTTTAGTGGGGGATTATTGGGGTCCTTGAAATTAAAATGTTTGAGAGCCACTGTTCTAATTAGACCTGCCTCTATAGCTATGTCACTGAGTCGTGATGTCCAAGCTGAATAAGAGACAAAAGTGTCAAGGGAATCGCTGTTGCTGTAAAGAAGCAAATTGAATCTCGTCAGGATCATCACAGGGACCCAGATGGGAACTGCGTGGCTCCAGTGTGGTTACAGTATGACCCAGTACTGTACACACTCAAGAACACCGTTTTTAAATAGTCTCAGGAGCTCGTCACCCAACCAGGCTAAGCTGGTCCTCACAGGTGACTCAGGGCAATCAGACTTTTGGCCTCAGGGAGAGGGGAGAGGAGATTGGCTGAGAGGAAATAAAAGCAGGGCAAGGGAGGGGTAGAGGCACAGGCTCTATGGCAAACAGTCACATCAGGGACAAAACAGGGGCACACTGGACACTGACCGAGGCCATGATTATGACAACTATATCCTATCTTAAAATTGGCTAATGAGAGGGTGGGCCGGCGAGGCCGGTGGGCGAGTGGACTCAGACGTCACTCTGACACAGCCAAACCATATAAGGAGTTCCCAAGACAGCTACGCATCAGCCGCGAACAAATCAGTCAGCTCCATATATGGGCACAAAAGGGGGCATGCCCATATATGGGCATATACTGATAACATCAGTGAGCTCAATATATGGGCATAAAAGGGACAAGGACTGACAGATACAGAGATCCGGTTGTCCAGAGCCACAGCTCCGACCGCTATGCCCATATATGGTCATGTGACTATATGGGAGTGACCAACTTCAAACTCGGCGCGAGCAACGGCAAGGACTCGAGGAAGTGCGGTGCTCGCCGTCCAGTAGTTTGGATATCCAGTTGTCCAGAACCGCCAAATTTGGGCAAGGTTTCAGCCTGATCAGTGCCCCATTGACTTCCATTATAATAGTTAAAAAAATATTTTAAAAAGTATAAAACATGTGTGAAAATAAATTAGTGTAGGTACTTTGTGGCCTACTGATCGGTCCAGTGCTTTGCGAGATTAGCTCTGGACACACAGACACACTGACTGACCCTCTTACATACGGCTATAGACTCCTGCAGAGCCACGACGTAAAAGTAAATATAAAAACGAGGGGTTTAGATTATCTTTGCTGTAACACATTTGCAATACTATACATTGCAGCAATGTGCTTTTTATAAGTACTTCCATATAGGCAGGAAGCTGCGGGTTTATCCAATTTTATTTTTCTTCCTCTAAATATGCGATGTAAATAAACAAAAGCCTCAGGTATGCTGCAGGGACCACCACTTCTAAAGGTGGTCCGTTACGGTGTGTTGCTAAGGAATGTGCGCACTCTCCCCCTTTGAACGTGTTATGGATTCCTGCGGTTTCTTTTGCACTGGCGGTTTAAATGTGTGGGCATGCTGTTGTTGGCTTTACAGTGTGTAAAGAATTATCGGGCAAGTTGTGTTTGCAGGCATTGACTATTTGTGTGTAAAGCAGTGCAATTATCAACGCTAATATATGATGTCGTCTCTGTCGGGTGGAAACCTCGTATGTCCAAAACTGTGACTTTTCAGGATTCAAATTCTAAAAAAGTTTTTGTGTGACGCTGTAGTATGGTCAAGTAAGAGTTCATTTACGAAAAAACACAAACAATTTAAATATGGAGATAAGAGGTTTCCGCCCGACAGCAACAATATTTTATATTGTTGCTGTCGGGCAGAAACCTAGTATCTCCACATTTCAACTTTCACTTCTAGACGGCTAGAGTCCTCAAGCCACACAAAATAGCATTACATCTATGCAAGATAGACACAAAACGCTTCTGCTTACACCTCCAGGAGTGTCATTACTTTACTTAAGTGTGTTTATAATAATGCATTATGGACATGGGCTTCATAGAGAGTGTTACCGAAATATCCATCCCTGCATGCCGCCATGGTACATGAAGATGCATACCACCATGCATGGACCAGTTCTTATTACAGTGTCATGCTGGCTACCTTCCACAGGATACCTGTTTCTAACCTTGGTTTGACATTAGTGTGACACAACACAGCACACTGGTTTTCAACGCCCGGTTGCGGGGGACCACTAGGGGTCCAAATGGACACTGTAGCTCTGAGAGTGTACCAAGTGGAACCAAATGGACCCGTAAGGGTCCATTTGGTTCCACTTGTACGCTCTCAGAGTTGAATTAACACATTTGTACAGAGTAGATTGGTGTCCTGGATTAAAAAAATACAAACTATCAAATGGGGGTCCCGTGGCCTAATGCCGTGGTTCTCAACCTGTGGGCCGGGTCCCGCTGGTGGGGCCGAGGATGTATTGCAACAAGTGGGCCCCCAAATAATTGGCAAAACACTAAGATTGTAAAGATAATATAACATTAATATTTAAAAAGAAAAAGAAGTATAGTCTGTTCCATTGATCCAATGTGGAACACAATCGACTGATTGATCGTTAAAATTAAATAAAATGCAGGCGGCCCACCCATCTCACCGCTTCGACTGCCATGGTCAGATGGGTGGGCCCATTAATAATAAATTATAATGCACTTATGAGGCATTATAACACTTGTTATAAATATTCATAGTTATGCATAACAACAAGGTTCATTAAGTATAATAAGTGCTGGTCATTAGCTCAGAGGAACAGCACATTATAAGTTGAAATTATAAGTTGTTGTGCATAATTATAAATATGTACAACGAGTGGTATGAAGCCTTATAAGTGCATTATAATGAATTATGAATGCACTTATCATGCATTATTGACCCAACCTTGATATCGTTGCTGTCTGGCAGAAACCTTGTATCTCCATATTTCAACTTTATTATGTTTTTCGTAAATTCATGCCCTTCCTCGTCATACAAGAGTGTCGTACAAAAGTAGTGAAAAAAGCCAATCTAAAATAGGCTATTTTCAAATGTTTTAAAAATAATAATAACAACGAACGGTTGTGGACATACAAGGTTTCCACCCGACTGCTTACCGAGAGGTTGAGAATAACTGCTCCAGATACCTGTTTCTAACCTTGGTTTGACATTAGGGTGACACAGCACTCTGCAGCACAGCAGGTGGCCTCAGACCTCTGCACCACGTTTGTGTGTCTGTGCTCATCTGTCATCAGGAGGGAGTGATGAATGTCTGCACCCCCCCGCCGGCCCATCTGGGACTAAATAGGGCTTTAAACGAGAAAGCAATTACCACACGGAGGGAGCTGCTGAACCCTGCACACTGTGCCCTGGCATCCGTGCCAGTCTGTTCCTGAAGTTCCCAAATTGCTTTTCTGGTTCGGTCCAAGAGGGTTATTAATTAACACATAGGCAGCAGTTGTGCTTTCATGGGATTTGCCTATACCTATTGACAGAAGGGATATTCTCACCCACCCCGGGCACAGGTTTGAATAGAAGGAGAAAGATGTGACTCTGTGTGTAATCATTTAGCCGGGCCATATCAATCCTCTACTCATTCCCTGATCTTTGCTATGACAACATGGCTTTTCTTTCTTATAGGCTAGTTAGTTAGCCCAAGACTTTGGCCGTGATGTTCAGTGGTGGAAAGTAACTAAGTACATTTACTTGATCACTGTACTTAAGGTCAAGTTTGAGGTACTTTTACTTTACTTGAGTATTTCCATTTGTCGATACTTTATGCTTTATACGTGTGCACTACAGTACATCTCAGAGGCAAATACTGTACTTTTTACTCCACTACAACTTTTAGAAAAATGTAGTTACTAGTTACTTTGCATATGTATATTATTAATATTTGGTGCTCTAAGTACATTTTGATGCCAATACTTTTGTACTTTTACTCAAGTATTTGTTTTTAATGCAGGACTTTTACTTGTTGAGTAACTACATTATGGTATTGCTACTTAAATGTAACAAATCTGAGAACTTCCCCCACCACTGAGTTGTGAACCAGACAGACAGACAGACAGACAGACAGACAGACAGAGGAAGTGAGGTAGGCAACATTGGGACCAGACAGAGGGACACATAATTCAAGTGCTGGGGATAAAAGACAGCAATTGAAAGAGAAATGTGTTTTTCTTTTTCTTAGATAAATGGATAATTTCCTTGACTGATGTCACAGTCAGAATACATCCTATAGACCCCATAGTATGTTTTCTTTGGAAAGCTCGTCCAAGAATGTGTCTGTCATTCCCACACCGCCACACAGTAACTATACCCGCTTCAGGTATTGGCTTATCCTGATGGTAGAAAAGGGGACTAACTTCTCGTTTCTGTCGGCTCAGGCTGTCTGGTCTTTCATGAGGCATGAGAGTGGGTGAGCTCCCATGACTGAGTAATGACATAAGAGCAAACGGTGGCCAAAATGATGGCCACGAGAACATGGTAAATAGATGTATTCATCTTCTGGTGCCGTCAGGGCGTCTTATGTTTTACTCGCTTGTAAAACTAATCGCCATTTCAAATCCTTCATCCCCTCGGAAATACGACATTTAAATAATACAAACGTTTTTTTTATTTCTTCTTTCATTCCCCCTCTCACACTTATTTGTACCTTGTTGTACCTCAGAATGCTTAAAATAATGTTATTCCACATTTTGCTCCTTGGACCTTTTGTTTGTCTTCATGGTGTATGTTACTGTCTCTCTGTTACAGTATGCTGCTAGAAATCAATTCCCTCTAGTGGGATTACTAAAGCAGCTTCAAGCTGTTTCCAAGTACGCCACTTCTAACCAATGCATAATATTTACTGGTCAGAATTGGCGTGTTACAAGTTTATGTAACATATATTTATGTTACATAAAATAGGATGAGAAAGAATAAGGGCGCTCGGGAGGTGCAGAGGTAAAGTGCCTGACCGCCACCTCAGAGGTTGTGGGTTCGAATCCACCGCGGTGCATCCCGCTTTGTCGAGCGTCTATACTGCACGTATTCCTACAGGCTGGGGCGGCTTCTGTCAGCAGGGAGTGTTGGGCGGGAGGAGTAGGACGAAGGCTCTACGTCCTCACGGTGGGGGCTCCTCACTGGCAGGTGAGTCAGTGGGATACAACAGCAGTGATCATATACAAATGTTTGTGGGGAGGAATTAATTGGTAAAATGACCAAATGGGGAGAAAAGGGAGTGAAATGCACAAAAAAAAAGAGGAGAAAGAATAAAGAGGATGAAAATATAGCCAGTTAAAGAGGCAAAGTTTGACGACAATATCCATAACTTTTGTTATACTTTTAGTAAATTACTGAATGTCACTTAAGCCCTAATAAAAAAATAATGGATATATTGTGATAATATATATTGTGATTTTCACAATTTTCACCCTATAATGACATGCCAAAAATAGGGGCGCCAGGTTGAAAGTGGTTAAACAAGCATTTTAACATAAATACTGTATGTACAACCACTGAAGTCAGGTTCTCAATGTCAGGCCTGGGGACCAAGAGGGGTCCAAATGGACCCTTATGGGTCTGTAACTCCGAGGAATTTACAGTATAGATTGGGTTCCCAAAGATTAAAAAATAGATAATAAAGTATCAAACTGGGCTTCCTGAAATGTAAAAGGTTGAGAATCACTGGTTTTAATCAGAACGTGTGGTTTAACTATACCAGTGGTTCTCAAACTTTTCCATGTCAAGGACCACCAAATTACGTTTTTTTGAAAATGTTACAGTATGTGCAGGCACTCCTAAAAAATATTCCTATTATTTGTTAGAAAATAGCAGATCAACAAGCTCACAACCCATTGCATTGCAATGCGTTGTGAGCCTGTAGATCGGCTGTTTTCAAATAGCTTAGGTTGAAGTTAACACATTTTGCTGGGGACCCCCTGGAACCCCCTCCAGGATCTCCACATTGAGAACCACTGAACTATACTACAGTATGTCTAGCACTTTGCAGCACTAAGAAACGTTAAATGGACTTTATTTGAGCACATGAGGAAGGGGTTTGCATGTTTCCTGTATGCACACAGTTGGAATAGACCCTGCAGTCCATCTATGCACACAGTCAGTGTGGCGATTCCTCATCGGCTCCGCAATGTTGTGTTTGGCACCAGATGCTCAGAGACGGAGAAACTTAATCCGCGTGCTATTCTTTTATTTGGCCTGGGGAACCAAAAAAATTACCTATTCCCTTTAGGCCAGAACTCTTTGGGGGGGAAAAGCATGTGTCCAGCATTGTGTTAACAGCTTGCAGGGGCTCCATTCGAGACAATAATTCATTCAACTACAGCCGCAACTACATCCATAGAGCTTGTTAACAGTCACCTCAAAGGGAGTCAGATATCGTTTGGCTTTTTCACATGGTCTCAATGAGCAGCTCTCACATCACGGCAATACATCGTCGCTGTCTGGGCAGAAACCTTGTATCTCCATATTTCAACTTTTGTATGTTTTTATTTCGTAAATTCATGCCCTTCTTTGTCATACAAGTGTCGTACAATAGAAGTGAAATGAGCAGATCTACAAGATCACAACGCGTCGCTTCGTACCATGTTGTGAGCTTGTCGATAGGCTATTTTCACTATTTTTAAATGTTTAAAAAAATTATAATAATAAAGGAACGCTTTTGGACATACAAGGTTTCCTCCTGACAGCGATGACATACAGTATAATGGAATCAGATGTTATCATCGGCAGCTCCGATATCAAAGCTTCTCCCCAAAGCACCAGGGAGAGGTCTAATGCCAAATTAATGCTCCGTTATACAACAGTATCATGCGATGAACATGGCAGATGTACAAGCCCACAACGCGTCGCAATCCACGACAGACACACCCACTAAGCATACATCTAGTGGTGCGAATTAACAACGTACATTTACTCAACTACTTACTTTAGTGGAGTATTTCCATGTTTTGTTTTCATTTATACTCCTAATTTATACATCTCAGAGGCAAATATTGTACTTTTTACTCCGCTACAACTATTTGACAGCTTCAGTTACTAGTTATAGCTACGCTTTAGATTTATATTATGACTATAAAACAAAATATATGGTACATTAAGTGATACATGATGATGTATTATTATAGGTTAAGATACCCAGCAGTAAAATCATTACAATTTTCCCCACCTTTACCAGCTGCAACATTAAAGTGATGAACACATTAATGCATAATGAGTAGTTTTGGTAAGTGATGCCAATACTTTTGAATACAGGCCATTTACTTGTAACAGAGTATTTATACATTGTGGTATTGCTATACTTTTACTCAAGTAAATAATCTGAGCACTTCTTCCACTACTGGAGACACCATCGTACGACAAAGTATAAATCAAGCTTCAGGTTGGCGGAAGAAGAAAAAGGGAGGGGTGGGGGGGGTGGGGTTCAGGGGGGGTTAATGATAATTAATACCTGTCACAGGACAGAATGAATGTGGGACGATTACAGCTGACATATAAATTGCTGTAAAGTGTGGTGTAATTTCAGATGCTGTATTTTCATAGATGCAGGTCCCCTCTTGTTCCGCCCCGACAGATGAGATTCCTACAGAGGTCGAGACCATGGGGGTAACACTCCATTGTTGTAATGCAAAGGGACACGGAGGGGTCCGTCACTTTCTAGGGTTTCAGGAGAAACCGGTGAATGAGAAAACAATTGGCCTCAGAAAACACAGCCACCATTGTTCTCTGGCAGGAAGTTCACTTTAACCACTTACAGTAGGCTATGCCCTATTTTGTCGTACGACAATATTGTACAGTGGAATAAAAGCAGATCTACAAGCTCTCAATGTGTTGCTAGAATTGAAGACTTGTTGCTATGCTCGTCTGCTGATTTATTGTCACTTCACCACTTTTCAAATTTTGATGGTGGTATGTGACAAGTTATTCATGGTAATGCATCAATTTAGCGTGGTCTTTCAAGACACCTCCAATTTTTAAATGCTTCTGCCTAACAGGCTGTATGTTAGACCCTTAAACGGGTCCATTTGGTTCCATTTGTACACTCTCAGAGTTACACACCCCACCATAAGGGGCCATTTGGAACCCCCTCAATTTCTTTCCAATATGGCTGCTGTGCATAGAGCCTATTGTTGCATTCAAAGATTTAGTCCATGAGCCAGAGCCCCAAAATTGAGCAATGATTATCGAAAGAGTGGGCAAAACCAAACCTATATTAAATTGTTCATAGGGTCAATACGAGTAAATAAATATATGATAACCTCTCCACAGGAGTAGCTTTTTCATGGTTATCACACATTTTGTTATTTTCCCCATACGTACATGACAGGTGAAAAAATGACAAAATTGAGTTATCATAATGAAACTTCCTGAGTTGATTACTTACATGAAGACAATGATTTATCGTATTACAAGTTTTCTGAAATTGTATATTTAAATATGCAAATTAGGCATTATATAGGAAAATATGCCCGAATTTGCATAACTTGCCAGAAACAACATTGGACAAAGCCAGAGTCAACATTCTTATTTCATTTTGTTAAGATGTTGGAGTCAAAGGTTTTTAACGAGGGAATTCAATATCTATATGTATCACTCCATAAATAAGAAAATACTGTAAGCAGGCACGTTTTGGTGGCCAAATTCTAGTTTTTTTTTTTTTCTTTTTACCTTTGTATACACCAAGTCAAAATTAACTAATGAGTTTGTTTCATACTTTGTGCAGAAAAGTTTTCTGCACAATTGTGTCAATTGTGCAGAAAAATATATATAATATAGGGGTCCACATATTCAATGCATGATAACTACCACTAAACTCACACCTAGCTTTGCCCACCCATTTGATAACCATGGCTCAATTTTGGGGCTCTATGGACTAAACATGAAATAAGAATGTTGACTCTGGCTTTGTCCAATGTTCCAATGTTGTTTCTGGCAAGTTATGCAAATTCGGGCATATTTTCCTATATAATGCCTAATTTGCATATTTAAATATACAATTTCAGAAAACTTGTAATACGATAAATCATTGTCTTCATGTAAGTAATCAACTCAGGAAGTTTCATAATGATAACTCTTTTTAAAATGTTGTCATTTTTTCACCTGTCATGTACGTATGGGGAAAATAACAAAATGTGTGATAACTATGAAAAAGCTACTCCTGTGGAAAGGTTATCATATAATTATTTACTCGTATTGACCGTAAGAACAATTTAATATAGGTTTGGTTTTTCCCAATCTTTCGATAATTAAATATTGTCTGGCTCATGGACTAATTGTAGAAGAGATAGTCTGGCTTGAGAGACTAACTTGAGGGTAACCTAGCTTTGTGCATTAGGACGCTAGGACTCTAGGAATACTGTGCTTGAATAAGGCTGGGTTTGGAGCATGTCAGTTACGTGTAGGGCCCTATTTTGTGCGTCTCAAGTAGGGCTTATGACTTAAGACCTGGAGGCGTGGCAAATACTGTTTCTCTATTTTGAGTGGCCAAACAGCATTGGCCACGCCTCCAGGTCTTAAATCGTAAAACCTGCTACTTAAAACTTACATCCGATCTTCCCATTTATTTTTGTCTCTGCACCTAAAAACGTATTTTTGACACTACATATTTTTGGATACTAACCAAGAATTTAGAGGTAGAGTATTGCTAATCATACCTGTAACTTTGTCATCACTTTTTATCTGTATGGTAGAGTATGTTAATACTAACTACTAACACAACAACTGCAGTGTTTATTATATGCATGAAACTCAAACGGAAATAACTCACCTTCCTAAATGTGCTCTCACTTATAGCACAAAAGTGAAAATGTGGGCGCTTACGCTGGCGCCAGCCCGGGTTCGAATCCCGGGTAGCACTTGAAAGTTACAGATCGCAGCTTTATTAAAATCGGACTCATTTTAAGGCCTTCACAGGAGGAGTAGCCTGCCATTATATAAAAAAGTAACGCACAAAATAAACAACAAAAAACATCAGAAAATCTGAGGGCATTCGTGGTCACTGCGATTGGTCAAAACATGCCCACGTGTTGCCCTTGAGGGGGGCCTCATCGGGTTTCCGTGTTTGATTTATTCCCCAACAGCTGCAGAGGTGGTTGGCAGGCCAGCCAAGCTTCACACATAATGAGAACACATCACAAAGGTGGGCGCTAGCTCTCTCTGTGGCGCTGTAATGTAATCCTACCCCCACCCGAACCACCCCATGATATTATGATCCATGAAGGTGATTAAGTTCACATCATCAAGGGGAAAGACGTGCAAAGCGAGAGGCACTGGGAGGCCCTGGCTCGTTGGCGCTGGTCCATACGCGGCGCAGACAAGCGAGGATCCCCGTGTCCCCGGCTCATGAACTCCATTAGCTGGCTAAAGCCTGATTTATATAGAACGGCCCGAAAATAGCCGATCTACAAGCTCACGGCCTGTCGCACTGAGACGCAGCGTGAGCTTGTAGATCGGCGATTTCCGGGCCGCGACAATGGTGCGCCCACAAAATATAGATCAGGCGTAACACCCCGGCGTGACTATCATGACATTTTGATCAACGGCTCAAGGGATAACTGTCGGCATAGCTAAACTGTAGCACAAATCTATGAAAGTGATGGCTGTACAAGAAATCAGCCTTGATGTAAAGCCCAGATAGCCCTGCAAACCATTTAGGTCATGTGAAAGAACTATCAAACACTGTACTCTGTTTGCACTCCGCGACGCAGTTCATGTATGCTGCTCAATATCGCTGTGTTAGACTTGTCGTGTCATTTGAGAATATAAAATAAGTATACATATCCGCTGATTTAAATACTTCCGCAAAAATCCACATTTCAACGGTTAAAGACCACTTTGGAGTGGTCCTTGGTTCACTAAGTTGTAGGTCAGCACAGAATTCATAAATAAAAATGGAAGACAGAAAAAGACAAAAGTGTTGAGAGCGTTTCATGTGACAGCAGCACAAAGTGAGATATGGATTATGATATGTATTATCCACAAATCTTAGCGTGTGACTCAAATGTTCACATACTGTACATACATAATAATCGCATAGACAATCACATAGTCACACACACACACACACACACACACACACACAGTAATCCTCAGCATTACAGTAACTGAATTCTGAGCGGGTTCATTTGGTTCATTCCTTTCTACATGCTCAGCGTTAAATTAACAGTGAGGATTTTTGCTGTGTAACTCATGACAGCATATAACGTGCTAAGACACAATATGGAAGGCTGGTGCTCTCTTTGCAGATGAGATGGACAAAATTAAGGTCAGCCACATGCATGATCACACCCACATATGGTCCTTTGTGCCAAAATACACCATAATCTGATGCTGACCTCCAAATCCACATCGGAAGCCATGCATGGTGGAAAATGCTTTGGTTAAAAGCTGCAAGCTGCAAGAAATTTAGACCCTAGTATCGGGTAGGACAGGGTCCATTTGGTTCCATTTGTACATTCTCAGAGTTACAGACACGTAAGGGTCCATTTGGACCCAGACCCGATTTTGACAACCAGTGGGCCCAATATCTCCCCTGGCCAAGTAGGGCATCCCCTCTTGAATGAGTGGTAGACGTTCTGTTACCCACATGGGAGGCCTGGGTTCTAATCACGGGTGTTACATTTACCTTTCTGCCTCAGGAGAGGACAGAAAACTTACGGATTGCAGCTTTAACACTCCCACTTGACTGAGCATTGACAAACAAGGGTCAGTAGCACCGACCTAGACTGAACGAATAAATAAATTAATTTATTTATTTCAGTCAGACAACTCTTGGATTGAATAGATTATATTTATAGAGCAAAAATATAAAATATATTGAGCATAAATACCTATCATATTTGGCGTCAAGTCTTCTTCTCATTTCACTAATTCCCTGTAAGCATGAATTTATTACAATAAATGATCTGCCAGATAGATCTTATAGGGAAGGAAGTAGATCCCCATAGTGGGAATCATGTATAGAAACAAAGCCCACAGGTGGATGCTGGAGTGGTGGTGGGAGAACAAAAAAATGTCATAGAGCAGAGCACAGAGTAGCAGCAGAACAGTAAGATGGCAGAGCAGCAGCATAGCAGAGCAGCAAGATGGCAAAGCAGCAGCAGCAAAATAATGAGCTGTGAACAGAGAGGTTTAAATAGCCCGCCCCAATCAGATGGAGTGAGCATGTGACTGATCAGGTGATCAGGAGTTTGCGCTGCCTGAATGGGGCAAGGCAAGCCCCGGGCTCAATGGACTGGGGCAGTGTATCCCGGTCGGTGAGGAGTGTTTGCCTGTGTTGCAATGTGAGACAGGTGGATGTGCGTATGCATTCCACGAAGGGCCTCGCTACCTCATGGGTCTTATGGCGAGGTGCCTCGTTATTTGAGATCTATGCGACGTCCTATTTTATCCTTCTCTTGTGGGGCCAGTGACATCCTCTAGTTCCTCCAGGAAATGTTGGAGGTGGGCAAGTCTCTTTGAGAGGAATGGTGGCTGCCATATAAGGGCAGCCCGCTTTGGGCCTCGGAAGCTGTCAGAAGGCTGCTGTGACCTTTTTAACCCAGTTTTCATCTTCAAGTTCTTCAATATCCAGTACATCCGGAACATGCTGGCAGCGAGCACATTGTTTTTATTCTGTTGCTGAGTCATCACGGCCAGTACCTACCATTATGTTTTGTTGTTGTTTTTTTGTTCCAGAGTGCACTGAAAAACTGCAAGCTTGCATAACGTCTTCAGACTAGGACTTATGTCTCAGATGTACAGGTCAGAAGAACCCTTTGTATACTCCAAAGACGATGATATGATCTCCCATTATGCAACAGCATGTCACAGACATCTGATATGGGCCTTTCCCCTTGGGCTCAACCTGCTTCCAGGAGAAGGTCTCTGGATTGAATTTCACAGATCATTGAAGGCTCGCCTCAGACAGAAAACTGTAGCCACCCAATATGTACACCTCTCCATTGTAGAGAAATGTGTTGATACATTTATATGAGTAATAAAAGGTAAGATCAATTCTGTGTATCTGGGGAGAAAATGTTAAACAATCAATTGATCACCTCAATAGTCCAATCTGATATAATATGACAGGATATTGATATTTATTGATCCCACGAGGGTGGGATCAATAAATCAGGTGTCAAAAAGAGGTGGTTGCACCTGGTAGATCAAAAAGGAGGTGGCTGCCCATCCCTGCCCTACAGTATATACTTTGTCGCATGATGAATAGCAAGAATAGATGCGCTGTGAGCTTGTAGATCTGCTATTTTCATTTTTGGAATTTTGAACATTTGGGGAAATGTTGTCCTATAATGAAATGCTTAAAATAGAGACGGCAGGCTGAGAGTGGTTAAACTCAGTTCTGGCCACGCGTCACGCCGGCCCTGGGCAGCAGACGAGGTGTCATTACCGCCCTCATTACCTCTCCTGACCTGCTCACCTTGCTGCTGTGCCTCTCCCTGGCCATCCGTCAGGCTTTAGTGACAGCACCCATTCACTGTGCCGGGCTGTGCGTCCAGGTGGCGGGAATGCGGACCCCCGGCGGGACCCCCCAGTCTGCACGGAACTTGATTGATGGGTGGGCTTTGTTGTGGGGACACGCGGCCCCTCATGTTTGGGTTGACGTTCGCTGACTCGTTCTTGCAAAACACCGGCAAAGATATAATATATACCCGGGCTTTCATTTTTCCCTTTGTGCGGTTTCAAAGTGAAAATATTTACCATTTTGACGAGTAGCAGAGTATAGCGCTGGAAAGATCATGCGAAAGGCAAAGAGGGAAGACTCACTGTGTTGACACTAATTGGGTAGAGAGAGCGGCGGGGAGCTGAAATAGACAAGAGCGAAACAGCCAGGGATTTCAAAGGTAAACTTCTGACAACAGATGCATGAGGCAGGAGAGGGACAACTTGAAAGAGGCTCTCAGAAGAACTGGCACTTGCATGTGCAAAGAGATTCTGAAGAGAGATATTTATTGATGGACAGGAGGGTTAAGCAGCAATGACAGCGGCTCTGAACGAGGTTCTTTAGCTCAGCGGATTCCTCTCTACGGGCCCACCAGCACTGCTTTTAACCCCCAAGCTATAAGGGCTTCTTAACTTCATCATTGACGGAAGAGGAAATTACAAACAGATCTATGTGTATTGGGAGCAAATGGTTGTATTTGAACTACAAGTTTAAATCTTTCAAGCGTTTTACTTTCTCACATTGACTGATCATGGTGATTTAAGAGAAATATCTCTGACATGTGTGGGTTTAAGCACCCCCGCATCACGGGTGGTAAAGGCTTTAAGTGTCAAATGATAAATGTTCTCAGTTGAAAATAAGTATATTTTCAACAGTCGTGCAAGCAGCAGAAGGCTGCTTGTACAACAATAGGCTACTACTTCAGTGATACACAAGTACACCTTTGTTAGCTAGGCTACGTTGTGTTCCTGGCACTTTCCTTGACAGACAATTGAAAAGGGAATAATATTGACACACACACACACATTGTTTTGTTATGTGTAAATAAAAAATAAAACGACATTTGGACTAAGTCCAATTCCACACTACCAAACAAATACACCATTTATTATATAATTTATTTTCAGAACTAGAAATGTTTTCCAAGAACAGTGGAGGGATTTGGAAACGGAAATGGCACATGGGCATTGATCAATGGAACATGCAGGGTCTGACGAAGATGATTTGTAACTCTTCCCAAATGTAATGTCATTATTAGCATTTTTGTGAACTCTGTCACTCAATTAATACAGTCTTCATCCATTCACATGCTATTTTTCTCTGGGTTGACCAATCGATTGAAAATTTAACATGGGCATTGACCATTGGCATATGCAGGGAATGACAAAGCCGATTTTCCAGGAAATGACTGAGTTTTCAATTCAATATCATTATATGTTATTATGATATATTGTGCACACCGTAGTGACTGCACCAGAACCACATCAGAACAACTACCAGAGCATTTTTTGAAAATAGCCATTACAAAATAGAGGTAAACTGAGACCTCGCGTCAGTCGCGTGGCTTATTGATTTTCTAAAACGGTTACAAATATGGCGACATGAAAATCATAGAGACGTCCCGATTAAAACAGTTGTTTTCGTTACAAACCCCGCCCGAAGCCCCTCAGTCACTCGCCGTCCTAAGCGGGCTTGTAAGGAAAACAAGCGCTCCCCTTCCCTCGTTCAGCTACAGATACGCTGGATCACTGTATAAACAAATGACACACCTGTGATTGATAAGCTGATCTAAGGAGTATAGTCTGTTTTATCACGTCTACTAAACGTAAACAGAAAATCAGAATCAAGTACATGGGACTAGCCGTTTTAGAATACATATTAATTGGGGGTCCTTGCCGTGAAAAGGCCAGTCTGGTGTATGAAGACAGGTGTCTGAGCCAAACCTCCAGCAGTTGGAGCTTGATAACACATTTATTGCCCTGAGTGCTGCTCTGCTCCGTAAGATGAGTAGAGACTTGTTTGCATTGTGGGTGGCAATGGGCTGGCAAGGAAACACGTTACAAGCAATGTAAAATAATAAACATGCATTCCAATATGTCATACAGTATATTCATAGATTAGATTAAGTTAATAGATAGTCGTACGCACTTTATTCATTTATTATAGTGATAGATTATTTGCCATACACATAGATTCGATAGATTCTTTGCCATACACATATCCTGTATTACCATTACGGTTGTCAAAACAGAACAGAGAAAGTCAAAGGACAACAAAGGACTTCTTATTTGCATGTTGGATTTATTCCCTGTAGTGAATTCAACCATCCAACCATGTCTAATGCAAGGTTATTATCATGTTTGTGTTCTCTAATGAAACCTAGGATATGTCATGCTGGAACATTTGTATACTTTGATGCTATTCTTGTGTGAAATGCCTTGATTCAAAGAACAAAAAAGGGGTTTTTTGAATTCATGCCATGGCAGTCTCTTGCTTTTAGAAGTACTTTAAAATGTCAAAACTACCATCAAAAGAGGAAAAAAGGCTTTTGGGTTATTTTAACCATCATCCAAGCTGTCCGATGGCATTGAATATATCAACTGTGATGTTTTCTTTTGCTCTTCGGGATCAGAGCTCGTATAAACAGTTTCTCGGCAGTGTGGAGGAGCCTGGCGCGCGTCACAAAAGAAGTGCTGAAATCAGCACTGCACAAAGGAGCTCTTTGACTGAGGATTCATTTTATGACTATTTAATACTTGGGGACGTTGCCTCATTTAGTCCAAATAATAGAGTCATTGGCTGAGCTGACATCATTTGTTTTGTTTCGGTGCGTTTGATTTAACAAAAGGCCCTCGGCAAGACTTTCTTGGATTTCTGCTTCTGGGGTTGCAGTGTTTGACATTCAAAACTTTAGTTTGTAAGTTAACCACTTAAACCCTAGATATACTTTGCTGACCAGGGTCCCCTAGGGGCCTGTACTCCTTTTTCCCCCCTGTAGCAGTTCACTGAAAATAGACAGTTTACACCATATATTTGTCTATCGTGACTTACCCAGAATAAGGACGCTAATAGGGTTCATATGGTTAATATATAAGCACCAACGCCTATGGTTTGTATAGAGCAGTGGTTCTCAAAGTGGGGCCTGGGAACCCCCGGGGGTCCTCAGCTAAAAGTTTAATGACAATATCATTTCACCAGCCGGAAGTTGAGCCCAATGAGAGAAAGTTTAAGGATGACTTTTCAGGCTATATTGATCCAAGCCGGAACACAATTGACTGATCATTAAAATAAACAATGCACACGGCCGTGAACGTGGGCCGTGAACGCTTTCGAGATTTTGAAGTGGGCCCTGATCCAGAAAAGGGTTGAAAACCGTTGATCTGTGTGGCATCAGAGAGCAGACAGATGTTGCAGATGCTTAACATGAGGTCAGGCATGATGTGTTCAAGGAGCATGGGAATTCTACAGCCTCTAGTAGCGCTCCTCTACCGACCGCATTGACCCAAGGAACCCATTGACCTAGTATATGCCATGAAAAACCATGCGTGACCACACACACACACACACACACACACTCTCTGCAGGTTTAGAGCGAACAGGCGTTTCTACATTCAACACACAGCAGACACATGTCAAACTAATCATCTTTTCTATTGATCACAGAAGAGAAAGAGGGACCTAAAGATATTGAATCAATATTAAAAATAAAAAAATCTTGTTCAATACCACTTTTGCCAAATTACCATGCTCAAATGGTTTTCATTATGGGAAACCGTTTTAAAGTACTGGGACAAATGCATTTTGTTCACCTACTGTAAGTCATGTATTGCCAATGGTGCAAGTTGTGCAGTGCTTTCAAACTGCAGGGGAACGTGTTTGTTAAGGCTAAATCAGACTGCTGTGATTCTGCTCTGCAGCGTTCTAATGCTTAATTTAAGCCGGGCATGCACTGTACGATTTGACCCCGATTCTGACCAGATTTTTTTACCTCACAATTTTCATTGAGTCGGGCCAAATCTCGGCTCCATCAGGAGTCTTTTGTTGCACAGGGTATAGGGGGTTGCGAGGACCCATTTACTGCTTCCAATCGGCCATCGGGTGTTCGGATGAATTTCGGACATTATAGGCTCTGTTGCACAATGGCGGGGTTACATTTGAAATAAAAATACATCGCGTGAATTGACTCTACAAAGCTAAAACACATCTGAGGAAACCAATGGAAACTTTGTAACGCCTGATTTATGCTTCGGCGACAACGTGTCGAAGCGCCGCGTCACTTTGTCACCGGAGCATGAAACAGACTCGACTCTGTACAACACTGCCAGACCACAACTCTCCAGAGATAGCTGCCACCACTGGCACAATGCTGTCCCACAAAAAAAGCTCACATTAGACAGGCTTCCATTACAAGACAGACACCCACATTAAAGCCTTCCTTCTCACGCACGCTCACACACCTAAACAATCCTCCCCCTGGGGCTGAATGCGTCTAGCGGCTGAGCTGTCATCACTTGTGTCTCCATAGAGAGGTGAGGTGATGGTCACAGGTAGAGAGACCTTCTCAGGTGTCAGTGGTGGAAGAAGCATTCAGATTTTTCACTTAACCACTTGAACCACAGCATCCATATTATGGGGGGAGGGGGACATTGGGCAAAAATAGCAGATCTACAAGCTCACAATAAGCTGCATTGCGACGCAATGTGAGCTTGTAGATCGGCTATTTTTGGTATAGAGATTAGGTGTAGACGGAAAAATGCGGGAATAGTACAGTTGTAACTCAAGTCCAGTTCTCTAAGACTAGAGGGTTTGAAAGCGTCTTAATGTTTTTAATACATTTTCTGAAAGATTGTAGGTTAGGATTTAGAAGGCATTTAAAAAATCGGCCTCAGGTCTAAATGGGATAAGGAAAATTAACAATACCACAATATAGAAAGACTATTACAAGTAAAAGGCCTGTATTTAAAAAAAAGTATTGCCATCAAAATATAATTTTACAAATGTTTCAAAATGTGTCTCTTTCTTTTCCTTTTTTTTCTCTCTTTTGAAAACAGCCATTCCACAAGCTCACAGTACGACCTCGTTGGAGGTCTACTCTGCTGAAGGTCTACTCTACTCCATGTATTTCCTCTATATAGTAGACTCTCTGGAAGAGAGAACCATGTGAGTGATTTATGGCCTCTCCTTGTCACCCATGGGGCCTCAAGCACTTCAGCTCAAGACAAATGACATTAACAACGTCAACACATAATGTCTTTAACAACGCCAAAACATAATGTCTTTTTTTCCACAGTGTACAGGCCTGGCTTTGCTTCAACAAAAGGTGTTCTGTTCGAGAGACATTTATCTATTGTGCAATTTTGAAAACTGTTAAGTCAAACAATCAGCAATGGTGTGTCATTACTAATGGAATAGCAAAGGTCGGCCGTGAAAACATGACATTTCTCTCCTTGTGCAGAGTAATAGATCAAAGCCAGAGCTGGTTTGCAAACCCCATATATATTATCACAGATGACAAACCCTGTAGTAATCTTTTAGCATTGGTGACAATCAATGAGAGTGGATGGGGGGGGAGTTTTCTGAGCACAGATCGCAGACAATAACATTTGCATGCAGCATCCATTTTAATTTGTGTAAAAGAGTGCAGGCAACATTACAGAACCACTATAATCCCTCACGGCTGACAACCTTGATATGGATGTTAATGTTGTGGCCATACTGGTCCGTGCCTCCGGGACATGGAGGCCATTTGTACAGTCGCTTTGCGCCGCCACAAATTGGCTGCGATGCAGGTGCTGGTATTGCAATAACTGTACGATATAAAATGGAATGATACTGAATGTGGTCGGCCAAGAGAAAGGGATTAACTATAATATACTTGCATTATAATATGCTTATGACACTGTATAATTATAGTTATAAGAACTCATAAATACTCATATTTGCTCAATAATTATAATACATTATGAAACATTTTATGACTTACAGCAGTGGTTTTCAACCGTTTTCATGCCAAGGACCCCTGAATTGATATACATTTGGCCGCGGACCCCCATCTGAAAATGTTTTGTGCCAGGGACCTCCAGGAGAGAAGATTTGTGTAAAGAAATGCAAAATTCTTAAAAATTCTTTCAAGATTTTTTGAAAATGTTCAAAAATAGCAGATGTACAAGCTCGCAGCGTGGCACGAAGTGATGCGCTGTGATCACTCATAAGTACTCATAATACAATCATAACTCACTATAAAGCATTACATAATGACTTATAAAGTAGTTTTATCATAATACTTCAGAATTACTTTCCTTTGGCCATATAGTGAAATAAATAACAATAATATAATATTGCATTATAGTCACTGTTCTAATGCATTATAGCGTGATTGTATCAGGTGTTTTAAGTAAAGTAAAAAGTGTTACCAAATTACACATCTACAAGCTCGCAAGGCGACGCTTGCGAGGTTGAAGATCGGCCATTGTCGTTGTGTGACGAAGAACAAAACAGGGGCTTATTAAAATCCCCCCCAGGGAGGGCAGCGTACAAAAGGCTGATACGAGGGTCTAAGCCGGGAACTAAGGTGGGTGAGGAAAGGAACGCAGAAAGCAACTCCATCACATCTTCATTTGTTTCCCTGCCGCTGTGCTGATAGGTTTATCAGCTGAAGAAAACTAATGTAAACCCAAGCGCTGATGAAACCAGCCATGTGTCCCCGGGTCCCAGGAGCGCGGTGGGAAGTCCGTGTAAAGACCACAGGACTCCTGGATCAGGGTAAAAGGCTGGTGTTGTAAGTACCTTTCAGCACCCACTGATTCAGTGCACATTTAGAGCAGTGTTGCCATGTCCGCTTATTATAAGTGACTTAGGGCTTCTTCTTTTTTTTCTCCGTGTAAAGTCGCTTGTAAATCGTCGCTGTCGGGCAGAAACCCCTTATATTCTCCATATTTTTAGTTCATAGTTCTTTCGTAAATTAACGCCCTACTTGATCCTACTACAGCGTCACACAAAAGCATCAACAGTAGCATATCCACAAGATCGAAACGCGGTGGCAAAGCGTAGCGTTTTTATGCTTGTAGATCTGCTACTTTTGCTATCTTAGAATTTTCCGCCCGACAGACAAAACATTGGTACTGTAGTTGCGGGTTGTGATTTTTTTGGGGCTTGTTTCTAAAGTGTAGTTACTTATCATACATGCGTGTGGGTGTGTGTGCTCATGTGGTCTAGTCGCTTCTTGAGGGCAAGTATTTGTTGGTTTTGTTGACCTGGTTCCTTGTTTCTTTCGCAAAATCAGGCAACACTGATTTAGAGGCCCCAACATTACACTACAGGTACGGCACTGTGAGCTGCAGTGGTGTGCCCAAAACCACGGCCATGTTTCTGTCATCGAGGGCTCTACTCGGGGATCTCTTTACCAGCTGTTACAATACTCTGGTTTATATAACACTGTCAAGATTAACTCTCCGGGGTTTGACATCCATAATCTCCTGAGAAATACAGGTTCTTATATTCCTCAAGCAGCAAAATGGACAAAGTATTTCTACAATATGCAATCTACAAGTACAACTACAGGCGTTTGTCTTGAATCAACTTACAAAATGCGACATGGGACTCAAATGGCATGAATCCTAGACAAACAGCAGGGTTGATGGGCATGTAAATAGAGTGGAAAGAACACGATTTAAAGTAACTAGGATACCAGGAAAACAAATACAATTTCAATTAGGCCTATTCAGTAAAGTGAGTTACATTAGATAGACCTTTATTGTTCCCATGAGGGAAATTCAGTTGTCCCGGCAGTACTGCAAAGTGATACAACTAAATTAGAAGAAAAAATAAATGAATGTTGATGTCCAAAACCGTTCCTTTTTTTTATATCATTTATAAAACATTTTGAAATAGTGAAAATAAACGATGTACAAGCTTACAACGCATCACATCGTGACGCGTTGTAAGCTTGTAGATCGGCTATTTCCCCTGGTGTGACGCTCTCAATGAAGTAGGGCTTTAAAGGGATAGTTCACCCACAAAAAGACTTTTTTTCTATCGATTTGTCACCCCATGGAGACTTGAATTCATGGATATTTGTTTGTTTTTGTCGCATTCCTAAGCCAATAATTTGATGACTGGCAGCGGTTCCGATATAGGAGACACAAAGAGTCTCCTTTGTCTCTCCTACCGGAACCGCTGCCTACCGGTCCGCTGTTCTCGAATTATTGGCTTAGGAAAGTCTCCATGGGGTGACTAATCGATAGAAAAAAAGAATAATATTGGGTGAACTATCCCTTTAATGTACGAAAAAAATTATAAAAAGTAAATAATGAAACATGGAGATACAAGGTTTCTGCCAGACAGCGACGCTATATACGTTTTCGAGTGTAGTTGTGTCGCAGATGCAGTGTACTGTACTGTGTACATGCAATAAGAGCCGGACAGTGATTGGTGGAGGTTTGGGGTGGAGCATACCTCATTCATCTTATCTTCTAGTACTTATGGGGGGGGCAGGTGTTCCCACCCTTAGCAGATGGCAGAGCGCCAACACGGGGACATAGTATGGTATGTCAGACATACCATAGAGAAGAATGTGCCTTCTGCTCTCCAGAACCTGCCTGCCAGACGCTAGATCACAAACACAGACAACACAGACTCTACTCTGCCCTCCCTATACCTCTATACACAAATCCACGGAGCGCTGCCCTGCGCGCAGCCATTGCAGCAGTGTCAACGCTCCGCGGACGCGACACCGCAGCAATGGCCGCCTACAGGCAGCTACAGGCAGCGCGTCTGTGGATTCGTCTATACCTGTGGGCCAATAAGAGAGCCTCCAGACATAGATCTCTCTCTGAGAAAAAATGTTAGACAAAGTCAACTCAGGTGAAAAAAAAACTTAGGCCTCAAAAGTGATTACAATTCCTACAAACATTGGCTGTGCTGTAACCCAGTGGTTCTCAAACTTTTTCATGTCAAAAATTATATGTATTTGGCTGCAGACAGCAGTGACTACATTGGGGAGAAAAAGGGGTAAAAAAAATAAGTAACTCAATGGATTTGATGTAAAACAGAGCAATAAACAGGGGATTGCAAGGCTTTTCATTTTAGACGATGCATCTAAACAATAAACCAACCGGAGGGATACGAGTCCTAGTGTATATTGCTATCATATATGATAGCAATGTTCTACCGCCTCAAGCTGTCATCATTACAGCCAGCCACATGGGAATACAAAAGAGTTATCCTTGCGATTGTCAAAACCATAACCGAGAATGGAAAACAAACACTTTCAACATCAATTACCAGTTAACGTCCATCTATTCCAATCCAGCAGGCATGCTACCAGAACATCCGTTACTGTACAACTCGCACACTATGCAACATGTAATGACATCAATTAGGTTAAAACCATAATAGCGGTTGTCACTTTGTCGTTCCCCACAAATGTGTTCGGAGAGTGCAAAGTTTTTTTTTTTTTTTTTTTTTTTTTTTATTACATTGATGACTCGACTCAAGGAATGCGAGTTGACGTCACACCAGAGCTCACAGCTGCGTGTCTGCTCTAGAAAAGCCACTAAAAAAAAGAAAATCTAAAAAAAAAAAAAAAAAAATTTTTTTTTTTTCTTTTTCGAATAGTCGAATAGTGGTTTGATACTCGAATAGTCGGTTTGATATTCGAATATTCGAATATTCGACTATTCTGTGAATGCCCTATGTTCCAGTGGAGTGAGGTAATCGTGATCAATTTCATAATTCTGACAAGTTAAATCCTGTGAAATCCCTGCCTGTACTCTGCAGAGAAAAAAAGGAAAAAATGACACTTATTAATTCCAGCTCTAAATGATTTTCTTCACAATATTTCTGAGCGTACGGTTAAGAATCTTGTGTCTTGATTCATTGTAAGGCAGTAAAAACAGTGTTCCTTATGCATCTTGAATGCTAAATCTAAACTAAACAAAATATCAGTGTAGCAACACAAACATGGGACTTCTGTGATGTATACTCTACATTTATTATGACTGTCATTAGAATGAGATAAGAATCAAGTGTAAATACAGTAAGAGTTTTCTCTGCAATTTTTTCTTGTATTCAGAATGTTGGAATTGTTCAATCATAAACCAACCATTCACATTATAAAAGGTAGGTGTAGCCATTCGATCTGTGACCTCTCATCTCATCACACTAATATTCATGGGGATCTATCTGTCAACTCCCTCTGGACATGTGATTAAATGGCACTGCCAATGAGATTATAATTTATGGAACATTCAATAAGAATTGCTGGGCGTCATGACAGCTCATATGAAAATGATAAAAAAGCAAAACCTTCAACTATCTGGCAGAAGAGATAAAGGATAATAATTCATCACTTCATGTCGTGAAGCAAACGGATGGTTGGGATATGTGTCGTAAATCACTCGTCATGTGTTTTAGTTTATATATATCAATGGATCGGTTTGTGTGGACAGCATGTATTAATGTGTTAATATTCTATTTTATAATGTTGATGAATTGAATACATTGGACCACAATGGAAACAAATCCCCAGAACTCTTTTGTGTTATCCTTTTAGCATTGATGATGAAAATGTTGGGTCATTTTATCTACTGAGTCTACTCAGGCTTTTGTGAGCCCCCCACAGAGTTAAAAAAAGAATAGAGAGGGCACCGGATATCCCCTCCCATCCACTTGCATTGAGTTGCTCACACAGCGCATGGGCCGAAATCACCCCTTCTTCCGGGTTGGAAATGTGATGGGCGAGGCCTATTTTGGGGCTTCTGCGCGTCACTTCTGTGACGCGTGTTGTGTCACAGAGGTGCGCAGCCCCGTGCGCAAGCTCTTGAGTCGAGCCCATTGGTCAAAACCGGTTTCGCTCGTTCATGTACAGTGGCCCCAGCCATTTTAAGCTGCAGTACCTATGAATGGCCAGCATGTCCATTGCGCTTCAATGCAAACTCTGGGTTCTGGGGGCTTGGAGCCCCCCGGACAGTTTTTAAGTTGCTTGATTCAGTATTTAGATATTTGATATTCATTTCATCACACATGCCCCCTTCCTATACAAACCCATTATAACTTTAAACTCCATTTTTAACATGTTAGATTCATCGTAAACACCCGTCCTTGGTTCTGGTGACTCACCCTGCCCTCCTAATACGTGAGGGGGCCGTGTTTTTTCGTTTACTTTTTTCATTTATTTAATTTATTTATTGTATTTAATAGTTTTTTCATTTTGCAATAATTTTTTTTTAACTAAATGAAAAAGTAATTGAAAAAACAAGGTCTCCTCACGTATTAGAAGGACAATGTCAGTCACCAGAACCAAGGACGGGTGTTTATGATTAATCTAACATGGTTAAAATGGAGTTTGAAATTATAATGGGTTTGTATAGGAAGGGGGCGTGTCTGATTAAATGAATATCAAACATCTAAATACTGAATACATTTTTAAGTGAAATATCCCTTTAATGTCTTACTGTACCTCCGTGCTGTCTACATTTCTGATAATCACACAGCGTGTGGGTGAGGGCCGGCTCAGCTGTCAGTCTTAATAAACCTCTGCAGGACAGCCCTGCTGCTAACAGCAAACACATTCCAAACGTCAAGAGTTCACACAGACCACTGTTGCCATTTTACTCTAACTAAATTATGTATACGTGGCGTATAAACAGATAAACAAAGGTCACAATCAAATTAACAGCTCCATTTCATACTTTGTGTGTAAAACTATGCATAATATGTATATACTGATGAATTGAGTACAATAAAGTATTCAGCCATTCAATTAATGTTGTATGACGGTGGCAGACGGCAAATATAGCTGAGCCACATGCTCACAAGGCACCACAGTAAGCTTGTAGATCTGCTATTTACAGCAACGGTTGGCATGAGGCAATGGTCGCTGTTGTGTGTGACGTCAGACAGGGCTCGATCACCAAGAGAGAGAGAGAGAGAGAGAGAGAGATAGATAAACAGACAGACAGAGAGAGAGGGAGATAGGATAGGGGAAGAGAGAGGGATGGGGAGAGGAGGATGGTGGGATAGAGCTCTGCAAGAGAGAAAGGGATAAGGAGAAAAAGAGAGAAACAGAGAGAGAGAGAGAGAGTGACAGAGAGAGAGGGTGAGTGAGCGAGACAGAGAATATCAGACACGGAGATAGTCCATGAGCCAGAGCCCCAAAATTGAGCAATGATTATCGAAAGAGTGGGCAAAACCAAACCTATATTAAATTGTTCATAGGGTCAATACGAGTAAATAAATATATGATAACCTTTCCACAGGAGCAGCTTTTTCATGGTTATCACACATTTTGTTATTTTCCCCTATACGTACATGACTGGTGATAAAATGACAAAATTTCAAAAAGAGTTATCATAATGAAACTTCCTGAGTTGATTACTTACATGAAGACAATGATTTATCGTATTACAAGTTTTCTGAAATTGTATATTTAAATATGCAAATTAGGCATTAGAAAATATGCCCACATTTGCATAACTTTCCAGAATCAACATTGGAACATTGGACAAAGCCAGAGTCAACATACTTATTTCATTTTGTTAAGATGTTGGAGTCAAAGGTTTTTAACGAGGGAATATTCAATATCTGGCTCGATTTTGGGGCTCTGGCTCATGGACTAAATGCCTAATTTGCATATTTAAATATACAATTTCAGAAAACTTGTAATACGATAAATCATTGTCTTCATGTAAGTAATCAACTCAGGAAGTTTCATTATGATAACTCTTTTTTAAATTTTGTAATTTTTTCACCTGTCATGTACGTATGGGGAAAATAACAAAATGTGTGATAACCATGAAAAAGCTGCTCCTGTGGAGAGGTTATCATATATTTATTTACTCGTATTGACCCTATGAACAATTTAATATAGGTTTGGTTTTGCCCACTCTTTCGATAATGAAATCTTGTCTGGCTCATGGACTAAGAGAAGAAATCTCTGGAAATATTTCAACCGTATGTTTTCATGTGTTGGTTTAAGGCCTGTCAGTCGTGCCGCTCGCACGCTCTCATGTCCGTGCTGAGGCAGAGCGCCGTGACATCACTTCCCAAACGTCCAACGTCTATAATAATGTTCTTGAACGACAGGTCAGACATCGGAGCGGTGGTCGAACCAGTCACAACATAACGCAGCGCTCCCCAAATATGCTCCCTATAGTCTGACAAGCACAAGGACATTTTCAACTTTCAAGATGATCTGGTAGATTATCAGTCAAGAGCAGGCCTCATTTTTCAACTCACACTTGAAAGCACAATGTGCGCTGCTCAGCGAGCACGCTCAGACTAGCATGATTTTCTTATTAGTCTTTTGATGATCTGTTCCCTTTTGTTTGCACGGGGCCGACCGCAAACACATGCTACTCCTTAAGGGGAGTCATTGGACATGAAGCATACATTTGATCATTTGTCACGTTGGACAAAAGAGATTAGAGATGGCCATAAAGCATGTGCGTGTGCATGTGACTGCGTTACATAAGCCTGATGCTGTAAAGTATCGTCCTTAAATGCTGGACGGATAGACATTTTCAACATACTAAAATGTGACACTTCTGTCACTTACTGACTTAAAGAAAACGATATACAGTAAATGTGGCCCAGTGTGACAAAGGCTGTTGTTTCGCACACGTCAGTGCTTTTCAGAACTGCAGAATAACGTTGCAGAAACGTCATGGTCTTTCATTCGCCTAAACATAAGTAGGCTACTGATATATTTCGTATAAGAAACTAACTGCACAATTAGCTAATAAGATAATATAATAGTAGGGCTGTCTTGGACTAAAGACATTCTTTAAAAAACTCAATAGTAAAAGGAGGCAAAAGCCACAAGGCAAACGGCAATTATGTTTCGACCGCAACAGGTCTTCATCAGGGCGAAAGGACCTTGTTGTGTTGTTTTCTCTGTCTTCAAAAGAAACTGTCGACAATCGACTAGTTGATTTAATTTAACACATTTGCAAAATACGGGCTATATTTACTGTCTGCATACAATCATGCAGAGAATTAAAGGTTTGTTTCTAGAATCTTTTTGAAAGAGATTTTGAAAATGTTTTCATTCAGCATGGACAAAATGCATTAAAAACAATCAGGCCAAACCACCTGACTATAATCATAATAAATATATTATTTTGAATTGCCTGTACGTTTATACGTAATGTAGATGCTGTGTTTAACCACTTAGAAACCCTATATACATTGTTGACCGGAATACCCCGGAGTATCCCAGGGGTCCTTTGCCCGCTCCCGTTTCCCCTCAACCCCAAATCTCTTCACCGGAAATAACCGATCGACAAGCTCACAACGCACTGTGTTGATCGCTTATTTTCGCAGAATGTTCACCCCAGTGTAGGGTTCATAAATGTGAGTATGAATATTAATAGGGCATAATAAATAGAGCTGTAATAAATGATATTCATGCTATTATTTTCGTTCTTTTCTTTTCAATAATTGTGTCTGTCCATTTGCGGCTGCAGGGACGAGCGAGCAGCCACCTCCATCAAAAGAGCCTCTCCTTGCCTTTTCTCTCCACTGGTGGTGAGTCTGGTGACTGATGGCTGATCTAAATATCTGAGGGTCCTGCCGGCTGTGTTCTTCACAAACCCCCATCCCCACACACACACACACACACACACACACCGAGCCCCAGCCCAGCCAGCCCGGGCCCCACCTGCCTGCTGCTGTTAGCTGGGAGCCAGCCAGCTGGGAGGATAATTGGCCCCCCAGTCCAACCCTGACTGCCACCCCTGGTGCCTGAAAGCCCCCGTTTGCACGTGCCGGGGATACAAAACAAGGTGACCGTCTGCCCCCTGCATCTCTTGTTTTTAGCCCCTCATCCCGGTGAAGTCACGGTGCCACAATCATTTCCAATGCTGAGGATGGGGACGCGGGACGGGGGGGGTAATGCCTCATTAATGCTCTGTCGCATACGAAAATAGACGATCTAAGAGCTCACAGCGTGTCGCGGATGAGACGCACTGTGAGCTTGTAGATCGGCAATTTTTGCTACACAACACCGTCATACGGCGAAGTATAAATCTGACTTAATGATGACATCTGTCACAGGCGGTGGGCTTGGGAGAGAGGGGGGGGGGACTTGAGGGTGGGGGGCAGAGAAAAGAGGAATGGAAATTAGACCACAATATCCCGAGACCACTCTTCAAAATGGCCCCTTTTCCCCATTTTTTTGCCCGCTGCGATGCAACAGAAAAATAATGGAATTTCCCCTACTGATCCCCCCCTTTTTCTGTGACTTTAATTGAGACGTCTGCATAAATCAAGCTGCAAAGAGCCCCCATTCCTGCTGTTGACACCGTGCGATGCACAAGCGTGCACATTGTTAGACGGTGGATGTGCGCGGCAACCGGTCATCGGTCAATGTTGAGCGCCTGCTCATTATCGGCACAGACATCTCATTGTCTTTCGGGGCGACAGAATCAAACTTGCGCTTTTGTTTCCCGCGCGGCGCTTGCAGTTTCCTGAAATGACATTTCTCCCCGCGTTGACAATCAGATTATCTGGCATTAGGTTTCACACATTTCATTGACTTTGGGCTTTGTATGACTTGGACGCCGGTATAATGAAATAAATGAGTGCAACCATCCATGTTAGATCTGCGCTGATAAATACTCCATCTATATGCAAATACACAGACACTAAAGGCCTATAGGTGTTTGCGCTGAAAATATATTCATTTTGATCGGTAGCCGTAGGCTTGCAATGAGTTTCTTGAGGTGAGAATAATGTGCAGATTACTTCTACCAACAACCTGGACAAATCAAACAGGCGACCTTGAGAAGTTGAAACATGCAGTAGAAATACGGATGGAAGTCAGTTCAGCATCTTGTGACATCAGAACTGTGATCAAACATTTAGTTGAATATGAAACATATTAAAAGGAGTAGTTCAGCCAAAAAAATATTTATTTTCTATCAATTACACACCCAATGAAGCCTTGAATTCCTGGAGATTTGTTTTGTTTTTGTTGCATTCATACAGACCAGCAGAGACTCTTGACTCAAAGAGTCTCCTACAGAGTCTCCTACTGAGCAGTCATTGAATTATTGGCTTAGGAATGCGACAAAAACAAAACAGTAAGTCATTTTTGGGGTGAACTACTCCTTTAAGAGTTTAACACAGTGCATTAGTTACTCTTTTTTTTTTACCCCAAAAAATCTTTTTGGAAAACAATTTGAGGATTAGATTAAATAAAGAATAAAGGTCATGTTTTTATTGTTCATGGGAATAAGAGCAATCCTCCTTAGCACTGTAACTCAATGTGACTGTTTTTTTTTTTTGCTAATTGGGTGTATACAGACTACAGAGCGACGTCTTACTTCAAAATGTGTGATTATTACTGTAATTAGTAGACCACCTCGCATACAAGATTTGTCAATATCTAGTTTTTTAAATAGCCGGTCTACAAGATTTGTAAATCGGCTATTTTCAAATATCCAAACCAACTAAATAGGTCTCATACGTGTTTAAAACGGTTCCTCATTTTGCCGGGGACCCCATGGAACATTCTCAAGGACCCCTGGGGGGTCCCCGGACACCACTTTGAGAATTGTAGGGCCTATTGGACATAGGCCCTACAGACTAGCCCAGTGGTTCTCAACCTTTTCTGGATCGACCTTTTCAAAATCTTGAAAGCATTCGCGGCCGCATGCATTTTCAGAGCATATTTTAATGATGAATCAATCGATTGAATTCCACCTTGGATCAATAGAACATAGTAGTATGCTTCTTATTTATTCATAGCACTTTTAATTATCAAAATCTTAGTGTTTTGCCAATTATTTGGGGGCCCACCTGCAATAGCCTTGCGGCCCACCAGTGGACCCCCGGCCCACAGTTTCAGAACCAGTGCCGTAGCCTACTCCATTCATACCTTTCATGCCAGATATGTTTTCACTTCCTCGCAGCTGCACAGAGCTAAGGACACTTAACGTTGTGCAGTGCACACTGGAAGAAACAGATGTAAACGAGATAAAAGCGACACAGGAACAAAAAAAATGTTGCTTCAACTGCGTAGTTGACGATTTTTCCACAATGTTTCCCACATGCTAGATATCAATCAACATACCACAACAAAAAGAACAAGAGAAAGGGCTTTGATTTGTCCAAACGGACCTGGCATGAATATGTTACGGCTTTAAATATCTCCGTGGAGGAGCGGAGGTCACGCTTTGCTGCACGCACATTTTAAACTGAACAGAACAAACCTTTTTCATGTCAAGGACCCCCTAAAAAATGTATTTGGCCGTGAACCCCCTTCTGAAAATGTTTTGTGACAGGGACCCCCAGACAAGGTTTGTGATGTTAAAATATATTATATATTTTTTAATAGAAAATTGCAGATCGGCTATTTTCAAATAGCTGATGTGTAGGGTTAAAGTGGTTAAACGGATTTCGATGCTATATGAACTCATTTTGCTTGGGACCACTTGGACACACCGACATACAGTATAAGTGTATACAGGGTATCTGCACATTTCAAAGGTGACAAAGACCTTTTTAATACCTCTAAAATTAAACTATAATAACACTATTACTGCGACACTGGTCAGACATTGGCCAAATTGTCCAATATTAGAGGCAGACATTTTGAAAATAGTCCATCTACATGCTCACAACTGCTATTTTCACAATATTTATCTGCAGAACTGAGTCAAACTAAATGTAGTGCCGCCTACAATTCCAAGTGCTTGTCAGGGTGGGGGTCCCCAGTTCAAATATGATTGTTTTGGGGGGGTCACGGTCTGAAAAGTTTGAGAACCAGTGAACCACTGCTCTAGAGATGAAACTCAAAGCCTGCACACTAATGCTGTCTTCGGCTCTCAGATCAAAGCTTGATGCAGTGAGTTCTGTGGCCAGAGCCCTATCCACACGTAAGCCTAATTTATCATCGTAGGATAGTGTTGATAGTAACAGATTTTCGGCAAAGGATGATGTATGATGTAGGCTTCAGAGTAGATGAAGAGGAGTCTGAGTCCTGACAACCCAATCCAAATCACTATAGCAGGTTACCTCTGATAGTGGGGCTGCAACTATGGATTCATGTTCTTAGCGATTATTCTGCCGATTACTTGCCGATTCAATTGAATATTTTAACATTTTTTTAATACATCAACCCCTTAAGCCCTATGTTATACTTAGTCACACAACAGTGTCATGCCAAAATACAGAAAATCTGTACTCCCATTAAGCTAAATTCTACGAATGCCTTCAAAATCAGTAGTTTGCAAACTTTTTTGCACCACGGACCCTCAAATTGAAATGTTTTGGCCACGGACCCCCATCTGAAAATGCACGGCATGAAGTGACGCGCGGTGAGCTTGTGGATCTGCTATTTTCACGAAAAACACGAAAATCTAAAATGACAGATGCTTTCCCGGTTTTAATGGGTTAATTAGTCTGGCAAGCTTGTTGTTCATCTTGGCTGCATGTACCAATTGCTTATACCTTTGCTTCTAGTCTTATTTTAAACCATCAGTCTTTAACAGAAAAAATAAATAAAAAATCTGACACTTACCCATAGGTTTGCTGTCTTCCACATGATAAGTAGTTGGGGGCTTGCCACCCTGGCGTCTCTTCCGTGTGGCCTCCTTCAGGGAAGATGGGAGATCATAGCAGTCAAACACTACATGGATTCCACTATAATCTTTTGTCTTTGTTGGCAGCGGAAAACCTTCAGTGGTAGCATTCTGTGGTCCACAGGGCATCCAGGGACCTTCATGCTGTGATTGATGTGCTCAAGTGCATTATCCACCCCAATGGCACAAAATGGTATCTGATTCTTATTGACAGTGACATTTCTAGCCATTAATGCATGGTATACGGTATCTCTAGATCTGTGGCCTACAGTTCTCTGCTTGTCATGAGCAGAGAAGAATTTCCATAGAGATATTGAGAAAAGAAAGGTGAAGTTCCCAAAGGCATCCAGGAACTTGGGATTATTGGCCTCTTTCTTGTCAAACACTGCCATGGCCTCCAGGACTTTGTTTGAGTCTAGCTAGCATGGCATGCTGCTCCTTTGCCAACTCTTGATGGAAGTGCTCAACACAGCTTCAGTCAACCAGCTGTGCTGACTCTGCACATCAACCACAACCCTTCAGGTTTGGATAATACTCTGTGGAAGAGTTGCTCCACAGAGGTCAACCAGGGCTTAAGTTGGGCTGTCCTCTTCATGTGCTTCCCTTCTAGGAAATTCCTTGTTGTGGTGTATATCTGCCTCATTACGGGCTTCATCAAGCCCACTATCTTCTAACCAGCAGCCCTCAGTGCTGTCATCACAGTATGCATTTCACACAACTTATATGAGACTGTTGGACCCAAGTGCAGAACCACACAGGCAGGCAGGTAGGTCAAGTTCAATGATGATTTATTAACAGAAACTCAATATAAAAGCTGGCAATAATGCAGGACATGCAAGGGCAGGAACACACCATAACATCAACTACAAACTTTCAACATATATAGAACACAGGCAGGTTTAAGTAGACACAGACTAACAGGACACAGGTGAGAGCGCCAGGGACAATTAACACATGATTGGCTACAGCTAAACAAGACACAGGTGAACACATTTGCTAATCACAGTGAGACACAGGTGAGACAAGACAGGTATCACTAAATAAAACAGGAAACTCTAGGACAACACTACATTATAAAAGTACACAACAGATGGGTCATGACGGCCTCAGCACCCACTTACCATGCAGTCATCCCTGGTCTTCTCTAGTTGCTTTGTACATTCTTACAGGGCCATGTCCAAGCTCATCACAGTCTTAAAGTAAGGGCCAATGACTATGCAGTTCATGTGTTGTGTCTGCTCTGCCTCAAGAGTGATATATATCAGTGTTTGACATTCATGAGCTAGTGCTGCAATCAAAGGCAAAGCACGAAGACCTCTGTCAAAGGCTTCTCAGGTGCCATGATTGCATAGTAAGGTTTGATTTCTTCAAGGCTTGTCCCAGGTTCGAAGTCAGCAAATTTTCCACAAATCAATTTATGCAAATGATGTATTGCTAATAAGGAAAGGTTACATGACTTAAGAGATTCATTTATGGACACCCGAACAGACTTAGACTGTAAGATCCTTCTCAATACACTAAAATCTATTTCATCGGGTGGCATAATTAGCTATGGCTAGATAAGAATTTCTAGAAATGTACACATAGACTCAGTCTATGAGAGTCAAAGATCATCTTTCTAAGTTGACGAAATGTGAAAACATGTAGAAATGCCTTTTTTTTTTTTACCTAATATTTCATAATGAATGCACATTGTGCAAATTGAGAAAGGTGGCATGATTGCACTATGGTTACAGATTAATTTCTACTAGACATCACAAACATACAGTAGACTCTTAGATCACCTTTCTAAGCAAAGGTAAACACACCAACATCATGAGATTCTAACAGAGGGGTTCCGAATTACACTGCTTACAAGGAAATGGGGTTGAACATTCATGTTTGGGGTAGGGGTACCCCTGGTTCGACGGTAGGGAATGATGATGTGAAAAATAAATACCCTTGAAAACATAGGTAAAGACACCAACATCGCAAGGCTCAGATGAAGCACTTTAGAGTAGCACTGGTTTTAATAAAATTGACCGTAAAAACAGACGGTAATCTGCCAAAAGCATCTACAGACACTTACATTTAGAAAATATTGCTGCATTAGAATTTGGATTTCATCAACATATTAAAACTTGTTTCACATTCCAAAGTGATGAGGTGTCAAAGATTGGAGTATGAAAAGAAACCTAATGAACCAATGATGTTGGCGGCCATCTTCAATTCCCATTTTGCGACCGGATCCCATGGGAAAAGTGCTTGGATCCGGCCAAATTTGAACTTGGCATACTTCAAAGATTCCATATGCAAATTAACAAGTGAGCCTATTTTTGTTACAAATCTCCCCCACTATAATAGTTTGAAGGGGAGTGTGTCTATAAACCCTATAAGGTAAGTGGGGAACATAGAACCTGGGGATCATAGGGATGACCCCGTTTGAAGTGGTGTTGCGCCTTCTCTTCCTGGACATAAACTAATACAAATCCTGACCAGAACAGAGTAACACTTGTACTGTACTTTCTGATACCAAGCTGTTTGAGTCATTAACAGCTAAGCAACACTATGTTACATTGTGCATCTGGGGTGTTCCCTCTCTACCTGAGATAATGGTTGTGGTGTGGTTATTTGTTGTGCTTTCATACGTCTTTGTTGCCAGGCCGCAACGCATCGTTCACACTCTTTTTCAGGCTCCACAGTTACTGCCTCAGTCTGCTGAGGTAATGTTTTAGTTGTTTACCTTTGAGATTTTACCCCTCGATAAGCCTGATTTATACCTGGCCTTTCTTGACTCAAGAAGGGTAGGAGCGTGGATACACGAAATACACAGAGGCAAGGTGAAAGACAACGTCCTAATGACTTCAAATCAAAGGAAATTCTTTCCACCATTATTGTACTAAAGCACAGATTTCATCATGTGGAGCATAGTTTTAGGTTCTTTGTCAGACACACTTCAGGACAAAGTGTGAGAGCAGATTCTGCACTGAAGCCTATCACTGATAAAAAGGTGTTGGAATCTGGCCCTCACCAGGAGAACTCTCCCTGAAGCAGCGGTGCGGTTCCCAATCTTTTTTTCCCTTGGAGCCCCCCCCCCCCCATCTTATATCTGACAAAAGCTGAGATCCCCCACACATGCACACACTTGTGTTTTTCTAACACGTTAACCGCCCTATATACTTCTCATACAAAGAATAGTGGAAATAGCCAATCTACAAGCTCGTAGATTGCCATTTTGGAAAATGGCTTTCCGAACTAGTTCGGGCAGTCAGGCGGACATCTGGGGGTGCAGGAGCGTCCCAAAAAAAATAAGAGTTCAGAATTAAGTCAAAATGCTGTTATCTCCCTTTATGGAAAAAGTTTGACCTTGATCTTTAGATGCCCCCCGAAGGGAGCCTGCCCTAGACCCCAGGTTGGGAAACACTGCCCTGAAGGATTGCTGCTGTTTGGGATAGGAGTGTAGATCTTGTTACCGTGCTCTCAGAGAACTGTGTCAGAGACAACTCTGTTAATCCCCTACTTACAACATAAAAACACATGTGCCAGTGTAAGGATCTCATCTGGGCCTTCAATCTGACCACACTATGCTTCAAAATCAACTCAAGTTCGCCTGAGGGGATTTTAATTACTTTTACAGTTAGAATTCAAAGAAGATTTGCAGTGTTTGAAACGTAGACAATGCATGACTCACAATGGCAAGAACATCATCCGTTACCGACGATGCTTTTTTGTTTTATCTTTGGAGACTTGTCATTACTTGCCATATAATGTAATTGATTTTGACAAATAGCCAAAAAAAATAAATAAATCACACCCTGTGTGAAGTGGGTGGTGTCTTGCTAGCTAATCACAATACTGAATGGAGTCAACCAATCATGTACAAAAAATAAATACATTTATTGAAACACTCTTTATGATGGAAGAAACCATAACTTGAAAAAAACCATTTTATGGTTTTTTTCAAGTTATGGTTTCTTATACAGCAGGGCTATGCACATGTCTCATGTGACACTGGCCAATCACAGTCCTGAATAGACTGACTGTGATTGGCCAATCACGGTGCATTGTACAAATTGTACAAATAAAATTGTACAAAATTGTACAAATATCCAAACCTCACTTATAGGGGCGGTTTCACCGCCCAAAAATCATTGACAGAAAAGATACAGGTGGACAGATTCAGTGTATTTCTATCACTTCTTTATTGTCATTAACAAGGAGGTCACAACATCTCATGGTTTTTTCTCAGGTATATGAACATAAAAAGGATCTTGCTGCCACCCAGTGGCGATAAGAAGAAACTGCACAGAGGGACTTCCCTGTAAAGACAGCGACTTGAGCACTCATAACACAGAGCATTGTGTTAATCCTAGCAAAAAGGGTTTGGAAAAACAAGACCATGCCATGTTATGCAAGTCCACTATGAATCGCTTCTTTGTACATAAACATGGGTACATACATATAATACCAACTCCAACCAATACGAACCTAATAGTCCGCGTAAAAAAACTCCTGTGTTAAAACAAATTTAAACCAAGCAGCGAGCTTGTGAACATACAATACAAAAAAACAAAAAAAACAAAAAAGTCTTCACAACAGGTTTGGACACTTATCACAACACTGTACATCGGTCAAACATAATAGTAGGAGCAGAAAAATAAACTGTTTAGAGTTGAGGAACCATCGACACAAGCGTAAAACACAGCGATGACGACGCTCTAGACCAGTGGTTCACAATACTGTTCCATGCCAAGGAACCCCAAACAGCCATAGCCTCTGGCTGTGGCCACTATATTGCTAAATGGCTTTTTAAAAGCCCCCAGAAAATAGCAGATCTAAACACTGCAACATGTTGTGAGCTTTTAGACCTGCTATTTTTGCAGATTTCTTCTTTCCAGTTCAAACCTTTTAATTTCAAGGACCCTCAATTTAATATGCATTAGGCCACGGACCCCCATAACTCTGAGTGTACAAATGGAACCGATCCATTCGTACACTCTCAAGAGTTACAGACCTGTAAGGGTCCATTTGGTTTGTAATCATCAGTTATTTAGGACCCCCTGGAACCCCCTCAAGGACCCCTGGAGACCGCACTTTGAGAACCACTGCTCTAGACGAGCCGTCGCAGCTCCACTGCAGGTGAGAAACGAGGCCTTTTGGCTCATCGCATTATTCCGTTAACCTCAGTTCAAAACAAGTACATGAACGGGCCAGAAGGCAGAGAGGCAGTAAACACAGTCAGGTGTGTGTGTGTGTGTGTGTGTGTGTGTGTGTGTGTGTGTGTGTGTGTGTGTGTGTGTGTGTGTGTGTGTGTGTGTGTGTGAGAGAGGGGTAACCGCAAGCCAACTTAGAGGCTACCCCAACCTCTAAGTTACAATTCCTTCCACTGACAGACAATAAAAGTGGATTTTTCGGCTTTACAGAGACAAAGAGGATAACCCAAGCTGTCCGTAGAGGTGCAATATTGGTGAGTTTATCATCGTTTAATACAACCAGAGTGGACTTTTCTGTCTGTCTCACGGACAGGGCTGTCAACAGAGGGAATAGCAACTTAAGAGGTTGGGATGGGATAGCCTCCTACGTTGCTAGCGGCTTTGTGAGGGGATTTGGGGGGGCTTTCTCACGCCAAGGCAGGTAGCTCATTCCGATTAACTCAGTGATTCTCAACCTATGGGCCAAACAACCACTGCTGGGCCGCGAGGGTATTGCAAGTGGGCCCCCTGAACAATTGGCAAAAGACTATGATTTTAACGATGATATAACATTAATATAATAAAAATATATGTAAAACAAATGACATGGCATTCTTCTTTCCTTTAAAACCGTGAACAATGAGTTTTCTTTGCGATACAGATGGTGTTAGTTCAACTGATCCAAGCTGGAGCACAATCGATTGAGTGATCGTTAAATTGAACGTGGTCTGAAAATGCACGCGGTCCACCCATCTGACCGCTTAACGCGGCAGCTGAAAGGGGTCAGGGTGGGTGGACCGAACATGCTTTTTGACAAGGTTGAGAACCACTGGATTAACTCTTCACAGAGACAAAGGGGCGACACTATAGCCACTGCCTCACATGGTGGAGGAGGGGGGGGGGGGGACAGGTCACTCCAGCTCCTTAAACCTTGCAAACATGGCTTTTCGAACTGCTTGCTTGTAAGTGGCATGGTCCCAAACGACAGGCTCTTTCTTTTTCCTCTGTTGGGGAGAGAGAGAGGAAATGAGAGAGAATGAGAGAGAGAGAGCAGCTTTTAATATCGTTAGCCTCATAGCATAATTGCCTAACTCACTTTTTGGTCAAATTGTCATTTTTGCCTAGATCTACTCTCCTAACACTGCTGCATCATTGTGCCTTATTGCCTACGTCCTAAGCCAATCAGAATGCTTGTTACATTCCAAAATGACTTAGGCAAAAAGTGATTTTAAGTCAACTTGGCCTGAGGTTCCGATTCTACAAAATGTCTTCTAAATCCTAACAGTTTTCTGAAAAACGTATGTTACTATATGAGTGGTCCTCAAACTTTTTCACGTCAAGGACCCCCAAAATGTATTATGTATTTGGCCGCCGACCCCAAGCTCAAAATATTTTGTTCCAGGGACCCCCAGAAGCAAAGATTTGGGTTACAAATGTTCGCTTTAAAAAACATATTCAAAGATTTGCACAAATTATCAAAAAATGCAGATCTACAAGCTCATGTATGAGCTTGTATATCTGCTATTTTTGAATAGCCAAAGTATAAAATAATGGTTAAAAAGGTTACACAGATGCGTTCCCGGTTTTAATGGGTTAACACCTACCTCCACAGGTTCGGCACCCAGACCAGGCCTCTCGCTGCCCTTGAAGCTATCCCTGAGTGTGGACAAAAAGAAAGTTATGCAAAGATTTAATGCCGATGGGCTAACTATACATCGACAGTGGTTGCTGTTTAAGAGCAGAACATGTTAAAGCAGTGATTCTGAACCTTTATTAATTTCAAGGTTCCCCAGTTTGATATGCATTAGGCAACGGACCCCCCCCCCTTGTGATACAATTTCTTTTTTAAATCTCTGGGACCCCCGATCTAAACGTTAAAAAAAAGTTTATTTAACTGTGTGTACAAATTGAATGGCTCGATTTGTACAAACTCACATATTGACATTCTTACAGATCCATAAGGGTCCCTTTGGACCCCTGGTGGTCCATAGCCCTGACGTTGAGAAACAGTGTTTCTGTCAAACCCAGCCCCGTCCGATCTAATATTCAAGGATTTAGAAAAATAAATGTTTCTCTGCTTTGTTTTTGGTGAGAACAAGCTATATTCAACAGCCAATAACTAATGTAAAGAACGGAGGGTTGCGGTGAAACGCTTTTTTTTCTCCGAAGGAAGCAGAGACAATCCTCCGTCTTTTGCGACACTCGGTGTGTCGATCGAAATATTCTGTGGCTCTTGAAAGGTTAGTAAAAATGCTCAAAAACGCTGGCAAGGGCTGATTTATTTGTATTTATTTACTCCGGCAGTCATTGTGTTAAGAGGGTATCATTAAGGAACTGGAATCGTTAAAATCCGTAAGGATCACAACCCTAGTTGAGACTTCATTTCATTTTGGGGGATGGGTGGTGGGGTCACCTACTTGGAGCTTCCAGCCCAGGTGTTATGGTGATGCTGCTGTTGATGGTGTTTCCTTTTCTTCGGCTCTGGAGGATTGACGGGCCCGGCATCCTTGGCGATCAGCTACAGAAGATGTTTTACAGTGAATCAATGAACATGATGCATGCCTCTCATCAAGCATTCAGGGGCGTGAGAGTGATTCTTTATTGTCACTTACTTCTTTTTCCTGGTTCTCTAAAGCCTCCAGTTCCTTCTTGGAGCGTTTGATCTTGAGGTGGATCTCCATGTTTTGCTGTAAGACGGACACAGCAGTGAGATGTGAATTCATACAGCCCATAGCCGTCTCTAATGGGTAAAAAACCTTTCCACAACTAGTTGTAGTTAGGGATGGGACGATGTGAAAACCATAAGAAAATTGCATGTCACGATTGTGGAAAAGATAATTGCGATTAATGTTATTGTGATAATCAAAATATGCTTAAAACTGAAAATGCCACTTTTGCTAACCACTTGAACCCTCAAGCATCCCTATTCTGGGGGGAACGTTTGTGAGCTTGTAGATCGGCTATTTTTGGCGAATCGATTTGTGTATAGTGAAATAAGAGCGTACCAAATGCAAAGGTCCGTTATAGAGTATAGAGGGTTTAAATGGTACTGAATTTGCAGCTCAACAAAAGCCAATTCATTCTAGTCTAGTGTATGACGGAGGACAATTTCACGATAAATTAAAATACAATACAATTATTGTGAGCGTTTTTATCATGATAAACGATAACGATTATCGTCCCATCCCTAGTTGTAGTGGCACTCCGTTTGTTTTTGTCTCTACCATATAAACGTAGTAGTCATTTTTATTTACTATATGTGTCCAAATTAATGTTGCATGCCTAAAACACAATTCAACTGTTAACTGCAACTAGTTGTGTGACAGTTAATCGTCATGTACAATGTCATGATCGGGACAGCCCTACCTTATGCAGGTCGGAGAGCTGCTGGTGGCGGATCAGTGCGTCCTTATTGGGGAACTGCCGTCGACACAGCAGGCAGGCCATCTTCTTCCAGTCTGTCAGCTTATCGTCCTTGTCGTCCGATTTGTTCTTGGAGGCCTTCGGAGCCTCCTGCTTCTCCTCCTCCACCTCCTCATCGCTGCCGGCGCCGTAGTCTGAAGCCAGCAGACCCAGAGAGCCCATAGGACGCTGGGGAGGGAGGCACAGCACACCTTCAACTTACGATCTCCTCATTGGAATTGATCGGTATAACCATTTAAGCCATGTTGTAAATGTTATTATATGCTTGTTTTAATGTTGTTTTGATTGCACTATATGTATGATGACTTATCTTGTTTTGCCCTGGTTAATTTAAGGATAAATACATACATTTTAAAAAGTGATTTAAGGGGTAAGGTTTCACTTTAACTCATTCAGTGCCATTGACGCTTTTGCCGCATCAATTCTTTTTTATTATGATTATAATTAGAAAGTTAAATACTTCTGCGGCCTAATGGCTGTGTGCATATAAAGTTTGGTGTTCGGTGATCGGTCCAACAGCATGCGAGATTAGTTACGGACGAGCACAGACGCACAAACACACACAGACAAACAACTAAGCCTCTTGCAGAGCCACGCGGTGTTCTGGATTGCAGCTTTAAATTAGATGAAGCTGTTCTTTTAATCTCTAATCTTATCTATTTTTACTTGATATGTGTTTATGTGATGCAATGCAATGTGATTGTCACCTTTCCCTTCTCATCTTTCTTAGGAGGAGCAAGGGGCTTCTTGAAGAGATCATCTCCAGCACCCTGTAGAGGAGGACACAAATAGAGGATGACGCAAAAACTAAATATTGTACTTGGTGGCTGATCTTTAGGACTGACTGTCCACACTGTTATTTGCAAGTGATCAGTGTTCAGATTTGTGTATACGGACATCATCAATTTATCCGTGTTGGTTGCTTTGGTAACAAAGTAATGACAAAAGGTGTAATACTTAATTTACAATCTTTGTTCAAAGATGACGCTCCTCAAAAATAGTAGACTTACAAGCTCACAATGCACTGCAATGCGATGCGTTGTTGTGAGCTTGTAGATCGGCTATTTTTGGAGAGTGGGGGTGCCAGTGGGGGCTCCTCACTGGCAGGTGAGTCGGTAGGATGCAACAGCAGTGATAACACAAAAATGTGTGCGGGGAGGATTTAATTGACATAATGACTGAATTGGGGAGGAAAAGGGGTAAACAACATTTTGACATCATCCCCTCACCGCCTTGGCAAAGATGGCGAACCCTGCATCAGCTGCCTTGGAGCTCTTCTTGTCTTCTTGTCCAGGCTTCAGGACGGGGGACGGGGAGCGGACGGCGTCCTTCTGACGGTTCTGGATCTTTGCCCAGCGTTCCATGTCTTTCATGATCTAAAGACAGTCAAACAATGCTCAGTCACCACGTCCTATTGAGCATACATTATCACTGTACTGTATATTTCAATGAAGGGCACCTATATTATCATTTATACTTTTTCACAGCACCTAAAATTATCCGACCACTCTAGACTACTCAAGCCGTGGTATAAACAGGATAATGCACTGTGATCAGTATGAAAAAAAAAATCACACTTCAGGAGTCAGTTATGGGAAAATAACCCTACTTCAAGGGGCTAAATGGCCTGAGATGTTCACACAATAGCCAATCCACAATCTCACAACACATCGATACGAGGCACTGTGAGCTTGTAGAGCAGATGTTTTCACCATTCGCCGTATATGGGGCTTTAAACCCATTAAGACCGGGAACGCATCCGTGTCATTTTAGGATTTCTTTGGCTATTCAAAAATAGCAGATATACAAGCTCATAGCGCGGCACCGAGTGCCGCGCTATGAGCTTGTAGATCTGCAAAAAAAAAATTATCATGAAAATGTGTGCACATTTTTGAATATTTATTTATATAACATTTGTAACTCAAATCTTTGCTACAAATGTCTTCTAAATCCTAACAGTTTTTAGAAAAACCTATGTTGCTAATTCATGTCAAGGACCCCCAAAATTATATGTATTTGGCCAGGGACCCCCATCTTAAAATATTTTATTCCAGGGACCACCCAGAAGCAAAGATTTAAAAATGTTCCCTTTAAAAATTATATATATATATTTATTCAATGATTTGTACAAATTAAAAAAATGTTATCAAACATAGCAGATCTACGAGCTCATAGCGTGGCACTTGGTAGATCTGCTATTTTTGAATAGCCAAAGAAATCTAAAAAATTACACAGATGCGTTCCCAGTCTTAATGGGTTAAGTGTTCAAAGGGCTACCTTAACAGCAGCAAGACTTCTGGGCTTTTCTTCTTTATTGTCCTTTTTGGGAGAGTCCTCGTCCTCTCTCCTCTCAGCGGTCAGCGTGGAGGCCAGGGCAGACTCTGGGGTGGGGTTGCTGGGGGCAGCAATAGTAGAAGCAGCAGCAGCAGCAGCAGCAGCATCTGGGGCCGGTGGCTGGCCTTCAGGAGCGACGGCTGCTATAATCATGAACATTTCTTTCAAGATGAATTGGCATAATCGTCAAATAATTGCGATTAATGATTGAATTGTTTTTGGCACTGAACGTTGGAACACATAAATCTAAATTACATTTCCGTTTGCCTTTTAGGGTTTGTAAACAAAAATTGCACTAGGCAGATATGACAAATAATAATAATAAGACAAATGCACAACAATGCATCTGGATGCGATGCACCGTGTGCTTGTAGATCTGCCATTTCTGAAAATATTTGGAAATCTATCAATTTTTCAATAGATTAATTCATATACAGATGAATGGGAAAAAATGTGCAAAAATAACTGATTATCTCAAATAATTGCGATCAGGTGATTATTGTGTAATAATTGGGACAAGCCTACCGGTAAGGGGAGGTAAAGTGGCGGTGGTCTGGAGTGATGGCGTGGGGTCTGTGGGCTTCTTCATCTCTAGAGGAGCGTCCGCGGCAGGGTTGGCCAGAATGGCCTGGACCTCAGCGCTCATGGCCAGAGGCTGCTGGGTCGTCGTGGTCTCTGTTGTTGAGCCACCGCTTGGTACGGGGATGTAGGTCTTGGTCATTCCGTCCCAGTACAAGTACTCCTGAGTCTGGGAGTTGTAGAAATACTACACATGCACACACACAAAACAAAACAAGAGTGAGTGAACCGAGTAGGGCTGCAACTAGCCATCGATTACTTTATCAAATAATCGAGAAGCTTGATTTTTGATATCATCTAAAATCCTAATTGATATTATAATCTACTTATTGGCCTATTTTTTCTTCTTCATCAATTACCATCATTTTTACTTTGCCATCATAATTAGTTTTTAATCTTTGCATCATTGTAAATGAGGGTCACCCATAATAATTTCTCCAAGGATCTTAAGTAAAGGTTGAAAGGAAATAATTAACTGTTACACCCCTGGAGCAGAGTAATGCAGAAGAGCAAAATGGACGCTGTGTGAATATGGTCAGTGTAACCGGTTGTGCGATATTCTCACCCTTGAGTTGGGGTCGTAATACAGAGTGGTCTGGGGGTCGTAGAAGAAGCCGGAGGTACCGTCATAGAGGTAGCCGGACATGTCTGGAGTCTCAGAGCCTATGGGGGGGACAAACAAATATGTGTATTCAGTACAAACATCAAAAGCACGAATGGCTTTGCAGCAGCATAGCTCATGTGGAAAAACAGCAGTGCACTCTTTCATTTCCAAAAGCCGTCATTTTTTTAAATGACGGACATATCCGTCAATGGCGGTGAACGGGTGGATTTTAAATGATGGCTATGTCCGTCAATGTTAGTGAATGTGTTAACTACAAGGTCACTGAGCTGGTCAAGTGGTCCTTTAAGTTACAAGCTGCTTTCGAAATAGCAGAACGACTGGAGTGCTTCAGTTGTCTCGTACCATAGATGTAACCCTCCGTTCCGTGTCCCGCGGATGTCAGCCCGGCTGATTCTCCAGACATAGGGGGCGGCAGAGCCTGATGGTAGGACGGGTCCACAGCGGGGCTCTCTCCGTAGACAACTCCCTAAAATGAATGGCAGGGGAGACGTCTTGTTAAAGGGATAGTTCACCCTCCAAAATGACTTTTTTTCTATCGATTACACACCCCATGGAGACTTGAATTCATGGAGATTATTTTGTTTTCGTCGCATTCCTAAGCCAATAATTTGATGACCGGCGGAAAGATGCTAATGTCTCCGGTAGGAGACTCGAAGTTCAAAAACAAAAACATATCAATGAATTCAAGGCTTCATAGGGTGTGTAGTTGAAAGATTTTTTTTTTTTTGGTGAACCATCCCTTTAATCACAGGAATTAAAGCAAAATAAAATCTCACAACTGAAAGATTTTGTATGGCCAAGTCCTAATGTGCGATTTGTGAATCCGTGTGAAAGGAACCACACTAGCGCTGTTTCCTAAACAATTAACACAAAGATTGTTTATGTTTTAGTGATTTGTTCCTGCTGTTCTACATACTGCCAACCAGGTGAAGAAATCACAGATTGAGGCTTTTAACCTTTGCTTTTATGAAATATCCGACACCATTTGGGTTTTATGGAAGATGCTTCTGAACATATTGCTAGTTTGACCACTTCAAATGCTTTAATCTTAAAATGATAACCAGATAATCTTAAAATATTAACCGAAACAATGTTTTCGCTGACCAACATGCTTCCATAGAAGACTGGAATCAGAATGAATGAAATCAGTCATGGCAACTGAGAGCTTTAATCCATGTAATCAACTATAGCAGGGCAGACACTGGTTAGTTGTTGCATTGCACTTGAGAGAGCACCCACCTGGGTATAGCTGGGGCCTGGTAATAGAGGTGGGTTCATACTTCCAGCCATTGGATCACCTGGGGAAATACATGACTCATTAGGACATTTATCTACTACAGGACAGGTTTACATTTGTAAATCTGTTAGTTTGTCTGAAGCCCATGCTTAACATTATTTTTAACTACTAGTTACAGGGAATCGGCACTTTACATTTTTTCCACTTTGAGTGGAAATGTAAGTCTAGTTTTACATCATTGTTAAAGAATCTGTGTCAGTCATAGCAATGCCAATGCAAGGTTGCCACCTTTCAGGGATTGGTTGGAGGGCGTTATGGATGCACAGATACTGTATTCAGTATGTACCAGGTCATTTCTACCAGTTAGGATACAAAGATTAAGGCCGTTTTGTTTGTATGGAACATGTATAAAAATGGACAATTAAAATCACACCAAAGTGAATTGAGGTAACAATTCAGAAATGGTGTAACCCATCTATGAGATTTTCTCAAAATGTAAGACCACTGAAATTCGTATTTCACACTTTCTAACGTTATTACTTTATAACTAAATCAATCTCACCTTAGTAAACACTTGCATTATGACTAGGCTGGTGTAACCAGCATTCATCTATGTACATTGTAATATGGAGGCTAAGATATTCCATGTTTGAGGAAATCTGACCTAGCATGCCAGCTGGTGGATGACCTTGCATGCCAGCTGGTGGATGACCTTGCATGCCAACTGGTGGATGACCTTGCATGCCAGCTGGTGGAAGACATTGCATGCCAGCTGGTGGATGAACTGCTTGCTGCAGATGTTGTGAATACTGCAGAGAGAGATCGGGAATCTGTGGCTGCTGAAATCACAAAACAAAACAAGTGTGTTGTATTTCAGAGTACTACAATGCTGTCACATCTTTTTCAGTTGATTGAATTACAAAGCAGGGGCAGAAGGGCCGCAGACCTACCTCCATCATATTGGCGTCTGGTGGGTACCCCAGAAGAGACGTGAATGGTTTATCCGATTCCCTCTTGATACTTGGATAAGACAGGAAAAACATCACTCGTGAATGACTGGGGATTTACATTACTAGAAATTATTTCACGACATTATTCTAAGCTGAATACTCACTTTTGGTTCTTTAGTGGTTTGGCAACCTCAGCGTAAACTCTGACACCGTCGATGCTGAGGGGCCGTGGTTTGGTTAGCAACTCGACCAGACGCACCACTTGCTACAAAACAATATAAATAACAAATTAACTTTATTTGTATGGTCCTTTTGAATGGCAGTGTTAAGAGTGTTGTTGTGATGCAATACCTCGTGGGAGTCCATGTCTACGAAGCAGAAGCATTTGGCGCCGGGTGTCTTGCCCTTGACCAGACGAACGTTCCTCTCGTCCAGATATGCGAAGGGGTCCAGGGCTTTTAGGATGGTCTCCACTGTGGTGGTGGGCTTCACGTTCTTTAGTATCATTGCTGTTCAGTAATGAAGGAAAAGGTGACTTAAGCACACTTGCCTCAATTACAGCTCATGCCACCAACAAAAACATCAGTGGATACCAGTCCCTATTTTGGGCATGTCGTTATAGGCAAACATCCTCAAAAATAGCCTAGGCCCATTATGCCTCATATACAGTATACAGGTCATATGCCGGTGTTGCGCAGTGAAAATAGATCTACAAGCACACATATTGATTGAAAATAGCCAATCTACTGGAGCTCTGGAGTCACCAAATACATCAATAGTTATAACTTGTGGTTTAACATGTTAACAAAACAAATTCAAAAATAGCCAATCTCTACAAGCTCAACGTGTTGAGAGCTTGTGGATCAGCTATTTTTGAAAATGTTTATCTATAAATGACATACCAAAATAGGGACATTTCTTAAGTTTTCACCTATGATGACATGCCCAACACCCAGACATTATCAAATGTTTTCAACAATGATGCCACCAATATGCCCAAAATAGGAATGCCTCAGGTCAAAAGTGGTTTAAGTAAATGAAACTCACTCTTGCTCTCTTTGAATATGGGGTCACCGTGGGGGGGTGGGCCGTGAGGGGGTGGGCCGTGGCGTGGCGGGTTGCGGCCGGCCCAGGACTCGGCCTGCAGCTCTGCCTCTTGCTGTTTGAGCTGCTGGTCCACCTGCTGCTGCCAGGCCTCGGGGGTCAGGTCGCAGTTCCTCTGCCACTGGGCCAGAGGCTCCAGCAGCTCTTTGGCCTGCTGGGAGCCATTCACGTTGTTCTTTGAACTGTCCAAGAGCTCACCTGGACTGGGCAACAGGGCCTCCTGAACTTGGGGTATTGTAGGTCTTTTGGGAAGGGACTCCTAATGATAAAAGGATCGAGACTTGATATTCATGACATACAGTAAAACAGTGGTTCTCAAAAAATATATGTAATTTTTATTTATTTTATTACATTAACTATTCAAAAATTTTTTCCTTTTACAGATTTTCACTATATATTTGTTTTAAATAGCCAATATAGAAGCTTTTGTCATTTCAAAAATTACATTTTGAACATTGCCGATCGACAAGTTCACAACGCACCACAACGCGACTAGTTGCGATCTTGTAGATCAGTACAAAATCGGGTTTAAGTGGTTAAATAGTTCCTCATTTTGATGGGGACCCCACTTTGCGAACCACTGCAGTAAAAAGGATGAATAAAAATGATGGTATGGATAAATCTGTGTCACTCACATGCAGATCTCTCTCACTCTTGTCTTGCTGGACGTATTTCATGGAGGCCGTTTTAGCACCAACCTTGAGGGAGCCCTGAAAGTAAAAACAGTCACCGTCAGTACATCGACCGGCAGCACCACTGACTGACATCTATTTAACACGTCAAATGACTCCCAACATGCACTGTGGCAGGTACGGCCTTCTACCTCAGTGTTGAGGGTGACAAGGATAGCCAGGTGTGTGTGTGTGCACTGTGCACAAAAAAGGACAGATCCCGCGAGGATCTACTACAGTAAGATCCTTGCAAGGAAATGAAATATTACATATCTGATAACGAGGAAATGGTAACCAAAATGACATCTTGCAATCACGAATTAAAACAAAATTCAACCGTCAATCAGGACTGCAAACCGGAACAAGCCATGTGCAACTGTGTAATGAAAAAAACTAAACTACATCTTATGCCAAAGCATAACGAGTTGATTCAAAGACGAGTAAATGTTAATATACTTGGCAGACAAAGTGACAAATTCACATTGTGTGACTAGATACTGTATGCCTAAGATCGTCAATGTCAAAGATTACCAAAAAACTAAACAAAAAAGAAAACCTCCACAGCACTTGTTTTCATACATCAGTTTGTTTGCAAGAAGCCACTGTGGGGGGGAGGGGGGGGGACAGATCCAGCCATCTATAAATGTATTTGGAAATTAGCACAAAAATCACCCACAAAAACGATCCCTATAACTTACCACCTAAATGGCTTTTAATCCAATATTGTAATGGATTTAAATAAAACAAAATCGCAGTTACAGCTGTTGGTGGCATCTTAATATTTATGTTGAGCTATCAGTTTGCAGAGTATAGACCATCAATGGTATCATTTGCAGTGAACCTCTCTAGTCTCTACCAATGGAAACCGCAGTGCTAAATAAATCACAGCATCTGCACAGTCATCAAAACCCGAGGTCATCCCAATGAACATCTGATCTAATCCCCAATCCCCAAATAAAAATAAAAATATATATGCCCAGCGCAGAGTTCTCCTGGCCCGTAGCCGAGTGGGTAGAGAGAGGTCGTCTGCAAATCGGAAAGTCACCGGTTCACCCACCCACAGTGTATGTGTCGAAGTGTCCCTGAGCAACATAGTTAAGCCCCAACTGCTCCACGGGTGACATATTAATGACAGCCACTGCTCCTAATAGTTAGGGTGGGTAAATGCAGAGGACACATTTCACGTACTGTATGTGCAAATACTCCAAAAACAACTTAATCGAAGAGCGCTTCCATTATATCAAGATGAAAACTTCAGAAGTCAGAAACTTACACAAAGCATGCCATTGAAAGCTGAAGATCTTGTGACAACATAGCCCACGTAGTCGAGATTACTAGCCCAAGGGTATATATTGTTCAAGAAGAAGGTCACAGACCAATGAAAAAGGGCATGAATAGGCCAAGAATGTTTCCAGATAAGGACTGGAGCAGAACATTGAAGACCAAACCCCTCTGAAGACTTGATACTTGAGGATGTGAAATGAAGATAAATAGAACCAAACTTCTATCAACCACAATCGACTGAAGTACTACATAAGCAAGTGTTTGACTTCTCGTACTATCAAAATGGTCATCTCAGCTCGTAATGTAAATGAACCAACCACGTTTGCGCTTTAAACCTAAAATGCGCATGCAACAGCGAGAAGGCACCAGAGACTAAAGTATTGCAATTTGCAGGTATTCCGAAGACACAGAACTTCAAAGCCTGTGGCCACAGAAAAAAAACAGGGTGGCAAAATCTTCCCATGCGGCGCAGAGTTAAAAATGCTGCAATACCCTCTTGTCCTCTACAGAACAAACACCAAGTCACAACACATGAGAAGTGTCTGGAATTACCTTTTTGTTATAATACACCGTCAGTGAGACAAAGTGACCAACTTCTGAGCAGGAGGTGAGGATGTAATAGTGTGTCCTTTTCTGATTAATTAATTCTGAATTCTGCTTCATTACAAAGGGTTACAGGCTAGACATAAAGGTGCAAAGGTGTCTTCCAGGGTAAAAGTAAAACATTGTATCTTTAAACCTCATCTTAGATGCTACCCAAGTAACATGAAGTACTATCCTGGATTACTGCTTAAGTAACTGAATTACTTTAGTAACTTTCGGTGTGCCAACTGTTTACTTTCAAAATACTGCGGTCGTGAATGTCAAGTGATAATCTCCACCCCCATGGTTAATGCAGGGACAGTAAACATAATCATAGGCTTGGGCGGTACAGTATACCAGGGTACTACGGAATCCCCACGGTATGATTTTCAATACCATCAAAAATACAGACACTCCTATGCCATTATGTAACTTTAGATGATGGCTTCTTTCAACTACAAAGCAGCTTATTAGCCACATGGTTTGATTAAACTGCCAGTCTGTCACCACCACCCGCACATCTCCGTTCAGCCCCACTGATGTGTTGGCAAGCCTCGTCTAAGAAGGCATATTAAAACACAACATTGTAGATTAGACAATGTCATACATTCTACAACGACTTCTATCACTAGCAGCTCAGCATTTGTGTTTTTATTGAACACAAATACCGCCATAAACCGTATACCTGGTGAAGTATCGGGATGGTATGTAGGTATGAAAAGACAGATACCGCCCAAGCCTAATTAACCACTTCGCCCCCCAAACCCCCACATCTCCCTCCCGCTTCCTCTGTAAAGCCCTGTCAACCCCCGTAATCCTGGTGGGAGAGACAGCCTTCGTAGAGTGACGAGAATGGGCCACCTTGTTCGACTCCATGAAGTGGACTGCATCATCGAGGTTTAAAAACTCCACATAGGCCGTATCGTAGCTGTAACCTGGGGACAGCATTTGAAATACAGATGGGTTTTTGTTAGTCAATGCCAGTAAGGACAGTCACCCAGTAAAAAAAAAATAAACATAAAAAAACAGTAGTTCGTGAACACATCGATGTAACAGTCAGCATTTCTGTAGTGTCAAAATGTACACCTTTTGACACGCATACCTCTTTTATAACAACGCACATGGTACATTTCATACTTATTTCTTCTCCTGCCTTCAGTATATTGACATTTGTTTGACAGGATGTGTTAAAGCTATGTCTTTAAAAGGAAGATATTCCAGACCGACATACAGGCTGCATGTTAGCACAACATGCGGGCTGCATATGGAGACATTTATTACTGCCTGATATTCAAACTGAATGGCCATTTCTTTACCACTCCAGTATTCAGTCTGAAATTGCTTTCTCGTTAGCCGTTTTCTGTGTCTTTTTTTTCTCCTTTTCTTTTCTTTGGGGGGGGGGGGGGTGGCTCAGTAGTGATCGACATATATGGACGCCCTGTAGCCAGCCCTAGCAGCCAGTCAGTGTACAGCATCGACCTAAGTCCCAAAGGCAAAAGTACTGATTGGCTTGATGTTTCTCCAACCTGGAAGAAGCCGTAGACAAGGGACACACCAGACCTCTGAATCGCATGACACAATTTGAAAACTAGGCGGGATGAGCAAAGGTACGTATAGAATAGGGATTCAGGGGTCTGGAAACAGGCAAACTTAGGCCCAAAAAAATGTATACAATTAATTTGCAGAAGAAGAGTAGAGAACTCATCTAATGTTAAATGAACAGATTAATCAAATACTTATGGCCTCTGGAATGTTTGATGTGGTCATAATTTCGACAAAAGGGCTCGTCTTCATATTGACGTGTGTACCATCAATCCATCAGCGACATGAACAACTTGAGTTCTAAGCACAGCACTAACAAAACCATCTCTGTTCCAGGCATGTTGTCGATGAGGTCACACTAAAACAAAAGAGAATGGGCTAATACACCTCTGAAGGACCCCACGAGTGAATCACTTGTCACAGAACATTTGTGACTGTCAACAAAAATATAACTCTCCAAGGCAGATATGTTAAGGAAATCCTCTTGGACTGTTGATAACGTCCCTAGATCGTCAGAACACAGAAAACTCTCTTACAGCGTGATTTCATCAAGACCCAGAAAACCAAAGGCAACAAAGAAGCTTGAGAAGAGAAGAGTGCGGAGTTTCGAATGTCGTAATAGCGAAATATATCGTAGGGTATAAGGGCGATCGATTGCCCTAAACAGTTCCGCAAAGCAACTTGTTTCTCACCTGGCACAACACTTTTTATTTTCATCCCCTGCATTGGAACGCCATCACGAACAGCAAAGGCACCAAGAATCTGGTGAAAGGAAGAAAAAAGAAAGAAAGAAAAATATAAGACTCATGGCAGCGTCAACCAAAACTCCTCATTCAAATCAAGACGTTGATATGATTAAAACAGGAATTCTTACCTGCTCCATTGTAGCAGTCTTTGGAATGCCAATTATGGATATTGTATTGGAAACTTTGTTCTCCACTGATGCACTCCTGTAATCTTGATCCTTTCATGGACATATGTAATCAAATAACAGTTATCAAGCATGAAAAGTTCACAAGAGGTTCCTAAGAGAATAAAGAGATGTCTTAACAACTTTCACAAAAAAAATAAAAAAATAAAAGAATAAATAAAAAAATAAATACCTGAGATCCAGAATCACTAAATTTCGGTGGTGGGAAAGGCTTTGATTCTTTCAGAACTTTCTCCGGTGCTTGAAATGTTTCATGCTTGTAATCAAAAGCTCTCACAGACCCCGTTCTATAATCAATGTCCCTGTAGTCCTGGTCTCTCCCTTCTGCAGCGCTGCCACTTTGGAACTCAGGTTCAGCCCCCATCTTAGGCCTAACAGGTCGCTGATCACACAGTATAGCCTTCAGCCCTTTGAAGCCTTCACTTGGAGGGCCCTGAATTTTCTCATTCTTATCTTGATGGTAAGGAGGCCTTCCGTCGCAATTCGCTGCATTTTGAATCTGCTTGGGATCCAGTTCTCCACGCCAAAGCTTACTGTCAGGCGCTCTGCCGAGCAAACCAGGATGACCCATTTCCGGGAATGGCAGGTCAAGGGGAGCTTTGAGGCCAGCTGATGGCAGATCCCTGGCAGGAAACTGATCATGGGGGAAGCCTGCATCTTTCCCAGGGAACTGAGTAGGCGGCCTTTCCCTGTCATTGAATGGTGGCGGGGCTCCAAGAATACTCTCTCTGCCAAAACCTGGAGGTGCGTTTTGGTCCATCATACCTTTAAACACATCTGTCACGGGGGGTTTCTCCTTGCGACGGTTCTTCCATTCCTCTGCGAGAGTCATCTCTTCACCACTTCTGTAGTGGTCGATTGGGGGGCTATCCGTTGAATTCAGGAATTCTCTGTCTCGGTGTGCGCCTTCGGCACCCCTGAGGTCTGGTCTGTTCGGACCACCAGCATCTGGAGGCATGCCTGACCTTCCCCTTTCCACCGGGGCACGATCATTGTTTCCGAACCTTATGGGAGACCGGTCCCTACCTCTGAATTCAGGTCCAGGGGGGCGATTTCTGAAGTCCATGTCGGAATCAAATCCTCCTCTTGCATTAAACGGTGGCCCCCCTCTTCTGTCAAAGTCCATCATCCTCCTGTCACGTGAAGGCGTGTCCATATCACAGCCATCAATGTCATCCCTGCCCATTGGAGGCCTATCACGCATGTCCCTAAACCCGTCATTTCTTCCCATTGGTTCCAGGGGAAATCCTCTCCTCCCATCCATTGCTGATTGATTGTTGAAGCCTGGCATATCGTAGCGAATCATCTCTCTGTCTCTCATGTCCATTAACCTGTTCATTGGCTCTCTCTGTGGCATACCTCTCTCTTCTGTGTCTGCTGAGTTTCGGCCTGGTCCCATGAAGCCAGGTGCAGTCATCAGCTTGTCTCTGATTGACATTTCATATTGCCTCCTAAGACTCAAGTCTCGCTCTCCATCAGGTCTGAAGAAATCTCTGTTTTGATCTCTACCTCGCATATCCCGTTCCATGTCACGTCCTCTCATGGGGGGCCCGTCGCCCCTCCTCATGTCCATAGGTGGTAGATCTAGAGGCCCGGGACCCATGTTCATCCCATCTCTACCTCTAAAATCAGGCATGGGACCATCGCGGCCTGCAAACATCTCTCCTCGCTGGTCACCACTAGAACAAACATTTATACTTTGAAGTTAAGCTTTGGCAAAGAAACACAGACCACGAAATACGCAAAATAATCAAGCATTGAACTCAAATGCAATTACATAAGTAATCATCACAGTTACTATGAACAAATACAAGTGTTGCGTTCAGTAACGTAACATGAATCACCATCGGTAGGTACAATTCTCTCTGCTTACCGAAAGGGTGGCCCCCCTCGCGGTCCTTGTCCAGGTCCCTCCCACATTTTCCTCCAGAACGTGTCTTATCTGGTGGCAAAGTTTCATTCAGAAGCATGTCCCGGTTTTACAGCATAATTGTCAATTTACCAAACCTGAACAGAAAGCTAAAATATGGCCTTTTGACCAAGACATTAACTCCATAATAGAAAACAATAATTTAAACTTAACATAAATATGTGTTATATAGATGGTAGTGTATATTTGTCTGTCATTAAATGTTTCTGAATTGAGTACAAAAGGACCCCAATGGAAACAAGCCATAGGCTTTCTTGGGTTTAAAATCCTCTTAGTAGACCTTGTATTGAACTGTACTTGAACAGAGCTTTTTTTGCTAATTCAGTATTCAAGCAATCAATCATGGGCTATAATTCAACATTACCAGGAGTACCTAGTTACATAATTAGGCTAGATTTTTTTAAACATAAAAAAACACGAAAATAGTTGATCTACAACAGCGGTCTCAAAGAATGCAGGGACTCTCAGGGTTCCTTGAAGGGGTTCTAGATGGACCCTTATAGGTCTGTTACTCTGACAGCGTACAAATGGAACCAGGAGCGTCCTTGAATTTCAAAAGTTTGAGAAGCACTGATCTACAAGCTCACACAGCTATTTTAACCACAAGTATCATTGTAGTACGAAGCATAAAACGGATACAGGATAGGTGGGCACAAGGGACATCTGGGCACCTCGATGTAAAATTGGCTATTTTGTCCAAAACGTAAAACAATAAAATATGGTCTTCAGTAATGTTAAGTATACATGATGTGAACATGCATGGTACATCATTATCTGACTTAATCTTATCCTTCAACTTCTTGTTTATGCCTCAAAATGACTGGATATACAGGTTTTGTAGCAATTGTAGAAATATTAGACCTTAGTTGTCGAATGTTTAAGCATGTTCTAATCATGTTTAAGCATGTTCTAATAATGTTTACTTTAGTTAAAAAACATTTTCCAATTTTTTTATTTAACATTTTGGACAATGTAAAACCAATGTTACATGGAGGTGCCCAGATGTCCCTATAAGTGCCCACCTATCCTGGAACCCTTTCGGAACCCTGTATACCTTTTTTTAATAAAATAAAATAAAAGTGTATAGGGTTCCAAAAGGGCTTAATTGTGCCCTATAAGTGCTACAAGAAGCTATTGTTAGAGAGCTTATAAATCTATTCCTTTTGACAAGCTGCGACACCATGGTACTACGGGTTCTAAATGAGGCTTTAAACACTGCAGGCTAACGTTAGCCTCACAGCCCACCACCCACCCGGCCTATTGATCATGGGCAATAATCCGTCCACATGCCGGGTGGATCGTGGGCAATGATCGTCCAAACCAGTCTAATTTAGTAATAATAACATAATATCTATAAATAATATAATAATAATATCATAATCTAGGCCATTGAAGAAGGAAAAGAAAAAGGTGACGCGCTTCTTATAGCCACATTAGCACAGTAGCTATAAAGCTATGCTGGAGAAAGAGGTTTAACAGATCTTGGACTGGATTGCATTAAAGTAATAAAAATCATAATCATCATCTCATATCCTCTTTTTTTTATCAACAAGCTGGCAGACAGTGCGATGTATATATTGAAATACCGACCTTTAAATATTTATAGTCCACTATGGAGGATGAAGGGATTTCAGTCTTAACAGGATACGATGCTGTCCGTATGTCTGTCTCCAGTGTTGCCAGGTTTTGCGAGAGAAATAAGCAAGCAACCAGGTCTATGAAAGCAAGCCCAAAATGATCGGCCATTTGAAAATAGCAGATCTACAAGTCTCACAACGCGTCGCGATGCGACGCGTTGTGAGCTTGTATATTGGCTATTTAAAAAAATATATATATCTTGAAGAAAATGCTAAAAAATGTGGATGTTTTTTGAAACATTCTAACACAAATCTGATATGGGGGCTTCCTGGCACAAAACATTTTCATATGGGGGTTACAGTGGGACAAATACATATTCATTTGGGAGACGGGCGTCGGGGTCCATGAATATTTGAGAACCACTGTTTAAAATAATTAAAGCATTGTGAAGCCCAAATAAGCAACTACACTTAAAAAAAAAACAAGCCCAAAAACCCGCAAACACCAATAATATTTACAAGCAACTTTACAGAAAAACAAGCTCAAAGTCGCTTACAATAAGCGGACATGGCAACGCTGTCTGTCTCCTATGTGCGGAGAGTGCGGAGCAAGCGAAGCCGGAAACAAAGATGGAGGCAAAATCTGAGCTGTGTTTTTTTGCTTTATTGTACCCGATTTTACGTACAAAAGATACAAACAGGCAAAACAGACATAATCCATTGGTTAACCTGGGGGTCACTATTTGGGGTAAATATAAAATCTCCGGCAGAGAGTCCGGCAATTAAAATAACAAAACTTGGGTTTATTCTTTTAGCATCCTTTTGTATGAAACTGTGAACTGTTGGTACCTCTGTGCTTTTTTTGCAAACTGTTAGTATTCAATCAATCAATCAATCAATCAATCAATCAATCAATCAATCAATCAATCAAAAGTCGGGCGGGTGGACGGTGGACCATGGACATCACGTCACAAATGTAACATCCTTGCATGTTTGATCAGCACCAAACTTGGCACACACACTGTTCAGGGGTCTGCCATGACAATAGTCACACCAGAGGCCAAGTGGGGCCCCAGGGGGCCACAGGCAGCACAACGTTGCTCCAATTCTCACCAAACATGGCATGGCACAAATGCTGTTCAGGGATCTGACATGACAATAGTCACACCAAAAAATAAGTAATAATTGGCAAACATATGTGTCACTACCACTGTTACAGCGGTCTAATATTTCAAATAACTCTGTGACAATGCTGTGATCAGCACAATATAGGACTGTATAACTGTATACCATAGTAACATTATAATAAAGATGACATTTAAAATGTTTACAATGCCAGAGTTTGTTAAATGCAGCATGGTAACTGTAACGGAAATACAATTTATATTCCCTTCAGGCTATTGATTTATCGATTATTGATTATGCATTTAGAATTCATCTTGCTTCAGTTATATTAATATGACTGTATGCTGATTTGTCTGAATGTAATGTCCCAAGAGAAGTAAATTAGTCTGATAATATCTTATGAGTTTAGTACACCCTCAGTGTAGGCCTACTTATTAAGCAGCAGGCTCATACAGCAAGGTCAAGGAGCTATACCTCTGCATGTGTGCTAATATTCCGAGAATTCATCTGTTTGCGCCAACATTACGGGAATCCACTGAGTATACTGCCAGCTCGACTCAAGGCCTTGTTTGTTTCAACTTATCACTGACCTCTGAGGCATGGATTTCACCTTAAAGGACAATTTGGTACTGTTGGGTGCTGTTTTTTATTATTCTTTTAAAAAACATTTTAAAATAGTGAAAATAGCCTAACAAGTTCACAAGGATGAGCACTGTGAGCTTGTAGATCGGCTATTTTCACTACTTCAACACTTGTATGATGAAGTAGGGCATTAATTTACAACAAAACATAAAAAAGGGACTCAGGCCAGCAGGTGTATGGGGAAATGAAGGCCTGTCAGTCGGATAAGATGGAACGCCCCTTAATGACCTGGAGGTCTGGTGATAGGATCCTATGGGGATCCTACCAACTCTTATTAGTCACTATTATTATGTGCAAATGGTTTTGATTTATTAGAAAAGGCAATAAGCTTCCCACAAACAATGTGTAATGCAATTTTGAGGATAATACACAATAAAGTCAGGGACTTATTTCCATTCTGGTCCTCAACATAAGTAAACGTAACAAATGCATACACTCAAAATAAACCCATTTCTTAACAGATAATACAAAGCAAATGCATTCAAACAAACAACCCTTATTAGATTATTCAAATTAAAATATTTAGCCTATAACAAACAGGAACCTTTTCCAACAGCCATGATTTGTTTAAAAGTTTAAAAGCTTTCATATGTTGTCAGTTTGATTGCTGTGTCAAGACTGTTCCACTGGGTGGCACAATTGTAGGTAAATGATCCCTTTCCTAGCAGAGTAAAAAATAATATATAGTATTTTCTAATTAAAGTTTCTATGCTGACCACACATACATGCACCAAGTCTATAGGCTACGTGTACGCTGCCTGTTGCTGGCAGTCCTTCATAACTTTTTGTAGCAGGGAGCCAGTTCAGTGACTCTGCCAGTGCTGTGTGTGCGCGTGTGTAGCCCGGGGACTGCCCATAAGTCCGACATCCCATTACTCCGACTACGTGGCCTCCGTCCGGTTAGGGTTATTGTCCATGAGCCAGAGCCCCAAAATTGAGCAATGATTATCAAATGGGTGGGCAAATCCAGGTTTGATTTTTTGACTTGGTGTACATCTCTAGTTTACAGTTTGGCATGATAACCATTGCAGACAAGCAGCTTATTGGTGTTATCATGTGTTGAATATGTCGACCCCTACATTGTCATATGCAAATTGTATGAGCAACTTTTTAACCTTATTTTGTGTAGAGACCTATGAACCCACTTTTCTGCCTAATTAACGTATGGGGAATTGATTGGAATGGTTATTTTACTTCTGCAAAACGTCCATATATGCTTAAATGGCCTTTTAATGTAAGATTTCGCTCACAAATACAATCATTTAAAAAAAATACAATCATTTTAAAATAAGGCTAGTAAAATCCCCATTTGAAAGTGTGTGCTGAGAACCAACATGTTCTTAATGGCTATAGAAAACTGCTCACCATTCTAAGCTTTGAGTGGTAATATGTGGTTGTAACTCTAGAGATACATACAGAGTCAGAAACACTATTATGTTAATGTGATAATATGAGCCAGGGCCCTAAAATTGAGCCCTGGTTCTCAAATGGGTGGGCAAAGCTAGGTGTGAGTTTTTATTATTATTATTGCCAGACCCAAGGGGTCGGGCTTACATGAGGCTTTGTACCTGTTTCGTCCATACATGGGCATGGTCACTTTGTCCTCCGGCCCCAGCCAAAAAAAAGTCCCTTTCGTCACGAACTATTCATGACATCATTATTATGTCACAAGTATGTAATTAAGTAAAGCTCTGGGAGCTACTAGGACTTCATTCTGGGTCTGGCAGAACCAGGTCTCCTGGTCTTGTTGTGTAGAGACCTATGAGCACACTTTTCTGCACAATTCGAGTATGGGGAATTGATTGGAAAGGTTATTTTACTTATTCAATACTTCCATATATGCTTAACAGTGCCATCGACGTCACCGACGTCACGTTTTTATAAGCCCAGCCTGCCAATGACGTCGCTGACGTCATGAAAAAAAATGAAAAAAATCCCCCCCAAAAAATCTTTTTTTTTATTTTTATTTTTTTGAAAAAAAAACAAGATATCATGATTTGAAGATTTGCTGCTCCATTCACTTCTTCTTTAACATCTTACTGGAAAAGACTGTATCTCGCTTCCTAAGCACTTTTTTTTTTACAATGTATTTTTGGCTCTGGCACTGGGATGAGTTAAATGGCTTTTTAATGCAAGATTTTGCACACAAATCGAATAATTTGAAAATAAGTATTGTAAATATCCCCAATTTGAAAGTATGTGCTGAGAACCAACATGTTCCTAATGTCTATAAAAAAAAAGAGGTCCTGATTATCACAGAGGCAGACTTGACTAACTCGGAAATAGAGGACTGAATTTGCTGTGCCTTGCCCCTGATGTGTCCCAGAACCCCTGAACCTTCTCCCTGCCATATCCCTCCCTTGGCCTTGTCATTACACTCCTCCTTTGTATCTGTCTCTATATTTTTTTGAAAAGAAAAACTGAAATGTTCACCAATACAACAGCCTCCGTCTGCCTTCTGGGCCGCCACTCTCTGTATACATTTCCACATAACTAACTCATCTTACTTGATAAACTGATCATTTGGTCCTTCAAACTCTCTGTGTCATAGGAAACAAACTCATTAGTTAACTTGGTGTATACAAAGGTAAAAGAAACAAACAAAAAAATAGAATTTGGCCACCAAAGCGTGTTCTTTTTATGCCTGCTCACAGTATTTTCTTATTTATGGAGTGATACATATACTGTAGATATTAAATATTCCCTTGTTAAAAACCTTTGACTCTAACATCTTAACAAAATGAAATAAGAATGTTGACTCTGGCTTTGTCCAATGTTCCAATGTTAATTCTGGAAAGTAATGCAAAATCGGGCATACAGTATCTTCCTATATAATGCCTAATTTGCGTATTTAAGTATACAATTTCAGAAAACTTGTAATACGATAAATCATTGTCTTCATAACTGCGTACGAGATTGATTCAATTTGAAATTATAAATAGGATATATTGGACCCCGTCAAGACTATTTAGGGTGGGCCTGACCGAGAGCCCGGAGTGTTGGAGGTGTCAGGATAGAGATGGTACCTTAATGCATATTCTGTGGAGTTGTCCAAAAATCCAGGACTATTGGGCTGCTATACATGTGAAGCTAGAGAGGATGACAGGGCTGATTATCCCCTTTTCTCCCAGGCTTTTTGTTCTGGGCGACCCTTCCACTTTACGAACTGTCTCTCCATCCTTAGCTGAGTGGATTCAAACTGCCCTTATGTTAGGCAGGAGATTGGTGGTCAGGGCCTGGAAGGACCCATCTGCACCGGTTCCTTCTCTGTGGTTTACTTCCTTGGGTCAATTGGCCGCATATGAAAGATTGTCTTATAGATTGCTCAACAGAATGGATAAATATGATTTAAAATGGGGACACTATCATCTACATGCTACGGGTCTTGGTTGACGTCTCCGGCTCACTGTGAGCTTCAATAACCATATAGTGACTTGGGTTAGATTTATCTGGGGTAGGGCTGAGGTAGACTGCGGGCGGTAGGCTTCTGTGCACTGTATTTTTGATTTTTCCTTTTGTTGATGTCCTTATGTTTTCACGGTTTGTTTATTTGTATTATGTGTATGTTATGTCTTGTCTCGTTATAATGGTCAGTAATGTCGCTATTTGAATAAGAATGTTTTTGTGATGTTTATTGTATGTATTGTATGTATTGTATGCTTGCATCAATGCTGAAATAAATTCTCTGTATGTTTGTCTACAAAAGAAAATAAAGTACAAATCATTAAAAAAAATCATTGTCTTCATGTAAGTAATCATCTGGGGAAGTTTCATGCTGATAACTATTTCTTGAATTTTTTCATTCTATTCACCTATCATGTTTGTATGGTGAAAATAGCTAAATGTGTGATAAATATGAAAAAGCTGCTCCTGTGGAAAGGTTATCATATATTTGTTTACTAATTTTGACCCTATAAACAATTTAATATGGGTATGGTTTTTCCCACTCATTTGATTATGAAATCTTGTATGGCTCATGAACTATTAGTGACGCGGACCCGTGTAGCCCCCAGGTAGGCTACAGTATTGGTTATCAACCTTTTCAGGCTGTGACCCCCCAAAATAATCATATTTGAACTGGGGACCCCCCACCCTGACAAGCACGTGAAGTTAGTTGAGACATTACATTTTGTTTGACTCGGTTCCACAGATAAAAATTGTGAAAATAGCAGATCTACAAGCTCACAATGCCTGTTGCGAGGCGTTGTGAGCTTGTAGTTTGTCTTTTTTTTTTTTTTTGCCTCTTTCTTATATTATTTGACAATTTGGCCAATATTTCACCAGTTTTTTATAGTATAGATTGTCGATTACTTTTGTTGCAGTAATGGTCTTTTTCTTTTCTTTCTTTATTTTTTTTTAGGTATTAAACATTTCTTAAAAGTCCCTAGATTGTCACTTCACTGCTATCTGGGGACCCCCCAAAAATTATGTGGGGGGTCACACATGATCACGACCCGTACAGGTCGGAGAGGAGAGCACAATTAGACAACTGAAAACACCTACCAATCAATTAACCCTGACACTGCTGGAGTTAACTCTCTGTTTCCAACCACAGCAGTCTTAATTGAGTGACACTTCACAAAAGCGCTAATAAACAGCTTAAATGTTGGAAAGGTGAAAAATAAATGGTGCTCTTCATAATGCCAATGTTGATGTGTGCAAGTTCAGATCGATTGGTGTACCCACCTAGGATAGAAATGAATAAGGACATAATGTTAGACAGAGGTTAGTAGGTTAGTATGATAGTTTCTCCCTCTTTGGTTGACAAAACTAAACTTGGATGCATCATTTACATAAAGCGATGGACTTTTGTTATAGTTTTAGCAGTTTTTTTCTTATTCATGGTTCATGATTGAGTATTTTGATTTCTAAGATTGCTTGTAAGATTGCTTGTAAGATTGCTTGTAAGATTGTGTGTGTGTGTGTGTGTGTGTGTGTGTGTGTGTGTGTGTGTGTGTGTGTGTGTGTGTGTGTGTGTGTGTGTGTGTGTGTGTGTGCGTGTGCGCGTGCGCGCGCGCGTCTGTCAGTCTGTCTGTCTCTGAGGAACAATTAACACAGCAATAAACACATTAGCACATTAATCTAAGTAACACATTAGATAACAATTTTTATCTCATGCACTTGAGTCTTGAACCTTGAACATAGTCCGAAATTAGCTGTACACAGACGGACAGGGACTACAGACGGAAGGACAGGGGCGAACGTTTCAAACTTTTTCAGAAACCTTCAAAAGCTCACATTGCGTCACATCGAGCTTGTAGATCTGCTATTATTTAATCATCATTCTGAAAAAAAACAACATTGTGAAACATTTTACACAACTTCTTTCTTATAGGGATCCCTGACACACATTCTTTTCAGATGGGGGTCCAAGGCAAAATACAAATCAATGAATTTGGCCTTCCTTGACCTCAAAATGTTTGAGAACCACTGTCAAACGATACTGAATAAAACAAGATGATTGACATGCAGACCACTACAGTACAAACTGAACATAGTGCAAGGAAAGGATTTGATCAGAAACAGAATGTGTTCCACAACTACTGTGTTCTTTTCTGTATTAGTCTTTTTGTCTCTGTAGAGTCTGTGACAACTTTCACTGAGTGTGTGGAGGAATGCAATAGAGGCAGAATCTTGAGAATGTCAGGTCAGACTAAATACTCACGTAAAGTACAGATACAAAAAAAATGTACTTAGTGTCCTTAAGTCCAGTACTCAAGTGAATGTACTTTGTACTTTGTGAAGGGCTGCAGTGGTCGTGTGGCCGAGGCCTAAGGGTGAGCATGAGTCCAACTCCTGATGCACAGGTGCAAATGTTCCCACATATCTAGCATGTGGCAATCTTTCCACCAAGTCATAGATAAAAGTCTTTTACAGTAATAATGTTTGGATGATGTGAACGTGAACGGTAACCACCACATATAAATCCACCAAGTTTTGAATATTTGAAACATTTGAGCATCATATTTGAACTATTTGAACATCATATTTGAACCATTTGAACATCATATTTGAACTATTTGAACATCATATTTGAACTTCAGGGGGGGGACCCTCCCTCCCCTCCCACCCGACACCTTGACAAGCACTTGGAATTGTAGGAGTTGAGGCATTACATTTAGTTTGACTCGGTTCCACAGATAAATATTGTGAAAATAGCCGAACTACAACGCCTCGCAGTTGTAGATCGACTATTTTCACAATGTTTGCCTCTTTCTTACGAAATATTTGACAATTTGGCCAATTTGGTATTAAAATAAAATCATAAAATTATCACTTTATAAATGTGCAGATATACCCTGTATACACTTACTGTATACTGTATGTTGGTTTGTTTACTGTTGAGTGAGAAAACAATGTTGCACATTAAGCTAACCATCTGGGGTCCCCCCAAAATAATCATCTGGGAGACGGCCCAGTTTGGGAACCACTGGACTAATTTACTAGCAAACATTTCCAGAGTTGAATTACAGAGTTGCCTCAGAAGTTGGCAGACCGCCTTTCGTGTGGTCACTGTGGTCGTCCAACTGATAAGACAGCTCTATTTAACCAGAGAGAGGGGGCCGTTTAACAGTACTGCTGACAGAAAACTGTATGTGATACACGTATATACATATAGAAGTCGCTAGTATTTACGTTTACGTTGTGAGAAGCAGCAGCTGGGCTTTTTTGTTTTGTTTTTGAAAGGTCACACACTCAGAATGAAGGCCGCTCCGTCCGTGTTGCTATTCTGTCTGTCTGCTGCTCTGTCTCAAGGCATGGAAGACAGTCAAGGAGTCGAGGAGGAGACCCCCTTGGGGACGAATATGAAGAACAACATGTGGTCCGAACTGAAGGAACTCAGAGACATGGAGACCCTGGAGATGAGGGTGGAGTTGAGAAACGCCAACGCTGAACTCCAGCTCCAAAAAGACAAAACGGCTGGTTTGGAGAGAGATAATGCAGGTAAAGTAAATATGGATCATACTTAGCTCTGGTCCATAGTGTTAGGACTAACACTATGGATATGTCATATCTCCACATGACATATCCAGGAACTAGGGCAGTGACAAATAGACAAAAAGGGATTTTGTTTTTGAGAAACCCCATAGAGGAGGTGCTTTCTCATTTGAACTGGAAAATGTGAATCAGGTGGGGACATTGCCCGGTGTTGGCTGTTCACACATGTAGCATGCAACAGGAGAATGTCCTGTTTTTCCTTTTTTTTAACCTGGGATCCCAGATTGACAATTACTAAAGAGATGTTTATGTTTTTTGTTTAGCTTATGAGCCAACTCATGGAACTTCAATCTGTGAATATTTTCTACTCAAACCCTAATATTCAAGCAGAATTAAATAGGATTTCAGTTAACTGCTGTCTCTCTTCTGACGCAGGTCTATTCACAGCACCAGTCAAGGGAGTCTACTACTTCAGATTCACTGCGTTCAACAACCGCCAAGGACAATGGATGGCAGTAAACCTCTACCACGACGGCCAGAGAATTTTGCACAATGCAGAGATAGCTAGAGGCAATACCGTCATATCAAACGCACTGATTCTACAGCTGGAGCAAGGGAGTGTCGTCTCCATGCGTCTCAATGAAAACACTGGACTTTATGATGATAGAAACAAATTGAACATTTTCAGTGTTTTTCTGCTCTTCTCCATGTAAAGGATTAGCAGCCTTTGTGTCCGCATTGAAATGAATGGCTCAAATACTGATATGACTACTGAAGGCCTGGTTAAGTAAAAGACACACAGACACATGACATACTGTATGTCTGTGTACTGGTATAGTAGCCTACCTTTAAAAAAACTTTTGAATAGGCGTATATTGTAATAATAATTGGAACCACTATCAAGGATGCACAAAGTATTTATGCAATGGCCCATAAATATTTACCTGCTGGTCATGACAAAAGCCTTGATAATTAATTGACAATATATTTGTTCTTCTTTTTTCATGTTTTGACCAAAAGTGAGGTCTTCTTGCAAAATAATAATACAAGTATATCGTCTCTGTCGGGTGTAAACCCGACAGTCCAAAACAGTTTTCAAGATTCAAAAGCATCAAAGGTAGCAGATCTACAAGCTCCAAACGCGGCGCGAAGCTTGTAGATCTGCTACTTTAGATGCTTTTGTTTGACGCTGTAGTATGATGTAGTTAATGTACAAAAAAACCCCACAAAAAGTTAGAATATGGAGATAAGAGGTTTCTGCCCGACATGTTTTGGTGAAATGAGGACTGGCCACTGCAGAGACAGTTTAGCTCCACTAGCAAAGACTGAAAAGACTGAGAAACACCACTAAGTGTCAGTGTTGGACCATTTAATATTGTACACTGCAGCTTTGAACACAATCACCCTGCTGCTAGCCTCGGTAACCTCGTTTTTTTTGGTTTAACCTGGTTCTGACTCTCTCTTTGATCTGGTTTTGACTCTTGGTTTGATCCCTGTCGGTTAAGTTTGCCTTCTCTGATTGGTCTCCCTGTTCCGACTCTTGCCTGTATACTGGATTATGTCTTAAACAAACATGTTAATTCTTAAAATATGATTATGAGTCAAATTAATTGATGAATTTATGTACTACAATGACCATACTGTAATAAAGGGAAAATATTTTTAAGCAGAATAAGACTCGTTTGCTCTTTTTTTTCATACATTTGACTAAGATATACCATTTTGGTTTTGGTGTCTATTCATAACTCCAGTACAGTGTTGGAAAGTAACTAAGTACATTTACTCAAGTACTGTACTTACTTTTGAGCTTAAGTACAATTTTGAGGTACTTTTACTTTACCGGAGTATTTCCAATTTTCGATTATTTTACTTTTACTTACTCCACTACACCTCAGAGGCAAATATTGTACTTTTACTCCACTACAATTATTTGAAAACTTTAGTTTAGTTACTAGTTACTTTGCAGATACATTATAAAACATACATCAACCACTTTAGCCCTATTTTATACCTAGGCTATACCTAGGCTATTTACATTTTAGTACTTTTACTTTGGTACTTTAAGTACATTTTGATACCAATACTTTTGTAGTTTTACTCAAGTAATTTTTTAACTCCGGACTGTTACTTGTAACAGAGTACTTCTACATTGCAGTATTGATACTTTTACTTAAGTAAAACATTTGAGTACTTTTTCCACCACTGCTCCAGTGTGCGTTAGAGCAATTCCAATTCCATATAAAAGAAGCACTGAAAGAAACAATTATAAGTGGTCCGATGACTTTCATGATTTTCAAGTTGGCCCTGATCATTAAAAGTTTCAGAACCACTACTGGTCAGTCAAGTCAAGTCACACACCCCTACCACATACATACACAATGCTACAATACTTACTTTGAGATATATAGAAACAATGCAATTTGATCGAATCACTATTTATTTCAGAAAACTTGGTGTATTAACAGTAACATTCAAAACTGAAGACTGTGTTGACGGTTTAAATGTTTGAGTCTCCACAAATATTCTGAAAAAAACTAAAAACAAAACTTTGTTGAGTGATTCTTTAAGGAATGTATCACAGTTGCACTAATAGTAATATTGCTCAGTTTATTAGTTAACAAGCATTTTAACAAACCCCTTTGCTCAGCTAAACGCTACAATCAACGTAAGAAAAACTAATAAAAAAAAACTTGGGCTATTACGGAACAAATTACGGCACAACAGCTAAAACTTTACTTTCCACAGAACGTACAAAATAGTTATTTTTGAACGAATAAAGTGCAAAGAAAGACAAAACACACGCAAACGTTTTTGAGCATCATGACTCGTAATAACTTACAGTATAGCAACTTGTGAAACTGCGACCAAAGGAGCTACAGAAAGAGACAACATAAAAAAATAAATAAAAAAATATGAAGAAATAGCAGACCAATAAGCTACTTTAATAAAGCTTTGCTTCCCATATTTTGCTGTCGGGTGGAAACCTTGTATGTCCAAAACCGTTCCTTTTTTTATTATAATAATAAAAAAGAAACATTTAAAATAGTGAAAATAGCCGATCTACAAGGTCGCGACGCGTCACATTGTTGTGAGCTTGTAGATCTGCTATTTTCACTGCTTTTGTAGGACACTCACAGTAGGGCATTCATTTACGAAAAACCATTAAAAGGTTGAGATGTGGAGATGCGAGGTTTCTGCCCGACAGCAACGATATAACACGTCAGGAGATTAGCTCTTCAGCTAATGTTTAAAAGGAAGTAAGTACATACAGTAAGACAATCACACAATCACACAGTTCACAGAGGGTGAATCAAATATACAAACATGGCTCTTTGGCTTTGTTCAGACTGCAGGCAAATCCCATTGGTTTATGAAATCTGATCTTTAGGACAGACCGTCCACACTGTTAATAAGTGATCAGATGGCATTTGTGTCGTTGTCGACCTATCTACATTGGTTGTGGTAACGCCATACTGTATGTGTGAGTAATGCTTTACTTATACTCTGTTTATAAATCTGATTTGAAAGAATTTTAAACTAGGAATGTGGTTCAAATCATCATGATTAGTAAAAGTCAGTTTTCCCCCTTTTTCTTAAATTGTTTGCTGTTCAGACCAATTTGATTTCAATCTGAATAGGCTTACATGGGATTTGGGCTGCAAGTGTGAACATAGCAGTGCTCCATTAAGGATGTGGGTTAGGAGACAGCTGAACAGAATACAGACTTTATCAACATGCCATTACATTATGTATCAGGGATGGCACAGGTCCTTTTTCCACTGCTGCTTAAAGGGATATTTCACTTTAAAACACTTCTGGGGTCATTTTAACGTCTACTCTGGCTTCTAACCCCAGACAGTTTTAAAGTTTTGCTTGATTCAGTATTTAGAAATTTAAGACATGCTCCTAAATTTCATGTAGGATATGCCCCTCTTACAATATATAAGCCCAGTCAACCTCAAACTCCATGTTAGACTCGTTGAAAACACACGTCTCTGCTTCTGGTGACCGATGTTGTCCTTCTAATGCTTGAGTTGACCGTCACACACACACACACACACACTCACACGCACACGCACACGCACACGCACACGCACACACACACACACACACACACACACACACACACACACACACACACACGTTTATCCTTAATTTCATTACTTTTTTCATAAAAAATAAGTAATTGAACAATGACGGCCCCCTCACGCATTTGAAGGACAATATCACCAGAAGCAGGGATGAGTGTTTTCAATTAATTTAACATGGTTCAAGTCCAACACGGTTAACATGGAGTTTGAATTTTCATTGGTTATATATAGGTTGTGTGTCTGACCAAATGAATATCAAATATTGAATCGAGAAACTTAAAAAACTGTCTCATATGCTCGCAAAAGCCAGAGTAGACGTTAAAATGGCGTGTTTTAAAGTGAAATACTCTTTTAATCAGTCTGATGTCCCTGTGTTTACAATAATGTTTGGAGATTGTCCCCGTGGCAGTGGGTCTATGGCTGGCCAGCACTGCTGGGCATGGAGGCTGCAGGGCTGATGGCAGTGCATGTGTTGACAGGAGCCTGTGTGCCGGCAGGTCCCAGGGCCCCTGGGCGTCCAGCTGGGGGCGCAGGAGTGTTGCCAGGTGGTACAGGCCCCACGACAGGACTAGAGCCCCCCGACTCACTCTGTTCAGGGGCCCGAAGTCTCTGCATGAGGGTGGTCACCCTTACCGCTTTCTGTGAGCCATAAACAACCGAGGGCTAGTTAGTTATAACATCTAGGGTAGTGTTTCCAAAACAGTGGGTCGGGACACATTTTTGTCCTACGTGTCCTACATTTTGTTTTTTATTATTATAATTTCAAAAGATTTTCAAAAAATAAATATTTTTTCTGAAATAATTTCATAACAAAAAAATATATATATTTTACTTTTAAGAAGTAGTGAAAATAGCAGATCTACAAGCTCACACGTGATGTGAGCTTTTAGATCTTCTATTTTCACTAGAGTGGATCCCAGGGAGACAGCACATTTTGGATCTCTGATCTAGGGGTGCAACTACTGTACACTCCACTGCATATAAATGTAGTGGAGTAAAAAGTATATTATTTGCCTCTGAGATGTAGTGGATTAAGATACTCAAGTAAAAGTAAAAGCACCTCAAAATGGTACTAAGATACAGAATTTGAGTAAAAGTTACCTTCCACTTGGCTTTGGCGAAGTTCTTCTCTATCTGCGCACACACTCCATCCTTGATGTTCTTATTTGAGGCTGCGTTCCCCGAAATCCTGAGGCAAAGGACAACCATTGGTGGAAGAAGTATTAATAATCTAATTCTGCAAAGTAACATGTAACCAAAGCTGTCAAATAATTGTAGTGTAAAAAACGTACAATATTTGACTGAGACTGAGACCATCAAAATTGTTCAACTAAGTAAAAGCCCTACCATTGTATTAAAGGACAGCACTTGAGTACATTTACTAAATAACTTTCCACCACTGAGGACCAGAGAGCTGTCATCTCTCATTCCATAGAAGAGTGAGAATGATTTTTTTTTTTTACCATTCATGGTTTATAGCCTCCTGTGCTGTTAGTCGTTGATCTTGGTCCACTTCCATCAATGATGCTACGAGTGTTTTGGCTGTAAACAAATATTAAAACCAAATCTAGAGTTAATCCAGTAAATACTAAAATTCAAACCGTTGAATCACATCACATTCACATTCAAGGACCCCGCAGTTTGATATGCATTATGGCCACAGACTCCCATTTGATATAATTTCTTATCTCTGGAACCCAAATCTGTAAAATCCTCTATAAATGGAACCAAGTGTACACTTACTGGTCCATATGGTTCCATTTATACACTGTCAGAGTTACAGACCCATTAACGGTCCATTTGGTTCCTAATTACCAGTCATTTATAGTCAAAGAGAAGAGAAACCTTTATAGAGAGATTGAAATAGAATATTAGACCACCGACAGAAAACTAAACCTTCAATATTCTCCTCCTATCATAAACATTCCTGGATCATAAAGTCAGATCAGATTAATGGTTGAGCTAGGTCCCCAGTACCATTGCTGATACAGTGAAGATTCCAGGTCATATAATCAATGTTTTTCAGTCCAAGGACCCCTTAGGTGAGAAAGAGATGAAGCAGGGACGCCCCCTCCCCCACTACATATTGTATAACATGTTGTTGCAGATTACACTTTTTCATAGATTTCATAATTGCTACATAGCTTCATGGACTTGTTTGACAGCACTGTCAATGTTGTGTTGGATTCATGTTAATATGTATTTTCAGACAGATAACCACGTAAACCCTCAATACTTAGAAAACGTGTACTTTGTCTGCTCTTTTTTTCCCCTACACCAAACGTCTTTGCCGAAAATAGCTGATCTACAAGCTCACATGAGCTTGTAGATCTGCTATGTTTGGCTAATGTTCCCCTCAGAATAGGGATGCTAGGGTTCAAGTGGTTAAAGGGATACTTCACTTTCACATAAAATAAACATTAAAAAAAAATATTTAAAAAAAATGAAAGAAGTTATGGCAAAATAAAGGCCCCCTCACACATTAGTAGGACACTCTAATGCGTGAGGGGGCCGTGATTTTTCCATTACTTTTTTCATTTATTTTTAATATATTTTTTAAATGTTTATTTTATGTGAAAGTGAAGTATCCCTTTAATGTACCAAAAAGAGTTCCTATCACACAAAGATTTGGTGACCCCCTGTAGTAACTCTGAGGACCCCCTAGGGGTCCCGGACCCGGGATGAAGACCCATGTTTTAAGTTGTTTTAGAAATGTGTCCTGCCTAAAGAGGACTTTCCTGTGTTCTATCTGTCTGGATGTGTTCACTGATCCAGTCAGCACTACATGTGGACACAACGACTGCAAAACCTGTATCACACATTACTGGGACACTAATGATGTGTGTCAGTGTCCACTGTGTACAACAATCTTCTATAAGAGACCATGAGTATCTGTCAATAAGTTTGTTCCTGCGATGGTTCATCGGTTCAGGAGTCAAAAGTTGAAAGAAGAATATGAAAGAAAAAGACAGAGGCTGAAATTCAGCAGATGATCAAGGATAGTCAATTGAAGATTCAGGAAGTCAAACACTCTGTAGAGCTCAGCAGGAGAGATGCAGACACAGAGATAGCAGACAGTCAAGTTCACACAGGTCTTCACACACTACATGCACTGTGAAAAACGTAGGTTGGGGAGCTCCAAATAAACAATAAGTACAATACATAAATAGCAACAAGAAGAACAGAACCTAAAAGCAATTAACAAGAGCTTAAAAACAAGTTAAAAACCCAGATCAGCATGCCATGAAAAAAAAGTGATGTGTTCATCACTTTTTCTTATGTGTCAGTCTTATAGCCTGGGGGAAGAAGCTGTTCCTCAATCTGCTTGTGCCAGCAGCATTTGTTGTACAATCAATATACTGTATGTCACTCTTGACTCTTATACTTTATTTCAAATTTAACTGCAATTTGTGGGACGCTTACATGAAATAACCCACTGGTTGATGTAAACTCATTTGACCAGGTGTAAACACGTCTAAAACCAGTAGAAGCGTGTGATGTGAAGTTGAGCGTGGAACATTTTCATGTCGATTCGTTGAAGACATTTAAAAAGAAAAACTGACCTACATGAGCAAGACTAAGTCGGTTATTGGTTTTAAATGTCTGTTTTGATATATTTTAGGTTATCTGTGACCCAATTATTGTGTTCTGCTTAAAAATACATTAGCCTGATGAGGCCCTAGCGATCTCATACCTGAGTCAGAAATGTCATCCCAGTATGGTGAATCAAATTCATAGTCTCCTGACAAAATCTTCAGGAAAAGGTTTTTATCGTGATTATCATAGTTTTCCTCATCCGCGTCGTCATAGAACGGAGGGTTCCCCGACAAACTGTTGAGTTTGGAAAAGAAAGACACCATTTTAACCTCTCTTTTAAAGCGTGCCACTGCCTACGTAATTTTGGTAGAGTGTCTAGGGCAGACACTCGACTAAAAGTAGCGCTGATAGAAGTTATAAAAAAAGCCCCATTCATGTGGAATGGTTCTTGTGAAAAACATAACATTGACGGTTATATAAAAATTTACTTTTGTTAAATAGATTTTTTGTTTTGTTTTATACTTTCATGCAGTTGTGAATAGGGTGCAACAGTACATCAATATACAGTACATCATATAAAAAAAGAATAATTGATTATAACAAATCATTTATTTTGATGAAATAATAGATTTTGGGTGAAAACATTTTTTTTTTTGTTATTATAGGTGACCAAAAGTTTAAGAAATAGCAGAAATAGCTGATCTAAAAGCTCAAGGATAAAACAAGGTTTGGTAACACGTACTATGCATCCCATGTCTATAATGCACTATAAACCCATTAAAACACTGTATAAGCATAGTTATAAGAACTCAAAAATCATAATTAAGGGGTAAGTGGTTAATCAAACTAATCAATTTAGACAATATTTAGAAATAATCCTTACTTTTTTTGCCTTGATTTGTTGATAAAAAGCATGCTTCTTAATTAATCAAAAAAGGTAATCCATAAAAACAATTGATAAGAATAATGGATAGTGTCAGCCCTAGTTGTGAACACTTACAGTATGTACATGATGACTCCAATGGCCCAGCAGTCAACTGGCCTTCCGTATCTTTGCCTCCCAATCACCTCAGGAGCTGACAAAACACAAAACCACAATATCGTTGCTGTTGGGTGGAAAGGAATGTACAAAACTGTTACTTTTCGGAATTAAAAAAAAAAAGAAGCAAAAATAGCAGATCTACAAGCTCAAAATGCAACACGTTTTGAACTTATAGATCTTATAGATTTGCTATAGATCAGCTATTTTAGTGGGGCAAAGTAGGGCATTAATTTACGAAAAATGAAAAAAAAAAAATATGGAGATAAGAGGTTTCTGCCCAACAGCAACGATATATAAAACGTATCATGTTAAACATCAATGTGCTACTGTATATTTCAGCAATGGGCTCTAATAGGTAGTGTAAGTGATGTTGTTTGGAAAACAAAATGCTTTTTGTGAAAAGGTTAAAGCTCTTTATTTCAATAGTAATCATTGCTTAGAGTGTTTGTTCAGTAACAGGGGTCTCCCCGTCTCTCCAGCTCTTTAATAAACAGGTCCATTTTCAGGTGGGTTGCCAATTTCAACCAATCAGGAGAGAGGACCCATTTATCAGCTTTTATTTGATAGCGTAACAGTTCCAATATCGTCTGCTCACTTCTTTCTATCATCACTTCCAATTTCACTTGTTTATCCAGTGTTCTGTATGAGTTCTCTCTCCTGATTGGATGAAATTGGCATCCTGACTTGAAAATGTGTTTGCTGTTTATTAAAGAGCTGGACAGATGGGGAGATCCTTGTTACTGAACAAAAACTCTATAGCAATGATTACGATCAGAATGTAAAGCTATTTCACACGTATTTGAACAAAAATACCACTTACACCATCTTTAATCAAAATGCCTTCAAACAGTTGATCAATTAGTAAAATTAACACTTTTGTTACTGATCTAAATCCTTACCAAGATACTCTGGTGTGCCACAGGGGTCCTTAATGAGTCCATTTTCCAGTTTGGCTAGTTGGAAGTCACTGATAACAATTTTGGAGTGCTTCAAACGATTAAAGTACACCAAATTCTCCAGCTGCACCAGACAGAAATAAATATGTAATTATTGTAATGGAAAGGAATTACATGAAGGTATTTTTTGCCATGATTATCAAATGCAATTGTACCTTACTGTGGTGTAAGAACTGAAGTACTTTGCACTTTCAGGGGTATTTTATTCTAAAACACTTTTTTAACGTCTACTCTGGCTTTTGTGTGCACGCAAGGCTGTTTTAAAGTTATTTAATATAATATTTAGATACTCATTTGATCAGAGTCGCCTAAACCAAAATTGTGTTTAAGTGCAGTACTTGAGTGAATGTACTCATTTACTTTCAATACTTTCCACCACTGGAGCACTTTATTTTATTTATTTAGGCTATTTATTTATTTATTTGATTATGTGAAGCATAATGTGGCATGCAAAGTGCTACTTTTCACCACTAGGTGTCAGCGATGGGCAGCTTATGTATGTAATGAACCAGTACCTTCAGGTTTCTGTGGACGATTTTCAGTGAGTGCAGGTAGGCCACAGCCTCCAGCACCTGTCTCAGTACATTGCTGGTGTCCTGCTCTGAGTAGTAGCCTTGATCTAGGATCCAGTCAAACACCTCCCTGCCTGTAGCCCTGAGGAGAGTACAGTACTATTAGTATTCCTTTTACTGAAGTAAAACTAGCAATACCACAATATAAAAATATACTCTGTTACACGTAAAAGGCCTGTATTAAAATGTTATGTGAGTAAAAGCTCAAAAAGTATTGCCATTCAAATATACTCAAGGTACCAAAGTGAAAGTACACTTTTTTTCTACATAAAAAAAATTAAACACTTTTATGAAAGTATAGTCGATCTACAAGCTCATACGTGTTGTGAGCTTGTAGATTGGCTATTTTAGAATAGCCGAAGTATAAAACAGGGCTTACGTGGTTAATGTTTTTATTACAAAACTGTTTTGTAATAATGATCTAAATCTGCGAAGTAACTAGTAACTAAAGATGTTAAATAATTGTAGTGGACAATATTTGCCTCTGAGATGTAGTGGAAGTATCAACAAATGTAAATACTCAAGTAAAGTCAAAGTACCTCAAAATTGTACTTAAAGGTAGGGTAAGTGATTTTCTTTGGTTAAAATAATTGTTAAATAGCTCTATATTCTGATAGTACTCATTGCTATAGAGTGTTTGTTCAGTAAAAGGAGTCTCCTTGTCTCTCCAACTCTTTATAAAACAGAAAATGCATTTTAGTTTCAGTTTCAGTTTCATTTCCAATTTTATCCAATCAGGATAGAGAACTCAATCAGGATATAGATTAAACAAGTGAAATTGGAAGTGATGACACTAAGAAATAGCCTGGTAAACCCCCCTCCCTCCGGAAATCTCATTTGCATTTGGTTTCAGGAAGGAGGGTCTGGGATTGCTCACAGAGTAAAGCTGCCCGAACCACTGCGCATACGAACCAATCAGCGGCTGCTAGGGGCGGGATCATCCAATCACCTGCCTAGTAGCTTGAAAAAATGAAACTCCGTCTGTCATCGATTCTGCGCCCGGAGTCTCAGATGCAAGTACGCTGTGAAACAAAATATGTGTCGCAAGCTTCTTCCATTTGACGGAGTGAGGTTAACTAAGAAATGAGCAGGCAAAATTGGAACTGGAACACTATACAAATTAAGCTTAAAAATGGGTACTTTCTCCTGATTGGCTGAGATTTTGACACCTACCGGAAAATGTATTTACTGTTTATTAAAGAGCTGGAGAGACGGGGAGACTCCTGTTACTGAACAAACACTCTATAGCAATGATTACTATCAGAATATAGTGCTTTAACCTTTTAACAAAATACTTTTTGTTTTAACCCAAAAATATCACTTTAAGTACTGTACTTGTCTTGAGTAAATCCCACCATTGCCTAGGGAGATTATTCATCTACATTAAATGTGATTCTGGGAGGGAGCATAAAGTCAGTAATAACTGACTTTATGCACTGGTTCTCAATGTGAGTTGGCAGGGACCCCCAGGGGTCCTTGAGGGCATTCCAGGAGGTCTGCAGAAATGATGGATAGTTAACCCTTAGCCTGGGACCAGACGAATCTGCCAGTGCAAAAAAAAAATTGCCCTCAGCGATTTGGGTCTGGCACTGCTCCGTTGTGAATCGATGTCCTGCTCCCGAAGTCTGGGGTGACCAATCAGGGCCCAGTATTCAAATATGGGAGACTGTAATTGGTAGTTGGTTGTAGGTCTAACCAATCGCGTCCAGAGCCATTGTTTTGATCCCGCCCCTTAGGAAAAAAAACGTCCTCATAGAAGCACCAGACTCATATCCACGCAGTGATATAGTCTGGCTACGCGAGGCTAGTTAATCCTCACCATTATTACAAGTGAATACAACTGGAAATGATAAAAGAATGTCTATTGATCACAGTCTCACTGTTATCTCTACAGTATATAGACAGTAAAGGAGTGCTGGACCAAATGAAAAGACCTTATCAAACCAACTCACGTTTAACAATAAAACATTTCTTAGATTTGGGTCCCAGAGATATATATGTTTTAATACAAATTGCGATCTAACGCGAATAGTGGTGTAAAGTCACTAAGTACATTTACTCAAGTACTGTACTTAAGTACAATGTTGAGGTACTTTAACTTTACTGGAGTATTTCCAATTGTCTATACTTTTACTTCTATTCCACTACATCTCATTATTACATTATAAAACATACATTAACCACTTTAACGCTATTTTATACCTAGGCTATTTGAAAATAGCTGATCTACAAGCTCACAACGCGTTGCATCGTACTTTTGGTACTTTAAGTACATTTTGATACCAATACTTTTGTACTTTTACTCAAGTAAATTTTGAATCCCGGACTTTTACTTGTAATAGAGTACTTCCACATTGCAGTATTGATACTTTTACTTAAGTAAAACATTTGAGTACTTTTCCATACTGAATGCGTATCACATTATGGATCCTTCAAATGAAAAAGGGTGAGACACACAGACATAATGAATAGGGCGTGAATGAATGCGGAGATTCAGAATGTAACATTTTGAAAAAATAGCTGATTTATAAGCTCAGAGCGCTATTCGATCAGCTATTTTTTAATAGTTGAGAAATAAAACAGGGCTTAAGTGTTTAAGCTGTTCCTATAATGTTAGCTGCGGAGTCCCTGGAAAGCCTATACAATTTATGTAAATTGCCAGGGAAAATGGAAATGATGCTGCCATCAAACTATGAAAGGCTGCTAGTTAGCTAAACCACGAAAGCCACAGCATTGTGTATTTTCCCAAGAGGATATAGTCTGTTATGAATATGGCTTTTGTTGTTTTTGTTTCCTGTTTTTCATAGTATAATGAGCATATATTTTCTTTTCTTTACTGTGCGTGTGCGTGTGCGTGTGCGTGTGCGTGTGCGTGTGCGTGTGTGTGTCGGTCGCACGACTATGAATGTTCCTTTTTGGAATAGAAAGACGTGTACTCCAAATTGTTGCAATTTCCCCCTACTTTTGTGATCAAATATTCCCTGGAGAATGCCACTCAATGTTTTTTTTAGGAATTCACCTTCACATTACACTTACTATTTGTTGTATATATTTTTAAATTGATTTGTATGTGAAATAAACAAACCAAGCCCCTTAAGGAACCCTGGGGGTCCCCAGAACCCTCTCTGAGAACCCCTGCCTTTAATTAATCAATGAATGAATCGATGAAAAGGCCACCCGTTGGCTCACAAAGCGCCTCGACATGACACTCACAGCTCCAGGAAGAGGAAGTACTCTTTCTTGGTCTCAAAGACATCGACCAGCTGGAGGATGTTATGATGTTTCACCCTATGAAAGGAGAGAGGAGAGGAGAGGAGAGGAGAGGAGAGGAGAGGAGAGGAGGAGAGGAGAGGAGAGGAGAGGAGAGGAGAGGAGAGGAGAGGAGAAGGCAGGAGGCAGGAGGCAGGAGGCGGAGAAATGGAAATGTGTTTAGTTTGAGCAGTAAAGCCTGATTTATACTTTGTTGTACAAGGGTGCCGTTGGCCAAAAATGGCAGATCTATAAGCTCACAGCGCGTCACATCACAGTACATAATGAGCTTGTTGACCCTCTATTTTCCTCTCATACGATGTAGGATATAAATCAGGCTTAAATATATTCAAGCAACATGACAAGCTTCAAGCCTACCATCAAGCCCAACATCAGCTTGGAAATGTCATCACTGTCGGGCAGCAACCTTTCATCTTCATATTTCATATTTTTATGTTTTTTTTTCATAATTTAATGCCTCATCAGAAGTAGCGAAGCTATGAAGATCACTTTAAAATCTTCGCCTATAATGACATCCCCAAAACAGGGACACTAGGTTGAAAGTAATGGTGTGCCTTTGGCCTCTGGGGGCCCCATATGTGGCCCCCTGGGTCACACGTGGCCCCTGGTGTGACTATTGTCATGGCAGACCCCTGAACAGTGTTTGTGCCGAGTTTGGTGGGAATTGGAGCAACAGTGCAGCTGTGGCACCAGAGGCCCTGGTGGGGCTATTCTGATGGCAGACCCCTGACCAGTGTTTGTGTCAGGTTCGGTGTGGATCGGAGCAACAGTGCGCCGCGCAAGTCCGGACGTTATGTCTGTGACCTCCACCGTCGGCCCGCCCACCCACTCACCCTCTAGGCCAGGGGTCTTCAACAGGGAGTTCGGGACCCCTTGGGGTTCCTCCGAGTTACTACAGGGGGGCCCGCCAAATGTTTGTGTGATTGGATCTTTTTTTTTACATTCACCACTTGAACCCTAGCATCCCTATTCTGAGGGGAACATTAACCGAAAATAGCAGATCTTCAAGCTTGTAGATCAGCTATTTTCAGCAAAGAGGTTTTCAGCAAAGAGGTTTTAGTAGTGAGAGTTTAAGTGGTTAAAGTAATACTAGGTAACGTTTTCAACAAAACTAAAGTTAAATTGTATATCTTTTGCGAGTGGCAAAAGTTTCACAACACCCACTCCGTGAATTTCACCCCCGGAAGCCTTTTATTTATATATTTTCTATTGAACGTGTACGGGGGGGACTTTCCCGGGAAAATGACGTTCCTGGCCAACGTCATGACGTCGTGGCCGACGTCCTCAGGAACTACCGCAACGGTTTCCTGTTTGGCCAGGAACTACCGCGCTATTAACAAAAAGGAACCTCACGCTGATTTTAAGATAATGTAGGATTGGAAGATCGAAAAAGAACAGAAAAAGAAAGCACAGCTCATGGTAACTAATGCTCCACTGGCTAAGAGAAACGATCCGTAGATAGTATAAAACAATTAAAAGATCGCTTTTTGAAACGCTTCCGGCTTCCGGTGAAAACGAATGGAATTCTGGGTAATCGAGGATTACGGAAATTGTATGCAGTGACGGTAGTGACCAGCAGAGGTTGCTAAAAATCGTTAGTTGTGAATTTGCATTGTACAACTTTAACTGCCTGAAAATACACATTCACATGAATCCTTCCTCTGTGTGCCTGAAGCTACACATTGACAGTGCTGTCAAACAAGTCTATGAAATCTTTGGAAAAGTTTGGTTCCCTGCTTCATCTCTTTCTCAGCTAGGGGGTCCTTGGCCTGAAAAAACATTGAAGACCCCTGCTCTAGGCAATTTTAATATAGGATATGTAACCAATGTATTAACAAGAGCTTGAGACTAGATAACTACGGTGGATCCATTGGAACACAGGACAGGTTTACACCCGACAGTGACAAAACACAAGTTGAAACCACTCAAAACCTGCCATTGTTGCCATGATTCAAGCCACCTGAGGGCGACATCATCCTAAAATGTAATTAAAAGATAATGACATTATTGTGCTTAATGAGTGACATAGTTTTATCTAAATTAATTTAGCCCCTTGAGTATTTTCATTGTTATGAAAAATGTCTGTCAATTACTGACCCAATGGTCCTTCATATCAACACAGAACACCCTAGGAACGCATTGGTAAGTAGCATCCTCTGTCCCCCACCCCCATCCCTCCTGTTTCTGCAAATACACCTTTTGTTGCTACTGGAGCTTATACTGTTATGTATTGTTTCGTATTGTATGTATTGTATTGTATGTATTGTCTATGTCTTACTGATGAATTGAGTAAAATGGTCCACAATGGAAACAAGCCCCTGGGGCTTTTTGTGTCCTCCTTTTAGCATAACGTTTGACTGTGCTGTTAACATTTTTGGTGTTAAATTATTCGATCGATCGATCGATCGTCGATCAATCAATCAATCAATCAATCAATCAAGCAAGCAAGCAATCAATCAATCAATCAATCAATCAATCAATCAATATTCTTTGATAATATTATCTCAGCCAGGACAAAAGGCCAGGATTATATTTTCGCCCCTGTCCGTGTGTCTGTGAGCAGCTAATCTCGGACACCGCTGGGCAGACCGGCCCCTTCGCAATTAGAGCAATAAGAGCATTAAAAACGTCACTCACATTTTCAAGATCAGGATCTCATTCTTGGCGGCTTTCCTCACTTTTCTCCCATCCTTTTTGATGAACTTTTTACAGGTGAACATTTTCAGCGTATTCCTGTCCTTTGCTCGGAATATCTCGCAAAACTCCTCTCTGACAAGACAGACCAAAAGATGTACGTTAGCATCATATCAGTTTAACCACTTAAAGCAAGACCCATTTTCAACCTCATCGTCATATAATTTATCCTCACTAATGATCATAACATGGTATAATTTCTCTCTAAACACACTGCCTCTCAGAAATGGGTTATGGGCAGTTCAGAAACCTGCCTACCAATGACATCATCAGTGGGGATTTCAAGCTAATAGATTTCTCTTCCTAGGAAGTTAGTGTGATGAAATAGAAGCCATTATGTTCTTGCATCAACAAAGTAATAACAAAAAGTTTGAAATCTTGTTTAACCACCTCTGAGACACAGAGCTGGTACAGAAATGGCCAAGGGTGTAGTGCAGTGGTTCTAAAAGTGGGGTCCTTGGGGGGGGGGGGGGGTTCCAGGGGGTCCCCAGCTAAATGAGTTAGTACAGCATCACATTCATTTTAACCACTTTATCTATATGTGTTTGCTAATCAAAAATAGTAGATGTACGATCTGCTATTGGTCCAGAACTGCCGATAGAACCGATATGTCCATATATAGGCATATATGGATTAGCCTGGTAAACCCTCCCTCCGGAAATCTCATTTCCATTTGATTCCAGGAGTGAGTCTGGCATGAAGGCTTGTATGGGCGTTTCTAGTGCATTACCAAATAACCGAGCCAATCAGCGTCCTCGCTCATTGTTTTGTGATTGACAGCGGGGGTAGGCCAATCAGGTGGAACCCGAGTGGTTCACACGTCATTAATCAATACACCTTTCATACAAGCTGCTCATTAACATCAAAGACAAACCAATTACTCCTGGTGATAATCACTGCAGCCTAAAGTGGCTTAATTGGACATCAAAGGGCCACTTGGACATCAAAGCTACATTACTCCCGCCCACAGCCAAATTGCCCATATAGGTCTGCAGGCCAGACTCACTCCTGAAATAAAATACAAATGAGATTTCTGGAGGGAGGGTTCACCAGGCTATATATGGATATCCAGTTGTCCAGAACCAACGATCCAACCGATATGCCCATATATGGGCATATAGTGACGACATCAGGGATCTCCATACATGGGCACGAAGGAACACAGACAGACGAGTACCACGGGTACTCTGACAAAGCTCCCAACACTATGACTCAAGACATATCAGTCGGATCGGCGGTGCGACGTGTGTGAGGGCCGCGTAGAGGCCCAAACCTAAAAACCCAAAAAATAGTTGCTCACAACAAGCTCAACGTGTCGCGCCGTGAGCTTGTAGATCAGCTATTTTTTGCCGAAGCGATTTGGTGTAGAGGGAAGAGCGCGGTATAGATATGCTTCCCCACTTCTAAAAGTAGCACTGCACCCCTGGAAATGGCACCGTCCCACAGTGAGCATTAGTGAGGACCCGTATACACAGATTACTGTATGCTGAAAAGGGCAAACTGTTCCCCCAGGGCCCGTGTCCACAGAAACTGTTTTTTGAGCTGCCAGTGACTGTCTGCCATGCAGTTCTATGGTAAAGATGTGCTGGAACGCTCCTCTGACCCAGCGCCGTGCGATTCAACACTTGTGTTGGCGTCCAGCTTTTTTGGGCAGTGAGCCCTGGACTCCTCAAGCAGACCATATAGTTCAGCTTTTGGAGAGGAGCGCTGCACATCAAGGTTACTTTTGATCCTCCTGGCTGTGTCTGACAAAACGGTCTTAATCGTTACAACGTCCCAGACTCTTCTCCCTCCTGGCTCCCAAACTGCGGAACAAACTCCCCATTGCAGTTAGAAAGTCAGATTCGCTCCCAATGTTGAAAATGTGAAAATACTCCAGCAACATAAAAAATAAGAAATACCTACAAATTTGACTTAAGCACAGTACTTGAGTAAATGTACTTAGTTACTTTACACCACTGCCTGCTGTGCAGGTATATACTCACGATTTAACAATCTGTCCCAGGTCATATTTGTCAGCGACTTCTGAAGGAGTGTTGTAGTCCTTCTCCCCAACTGTTAGACAGCCAAACGGCATGGCAGCACCTCCCCCAGCCTGGGAACACTCCGCTCAACACAACCTGTTAACAACACAACAACACAACCTGTTAACAACACAACAACACAATCTGTTAACAAAAGAACAACACAACAACACAACCTGTTAACAACACAACAACACAAGCACATTTGCATTAGAATAGATGACATTATAGTAGTGACAGTTAGGCCTGCCACAATTCTTACATAATCGCAATTATTTGAGATAATCGCAATTATCTTGCATAATCGTCATGATAATTTCCATGTTGAAAATTGTTCATACATTTTCAGAAAATAGCTGAAATATCAGATCAACAAGCTTACAATGCAAGCTTATAGATCAGCGATTTAATTATTTTTTTTGCAATATATTTTTGTTAAAGTTTAAAATTAAATGTGTCATATCTGCCCTGTGCAATTTTTTATTACGAAGCCTATAAAGGCAAATAGAAATGAAATGTTTATTCATAATGTTCCAATGTTCAATGCCATCAACACTTCAATTCAATCGTTAATCGCACTTATTTGTGTGACAATTAATCGTCAACTTAAATTTTGTAATCGTGTGACAGTAGTGTTTTTTTCCCCAGCTACCAAATATACACTGAATGGTTAAATCAGCAATATAATATATCAGAGCAGAACACACAGTGGTGGAAAAAGCACTCAAATTCTTTACTGAAGTAAAAGTACCAATACTGCATTATAGCAATATTCAATTACAAGTAAAAGTTCAGAATTCAAAAATAAAAGTACAAAAGTATTGGCATCAAAATGTACTTAAAGTACCAAGAGTAAAAGTACTAAAATATTTGAAAATAGCAGATCTACAAGCTCACAGCGCGTCGCGATGCGACGCGTTGTGAGCTTGTAGATCGACTATTTTCAAATAGCCTACGTATACAATAGGGCTAAAGTGGTTAATGCATGTTTCATATTATCATACTTTATATCTGAAAAGTAACTAGTAACTAAAGTGTTCAAATAATTGTAGTGGAGTAAAAGTACAATATTTGCCTCTGAGATGTAGTGGAGTAGAAGTGAAAGTATTGGAAATTGGAAATACTCAAGTAAAGTACATATAATTGTGCTTAAGTTTGTGCTTAAGTATAGTACTAAAGTAAAATTACTTTACACCACTGAGAACACACAAACACAAAATCTCTCCAGTATTGAGTGGACTGTGCAGGACTGTTGCAGGCCATGCTCTTTCCACGCTGGAATGAGTCAACAACTGTGTTTTGCAGCAAGTGTTATTTCTCTGTCTGCTTTTTTCCCCTACAGTGTCTATCTGTAAACAGAAACTCTGTGCAGAGAAGGACCCGATGTGCTGCCTGTAGCCCTAACCTCTCTCTTTCTCTCTGCTTCAGCAACAACAACAACAGCAGCTGTAGAGTTGCAGACTTTTTTGCATCTCAAGAGAGCTCTATGGATTACAGAAATCACCGAAACCATGATGATTAAATCAACGATTCTCCTGCCATTTTTGTGTGTTTTAATGGATGATTGCACAAACATTATTGTCTTGTCCAATGGTTTTTACCCAGATGAAAGAGTTTGGCAGCTATCAAGTCATCTTGAAGATTTGTATTTTGCTGTTATTTTGTAGGCCTACTTGAACTCCTATCAGCTCACATGCATTTTTAACAAATGCATCTCTGACATTAACAGGCTAACTGTACAAGTACTTAATTAATACTTAATTATATTGCATTAGATGGCATTAAATGAGTGCAACAGATAAAGTTTATCGATTTAATCAATGAAATATTTATCAAAGACTTTTGAATAAATACTGTAAATAGTAAATCTACACATTCACAAGGCATTGTGATGCGATGTTGTGAGCTATTTAAAAAAAAAAAATCATGACAACGTTGTACAAAAGGGAGGAGGGCGCACACCTCTTGGTGAGGTGCTGCTGACCTTGGTAAGTAAATATGAGAATAAAGAAAAAGGCTGCACACTCGTAGCCACAATGCAGGATTTATTTGGAAACCAACGTTTCGACCACGCAAGGTCTTCTTTGGGGAATGACAACGTTGTACAACAAAGTATAAAATAGGGCATATGTGGTTTATCACACTAATCAATTTAGTGTTGATTTGTTATACAGTATATAATTGGTGTTGGGTGGAAACGTCATAAGTACAAAACTGTTATTTTTGAGGATTAAAAAAAAAATAAAAAAATCTACTAGCTTGTAGATCGGCTATTTTTGCTACTTTTGTGCGACATTGTAGTGTGACGAAGTATGTCTAATGAAGGGCATGTGATCCCGAAAAGTTACAGCACTTTAGGGTGCAATAAATTCCTTTTTTGTTTAAATGGAGCCCTTCAGTGAATGAGTGTTTCTTCATTTTGTTTCGTCTGTTCCTTTCGCTTAGCGCCTGCCCAACACAGGGTGTGGATGTACACATCTTAGCTTTCTTTTAGTAGGCCTATGACGAAGTAGGGCATTAACCTAAAAGACAAAAACCAAAAAAGTTAAAATATGGAGATAAGAGTTTTCTGCCTGACAGTGACGATATATTAAAAAAAAAACATGATTCTTAATTATTCCATTAATAGAAAAAGTTAGCGATATATCGAATAATCACTATTAAATAAGGGATAGCCCTATTAAAACATACGTACATGTTCCAATTAATGAGGTTAGAAATTGCCCAGGACAACACATTTACTGAACAACTGTTCCATCTCTGGATGCTAAATATTGGCGGTGAAATGCAATGTTTGCGTGGCAAATCGGCTTAATATATGGCAAATCTTGCATTAGAAATGGCAACTGGAACAGAGTGGGAGTAGAGTGATTGTGACTGAGCTGATGGGAGCATCAGTCATGTCCCCATCATGACCACGTTTGGATCATTTCTGCAGGCTGTGTGTAGTAGCATCACGTAATATGTGGTCGCTGTCGGGTGGAAACCTTGTATGTCCAAAACCCAGTGGTGGAACAAGTACTCAAATGTTTTACATAAGTAAAAGTATCAATACTGCAATATAGAAATACTTTGCTACAAGTTCACAATGCGTCGCGTTGCGACGCAATGTGAGCTTGTAGATCGGCTATTTTCAAATGGCCGAAATGTATAGGGCTGAAGTGGTTAATGTGTTTTGTGATCATCTAAATCTGCAAAACAACTAGTAACTAAAGCTGTCAAATAATTGTAGTGGAGTAAAAGTACAATATTCGTCCCTGAGATGTAGTGTAGTAGAAGTAAAAGTATTGAAAATTGGAAATACTCCATTAAAGTAAAAATACCTCAACATTTTACTTAAAGTACAGTACTTGAGTAAATGTACTTAGCTACATTACACCACTGCCAAAACCATTACTGTTCAGGAAACCGTGGAAAAAAGAACCCGTATTTCAATGGATCCAATGTAGCTCATCTTTCACGAGAAAAAATTACAAAGAAACATGAAAAGATGAAATATGGAGATACAAGGTTTCTGCCCGGCAGTGAGGATCTGTAGTCAAAGCTGTACAAAAGAGCAGTGCTTTAAACATGGTAAATGGAGGTGCAATGAACTGAACGGTAAGTAGACGGATAGAGTGGGAGGAGGGAGGACACAATGTTTCAGTTTGTTAGGCTCCAATCCACACATTTCAGTGTGTTGTGTGTGTGTGTGTGTGTGTGTGTGTGTGTGTGTGTGTGTGTGTGTGTGTGTGTGTGTGTGTGTGTGTGTGTGTGTGTGTGTGTGTGTGTGTGTGTGTGTGTGCGTCGGTCTGTCTGTCTGTCTGTCACACACACACACACACACACACACACACACACACACACACACACACACACACACACACACACACACACACACACACACACACACACACACACACACACACACACACACACACAAACACACATACACGCACGCACGCACACAGATACCGTATACCTTTCCTCAACAGAGATGTTTTGGACCACCTGACAGCAGCGATGTGCGACATGTACATGTAATTAGCCACATGACTCTGGTAATAAAGCAGGATCGGCAAATAATGAGAGGAGTGCATGCAGAGAGCAGAGGTTACGTGTCTCAGGCTGAGAATCGCTCCTTCAGTGTGAGTGGAAAGTACTTTACACAAGGACACCACAGGACGCAGTATAGCACACAGAGGGACTCATTACTTCCTTTATCACGTCCACAGAGATGGTTTAATAAGGTGTTGCTCATATCATTAGTCACGATGCAACACATTGTGAGATTGTAGATCCTGCTGTTTTAGCCTTTTTGAGGAAAAGATATTAATTCATTAAGACAAATGGGGGAAAGAAACTGTGAAGAACGGCAGGGTTAATCTGGGTTAATTTTGTATTTTATTTTTTGTACATAACATTTGTTATGGTAAGGTAGGGTAAGTGATGTTTTTGTTAAGATAAGTAGATCTATATTGTCATAGTAATCCTTGCTACAGAGTGAAAAAAAAATGCATTTTCAGGTCGGACAGGATAGATGAAATTGGAAGTAATGACACAAATAAATGAGCAGAAAAAAATGGGACCCAACCCACCTGAAAATGTATTTTATGTTAATTAAGAGCTGGAGAGATGGAGAGACCCCTGTTATTGAACAAACACTCTATAGCAATGATTACTATGACAATATAGTGCTTTAACCTTTTTTCTCTTATGCTACCTTTATAATATCTTAATTAACCTGCTAGTAGTTTGGGCATGAATATGTTTCTGGCAGTATATGATATCATGAACAAGACAGAAATACAACATTTTTGGTAAACATTATTTCAGGTGATTTTTAACACAAGTGATCAAACATAACCCACAGTGTTTCTCAACTGAACTATTGAAACAGAACTGTGTGCAGCAAGTATTATCAAACTATTCCTGAGAATGAGAGAGCGAGAGAGAGAGAGAGAGAGAGAGAGAGAGAGAGAGAGAGAGAGAGAGAGAGAGAGAGAGAGAGAGAGAGAGAGAGAGAGAGAGAGAGAGAGAGAGAGAGAGCATGCGTGCATGTGTGCGTGTGTGTGTGAGAGAGAGAGGGTTTTTTATTCTCTGTGAATCAATGGTTCAGCAAGGCCATTCTAGAAACATCTCTAAACATTGTTGTATACATTCTCTGCCGGTAAAACTGACTCCCTCAGGTTGCCATGCGTTTCATTTCCTCCCGGTAACTTTGCTGGGGTTGTACCTGAACAGATCGTCTCTTAGAGTCTCCTCATTGCTGTTCCGCTGTTCCTCCTCAGCAACATCTCTAAGCCATTCGACCAGCTCTGCATTGCTGCTCCTGTTGTAAGCCAACAGATCTGATGCTCCTATGATGCTGGGTCTGCCTTCGGCTCCGGGCACTGGAACCTTGCGGAAGTGTTTGAAATTTGTGGTGGAGCCGTTTTCCTGGAAGTACCGCGGTTTGGCTCTGGGGGGCGCCGTTACTGTCAGAGATCTAAACTCGATCAACAGCGCAGCTTGAGGAAGATCCTCGTCTGCCCCCGACACAGGGGTCTCCAGTTTGACTTTGGTGGGCTTTAGTGGGGTCTTTGAAGCCTTCTGCAGGCCAACAACACCATCGCCTTCTTCTGAGTGCACAACGACAGACACCTCCTCCTCTTTGGCACTTTGCCAGTACTCGCGTCGGCTGGACTTCTGATTGGATGCCTCATCGTCCGCAGGCTGTGGTTGCCGTCTCCTATTGGACGAAGACCGCTCCTCTGTTTCAAGGCTCTGGTTTCTATTGGACACTGAGAACTCCTCCACTTCTATGCTTGGCAGCTGATTGGCTACACCACTCACTTCCGGGTCGAGCCGCAGCATCTTGCTAGAAGGTTTCTCTGCACTTAAAGCCTCTCTCTGATTGGTGGAGTGGCGTTCACGCAGCTTAGCGTCTACAGACGGATCTGGCCGGGTTGCGTGGCGTTCTGCTCGTTGCACCTGCTGGTCATCGAAGTCATCCATGTCCTCAGACATCATGGATACCAGTTCTTCCAGCTCCATCCCTGCATCCATCTCTTTCCTCTTCCTGCCCTGGTCAGGGTAGGAGACGGTGGGAGACTGACCCGGGAAAAGCTCTGACCCCGAGGCCTGGAGACCCCTGGAGTTGGGGATGCTGTCTGGCTGGTTGTTGGAGGACGTGTGTCCTGAGCCAGAGGGTGGAGGCGTGGCCCGCTTTGACTCCAACCCAACAGGAGGGGAGTCATCTTCCCGAGGCCTTTTCTTATTGAGTGGCTGAAAGAAGCTGGCGAGAGAGGACCGTTTCTGTGGAGACGTCACTGCAGAAGGCTTCTGTATCCGAGGGAACTGCTTCTGAGACAACGTGGTCCCAAAGCTGGTTGCCTTAGACAGGACTGGATGCACAGTATGGTCAGCCGCACCTGCTGTCACGACACCTTGGTGTGGTTGTGTATCCGTCTGCTTCCTGTGTGAGGCTGTGTTCTGTGTGGAGCTGATGGATGAACTGATGGTCTCAGCCACCGTAATCACAGAGCTGCCTCTGTCACCCTGCTTCTTCTCTGGAGTCTCTCCTACTGCCGTCACCCCTTTTATCTCATGTTGATCCACACTGATCCCTTGGGAGGGCTCTGTGTTTGCGGCGTATGCTGTGATGTTCAGAGATACTCCTGGTAACACCGTCTCCTCCACTGCGTTCTGGGAATGTGTGGCACCTGGAATTCTGGACTTCGCACTTTGCCCGGTGTCTGAAACCTCCAATGTGTCTGTCATGGCACTGCTTGGATTGCAGTATTTGTCACAAGAGATGTAGATGGCAGCCAAGCCGATCTCAGACTCTGGGATCAACCGCAGGCCTTTCTCTTGTAGAATCCTCCTCACAGAGTCAGCCCAGTCCATGGTGGAGGAAGGCAGCATGGAGGTCCTGGTCACGTCGACCACGCAGCTCTGTGGCGACTGCAGCAGCGGGCGAGGAAGACCGCCCTCTTCCAACAGCTGGCTCCGCCCACCTCCAAAACCCACCGCCGCGCTCAGACGTTTGAGCTGTTTGTCGCTGAGGAAGACAAAGGTTTTCCCCTCGAAGAGCCGTTTGCGTTCTGGCCTGGCCGTGAGATCCACCTCCTCTCCGTTCAGACGGCGCTCGTCCAACTCTGGGACGAAACCGTCAGCCTCAGGGACGGGACGTCTCTGCCGCACCGCTCCGCTCAGCTCGCTGATGAACTCCTGTTTGACGATCGGTCGGCAGCACAGGAGAGCACTTATCGTCTTGATGGTGACCTTGACCGTGGGCGTGACCAGGTGGGTACAGTCCTGCGTCCAGCTGTCGACCAGCTTACCTCCCAGGGGAAGCAGGGCCCGGGAGAGCCTCGCCTTGCCCTCGTCATCCACACACAACGAACACACCACCAGCCGTACCCTGTCCACGCTGAACTTGCTTTGGAAAACTCCAAAAGCGACGTGGTCCCCTGCTCTCAGGCTCAGCGACGTGTTCTCTGACAGACGCCGGTTGTTGACAAACGTCCCGTACTTAGAGCTGTCCTTCACCATTAGGGTCTGGTCGGTAGCAGTGAGGTGGGCGTGAGCCCTGCTGATGGACTGGTCACTGGACAGCAGGATGTCACAGTTCTTGCATCCCACAACATACTCTTTACCAGGGAGGAGGTAGTGGCTCTCACCCCCGGCTTCCATGTGCTTCAAGATCCACATTCTGTCAAGAACTACAACATTCACCAAATATATACCGTATAGATATATGAATATGTTCTATGGTCCACAACTCATGCAGGCTTCTGTCACTGCAAACTACAGCAATTTCATGACGTATGCACTGCTGCTTTTTTTAGGCCTACATCTATATTGACAACAGAAATCACATACAAAGTCGTTAATGATGTGACCACCAGTCACCACATGGTGTCTCGCCAAAGTACCACACAGAAAACCCTAGACAGCGTGTATGACCTTTAAACAATTTAATTTGATTACAAAACTTGCTGAAGTCGATGTGCTATTCAGCAAGTATCAAAAGCAGATTCGTAATGCATTACAGTGTGATAGCCAGTCACTGGTGATTGAAAAATATGTTTTAGTTTTAATAATTTGTAAGATCAGCCCAACTGAATTGAATACACCCCTCAAAAAAAAATGTTTTAGTGTTTAAACTAAAGTTTGGCAGAATGCCAATTATATGTTAACAAAAAAAACAGCCTGTGACAGTCATCTATGACGTCAGTCATCTATGACATCGTACAATAAATGCGCAGAATCTCTGCACATGTGTCGAGAACCATTCGACCGACCGACTTCAAATTCGGCACACGTGTCGCACACGACCTGAGGGAGTTAAGTGCATGGCGTTGAGTCGGTCACAAAGGTGGTTGTCCAGAACTGCCGATCCGACTGATTGACTATCAAAAGCAGAGGCATGGACCCCCCTCCACCGCAAATTGAACCCTGGTCATGAGGAAGACAAATAATACAATGTGAATCCTGAGATGCCTTCACATGCATGTGTCCTAAAATGACATGGAACGTAAAAAGCTGTTTCTTTGCAGGGGACTTTTCACTGCACTTTGCATATTGTTGCTGTCGGGTGAAAAGCCATTCCTTTTCTTTCTGAAAATAGCTGATCTACAAGCATCACCACGCTTTGTGAGCTTGTAGATCAGCTAATTTAAAATTTAATCTAAGTTGTTCAAATTCGATTAGAATCGATTTTGCTCTTCCCCCCCAAACAAATATGGGTCAAAAGGGTTTGGGAATCGGTGGCCTAGGACTCTCCAAAATAGGGATCGGCATTGAACCCAAAACTCTGGCATCGGTCAGGCTCTACTCGGTCAGGCTCTACACTTTTCACCCGACAGTGAGGAGTTTCGTCAGGATGGTGCAACCATAGACTAAAAAATATGGACGAAGGGAGCCATTGATTTCTACAGACCAAAAAAGCAACCGGAAACAAATGCTTTTGCCTGGAAGGGCAGCGAGGGCGGGTCTTCACTCAGTAGAACCAGAAGAAGCCCTAGAAGCATACCCAACTTTATCATACATTTTTAAATGAATGGGTCCATAATTTACGAAAGGCATATGGTAATTGAAAGAAGACCGCAAACTAGCTACTGAAAGCATAACGTATTTATGGCAATGATTAAAAGGTTGATAAGATCAAGTGTAAAGTCCGGTCAAATCCCCATTGTAATCAACTAGAAGTTCGGCCCGCTACGCGGGCCGAACGTCTAGTACCCCCCCCCTAACCCCCCCCCCAAAAGAAAATATCGTTTGGGGGTACAAAATCATTGGATCCGCCCCCCCCCCCTTAGGGGTCCCTGGAGACCCTTGGGGTCTCCAGGCCGTGACCTACAGACACGGCGAAGGAAAACTGTAAATCCACAGCCACGCATGCAAGATGTTGCACATGAACTCTGCAGCCGCACTGAGGCGCTCCAACACAAACACTCTGACATTAAGCTTCACACAACAAACATCAGCAGCACACACAACATTCACCACAATGACAAACAAATTACGTCCGCGCAAAAATAAGCGAGGGCTCGCTTATTTTGGGGTTCAAAAATCGTGGGATGAAAATTTCCCCCAAATTCTTTTAATTAAAAAAAAAAGTTTACTCCCAGGGGGTCCGCGGACCCCCTGGGAGTCCGCGGACCCCCTGGGAGTCTTGGGACCCCCGCGACACATCGCAGACCCCCGTGAAACATCGCGAACCCCATCGGCTGTTTTTTTTTGCACTACAAAGCCTTGACTACAGCACAAAAGATGTGTGTGTGTGTGTGTGTGTGTGTGTGTGTGTGTGTGTGTGTGTGTGTGTGTGTGTGTGTGTGTGTGTGTGTGTACCAACATACGCTGGTGGGTGAGTGTGAGTGCACCGTTTTTCCCCTTCAGCCAATTGCAGTGCATTTTTTCCACCTCCGCGACTAATGTGACGCAACGGGACTTTTGAGATGGCCATGCCCAAAATAGGTTGCCTTATTCGGATACATGCGTGTGACTGCCCGCCCCTGCCGGTTCTCTGAATTTTTATTTTTAAATAGGCTCTGTCATGATTAATTGACCACATATATGAAGTGAAACAACTAAATTCTATCCAAACGATATCTTATAAGTAAATTCCGTGCCTCAAAGAAGAAGTTTGAGAGCGTTTTATAACCGAAAGTAAGAAGTGAAGGCACTCGCACAAACAACTGCCGTTCGTCTTTTGTCGGCTGCACTGAGGCTGCACTCGGAGCCATTCGGGCTCACTCAAACTCGCCACCTGATTGGCCAACTTTTGCTGTCAATCACAGAACGATGAGCGACGACGCTGAAGGCTCGGAGAGTGAGGTTGGGTTGCCATGTCCAGGTGTTGTAAGCGTGAAGTGGGTGTAAATTGGTTAGAGAAAGTGCGTCGACGCATGCGCAGTGCGCAGCTTTGTGTTTTTTCATGAAGCTGGTTGCTTGTTGCTCGCGCACAATCTGGCAACAGCGGTGAAAGACGTGACGAAACCAGTCAAACCAGTTACATCTCGCGCATGCGCCTTATCTCGAATTGTAGTATAGATGGCGTGGTAATCCTTCTGCAGCCAGCAGGAGGGGAAATAACGACATCTGCTGGGCCAATAATGAGAACTGCAAGCTAAAAGAATGTCCTTATAAACCTCAAATCCAGCGGAGCTTCCTTGCCGCCTGGGTGCAACGCATGCAGAGGAACACTCTATCCCTCCCAGTTACACACTTTTCAGAGAAGCATTGAGGAAATGCTAGACGAATGTTGCATCCCATACTTGGATGACGTCCTCTGTTACAGTAAGACATTTGAAGATCACGTTGAGTCACTGAGACGGCTGCTGAAGGCTCTCCAACGCCACGGTGTAAAGCTCAGGCCAACCAAGTGGCCAACCAGAAAAGATGTCCGTTATGTGGGGAAGCTGGTCTCTGCTGACGGAGTGCGGCTAGACCCCAAAGACCTGGAAGCCATCCAGGCCTTGAGGAGTAAAACCCCCAACACCGTTGGAGGGGTCCGAAAGCTGCTAGGATTTTTAAGCTACTATAGAACGTACATTCAAGATTTCTCTAGAATTGCCAAGCCGATGTATGAGCTCTTACAATCCAAAAACCCTGTCACCACCGTGCCTCAGCCCAGACAGAAAAAGGGAAAAGGAGCCCAGCTGTCATCCAGAACCCCAATACAGTGGACTGAAGAGCACCAAAGAACCCTCGACCAGCTCATCCACACCCTGTCCAACCCACCGGTACTAGCGTACCCTGATTTCGAGGCTCCCTTATGTGCTGCACACAGACGCGTCACAACAAGGTCATAGTGCGGTGCTGTACCAGCGCCAGGGAGGGAAGCTCAGAATCATTGCATACGGGTCCAGGACGCTGACGCTTGCAGAGCGGAATTACAACCTTCATTCAGGCAAACTTGAATTCCTGGCTTTAAAGTGGGCCATATGCGAAACGTTCAAAGACTACCTCTTCTATGCGCCCCACTTTGTTGCGTATACAGATAACAACCTATTAACCTACGTGCTGAGCACCGCTAAGCTCAATGCTGTCGGCAACCGATGGGTTGGCGAGCTATAGCGGACTTCCGGTTTGAAGTCAAGTATCGACCGGGGAAGGTTAATGTGGATGCTGACACCTTGTCCAGGATGCCATTAGACATCAACAGCTATGTTGACTCATGCACAGAGGAGCTGTCCAGAGACATCATACTGGCAACGTGGGAAGGCAGTCATGCTGCCAAGCAGAAGGATGCGGCTTATGTCGCTGTCCTGAACCTGTCACACGATAGCTCAACCTCCCAGTCAACAGAGCTGCGCCCAACCATCCCCCATGATGAGCTCATTAAATCTCAACGAGATGATCCAGCCATCAGTCAAGTCATCAGGCTGAAAGAGACCTCCAACACCTACACGCAGTGGCAACACTAGGAGAGTCCCACTGTGTGTAGTGTTACTTTGAAAACTTGGATTCCAACCAAGAAATAATTGTCCATTCTTGTCCATGCTGGTTCATATGACAACCATTCTTTTCACAAAAATATCATCTTCAAAACCAAAACCAAAATAAATACACAAAACAACATAAATGTGACCAAACATTTTGTGTGCGTCACACAACCATGAGAAGAACCAATGTTCCAACCTCATTAGCCACATCACCCTATCGTCCCTATTCTGGGTCCGACCATTCGGTGAACAAATGCCGATCCACAGGCGTTGCAACGTGTTATGACCGTGTAGATCTCTGTTTTGTTCCGGGCATGTTATATAACGTAATTACTCTTTTTATGTTTTTTTTCATAAAATGAATGCCCTATATCATCATTCAAGATTGTCGCACGAAAGTAGTGAAAATAGCAGATCTACAAGCTCACGATGCGAGCCGTTTGTAGATCGGCTAATTTCACTATTTTCAAAACATTTTAAAAATAATATTAAGAAAGTAACGGCTTTAGACATACATATGGTTTACACCCGACAGCAACAATATATTATTAGATGCCCAGAATAGGGCACATGTCATGTGGTTAAACAATACACTACGCAATAAATAAATAAACGAAAACCACCGTAGCTTCAACCCCGAAGGCATGAGTTGTTAAATAATGCCCTTTATTAGTCACAATGGATGACAAAGCTAAGCAAATGCCTGCTGGCACGCATGGGGCTGATCTCCACTCGTGTACAGTACAGTAATAACATTTTACTGCAGATTACTGGGTTTTACTGTGAGCTGCAGACGGAGAGAGACGGCCCGCTGGGGCCGTGCATGATATCCTTTCGTAATGAGTCTTGGTTTTTACATCTAATTACAACATGTTAACACTTTTACAGTATGTCAGCACATCATGATAGTCGTGTGGATCCATGGGGAAAAAACATTTTACGTAAATATATCGTCGTTGTCAGGTGGAAACCTTGTATGTACAAAACCATAATGGAAAATAGAGTCTGTGTTCTAATCAATCCAGTGGTGGAAAAAGTACTCAAATATTTTTTACTTAAGTATCAATACTGTAATGTAGAAGTACTCTGTTTCAAATAAAAGTCCCGAATTAAAATTTACTTGAGTAAAAGTGCAAAAGTATTGGTATCAAAATGTACTTAACGAATCAAAAGTAAAAGTACTAAAATGTTTGAAAATAGCAGATCTACCAGCTCAGTAGTTGTGCACTTGTAGATCGGCTATTTCCAAATAGCCTAGGTATAAAACAGGGCTTAAGTGGTTAATGTATGTTTTATAATGTAATAATTTATATCTGCAGTAAGTAACTAGTAACTAAAGTGTTCAAATAATTGTAATGGAGTAAAAGTACAATATTTGCCTCTGAGATGTAGTGGAAGTAAAAGTATAGACAATTAGAAATACTCCAGTAAAGTAAGTACAGTACTTGAGTAAATGTACTTAGTTACTTTACACCATTGAATCAATCCAGTGTCGTTATTTAGTCACAATATTTATAAAATCCAACGACAGACTTAACCACTTTCACTTTCAAACATTTCAACAAGCTCAGCTATTTGCACTTTCGTGCGACACTGTAGTATGACAAGTAGGGCATTCATTTACCCCCCCAAAAAAACATAAAAAGTTGAAATATGGAGATACAGGTTTTCTGCCCGACAGCAACGATATTGTACATTTTGTTAAATGTATCAAATATATTTGTAAATAATATTTCATAAGTATGTCAAATGTAAGAGAATGTATGAACTAATATGCTATTTTTGCTATGCGACTACTAAGTATAAAGTAAGGGATGAAAGAGCTCTCTCTTGAAATGGCCAGCCAGAGCGATCATTACTGCAGTTTGTGTTACTTATGTTATTTTAAATTAATAATTCAGCATTGTGTCTTCTCCCTCCAGATGCATGCACAAGGAATACATGTCCCGTATAAATATGTATATAGGACCACAAGTGTTGCATATGCAACACATCTGGAGTATATCTGAAGACACTACTTGCAATGCATGTTATTGTCTCCGCCAGGCCGAAAGGCATGGCGAGAGAGTATGTTTTTCACCCTGTCCGTCCGTGTGTCTGTGTGTGTGTGTGTGTCCGTCCGTCCATCAGTCTGTGAGCAGCTAATCTCTCAAGAACAGCTTCTGCACTGCGTTGGAATCTGTCGGGGAGGTTCGTCATAACGAGTGCGCATTCAGATCAGGAAGTAGGCCGCGCTTTACCCAATCACATGTAGTGGGCGGGATTCACATGTCCGTCGATCTTTCCCCCTCGAAACAAACCGAAACTAATTTAACGATAGCGTCCGCGGAGCAGACAAAACCACGGAAATATATTCACATTTTAACTTACTCTTTCATCATAGAAACAAGTGGGCTTATAACCAAAACGATCCATGTTCTCTGGGAGAAGTGGTGTTAGTGTTCCGTGTAGAAATATTGTTAGTGGGAATGAAAACATAGTCGCACCAACCGGAAGTGATGCGCTGAAGGCGCATCACAAACACCGGTTTCCTTGTGCTCTGGTGTTACGTTATCGTCCGCCCAGAGCCAACAGACATAGAACAAACAGCAGAGGGCGCTGTTTTTCATTTTCAGTTGGCGATGGGTTCCCAGATTGGTGAGCAGCTAATCTCAGGCACCGTTGGCCCGGTCGCAGCGAAACTGTGCACACACACTCCCTGGATGCCAATTCAGAACCGCTGCCCCAAATATTTCTCATGAACCTTTTATAGCGCCACCAGGAGGCCGATTTGTGCAATTTTTTTTTTTACAGTACTCCTACAAATCGCTACACAGTATCTCTAAAGTCATTAAACGAAACAGGTCTTTCCGATTTTTCTTATTCCATCCTGATTGGCTAAAAATGTCTTCCAAAGTTTGCAGGAGTGCTCTGTTTTGAACAAAATGCCTCAAATCATGAACACAGCATGCAATTTCCGTGAAATTTTGCACGCACAGTCCCATTAGGCCGAGGAAGAAATGCCACTTGAAAATTTTCCAATCAGCCTCATGGTGGCGCTATAACAGGCCGATTCATGTTTTACCTATAACTGCACCAATCTGTGTAAAACTTTGTATGCACACTCCCTAGAGGCCAACAAAAAACCATTGCCCTGCATTTTTCAAATCACCAGGAGGTCGACTTATGTAAAACACATTATTTTATACTACTCCTTCCAATTGTATCCAAATTTCACGCAAATCGGTACACATGATCTCTATAGTCATGTGATCAAGACGGATGTGTTTGATTTTTCATATTCTATCCTGATTGGCTAAGATTGACATCTAAAGTTTGCATTATTGGCTTGTTTTGAACAAAATTCCGCAAATCATGAAAGCACTGTCCGATTGCGGTCAAACTTTGAGTTTGCACGCACATTCACACTATGTTGAGGAACAAATGCCACCCTTTTAACATTGGCCTGTTAAAGCGCCACCAGCAGGTCTAATTTAGCAAAACAAGTGTTTTTAACAAAATGCCTCAAATCATGAATGCAGTCAGGGTCCAATTGTCATGCAAGGCCTAAGAACAAATGGCACCCTTTTCACATTGGCCTATTATAGCGCCACCAGGAGGCCACAATAGCCTACCTGACCTGGCGGAGACCTGTGCTCCGAGGAGCACTTTTTCTAGTTTAGAACTATTTTCACTATTTCTCCAGTATGAGAGAGGATTTGGAGATGTAATGTATGGTGTTATGTGTAATATTAAATAATATGCTCCTTCACCCTCTTTTTATGCATTACGTTTTGGGGTGGATCTGTAGGAGTAGTAGCAAAAAGTGCAAAATGTCGGAAAATCTTGATAGGCAGAAATGGGCGTTGCCTATATGGTAAGTTGCGAGACGATCCAAGGAATCCAGGAAAAAAATATGTTTTGATTGTACGACCTACGGTTCAGGAGTTAGAGGCCAAAAGGTGAATCGGCCTGTTTTTTTAATGGATATTGATAAAGACTATTTATTAAAGATTATTGTGCGAGGTTTTGACATTTCTGATGGGCCCCTAGGCTAAAATCCATCGGTAGGTCCTAAAGAAGCCTCATGCAATATTTGGTGCTTTTCAATCCGCTCTGTAACGGTAAAACAGCATTAAGCCACTGGACTACCAAGGATGAACTGATTAGAAATAGGCAGTCAAGAGCCAAAGGTCAAGGTCACAGTGCCCTCACACAACAATTCCTTGAAAGTCTTAATTTACAACAAATACTACAGTGGTTCCCAACCTTTTTAGCTACCCAAACTTACAAAAATGTATTATGAATTAACCACTTATGCTCTATTGATGCGACGCGTTGCAAGCTTGTAGATCTGCTTTTTTCAATATTTCCATTTTTGTTTTTCATTTCTGTTTTTTTTTTGTATTGTATTTCTGAAAAAAATACAATGAAATATTAATTAAAAAAAAGGAAACGTGTTTTTCTTTTCTTTATAAAGACCCACTGTTTGGGAACCGTTGAAATACTGTACGAGTCTCTGGACAGACGTGGCTGCGAGGCATTAAACCACAATGCAGTATTTATTGTTTTTCTAGGAGCTACTGTACAGTATACTGTGAAGCTCAGCATCACTCTAGTAAGACATGGAGTAAGTAATAATTTTATTCCACCGGGCCTGACTCTCTTCCTGCTGAGCCCTTCTTTCCTCTGGTACAGATGCTGCCAGAATGATACCCAGACTCCCTGTTGCTGTTACAGTACCTGTCATTCATCTGGGATTTCTACACAAGTGTAGAATTTTGGAGAGCTAGATACAGTATATTATGCAGGCTCAAATTGACATTGACTGGAGGAAAAAAGTGATTCAATGAATGATGATCCTTTCTCAGCCATGTGGTGCCATGTCAGCATTGGTGGACAGTAACTACAGTAAGTGCATTTACTTGAGTGATGGTGCTTATTCAAATAGAAATATTGAAATATTTTGACTCCATGTACATTTCTATGAGGGGAGTCTTGCGACCGAAACATAAGCCCTATTTCAAATAGTGAAAATAGTCGATCTGCTATTCTCACAATTTTTTTTAACTTTCTGAAAATGTTCAACATTTCTGACAATTTCTGAAAATGTACTTCGTAATTTGTACTTTTATACTTTGTCCACCGCCGCATGTCAGTATGTAAGAAATCAATTATTCATTCAGAATCGATATGGAAAAAAGCTAAAGCAAAACAAAACATACACTTAATCTAAACAAATTAATTGGTTGATTAAGACCAAACCGACTGGTTACATTATAATTTGACTGACAGGACAGCTCTAGTTCTAACACATACATTGAATTTAGATTTCCACAGGCAATCAATAAGAGAGGGGTCTCTGATCTGGCGATGTGAGACAGTTTGGAAGAGGTTGTAAGCACATGGCATGATGAGGCCAATGTTCCTGATCCAGTTATACATAAGATGCAGAGTCAATGGTGCTCACCAATGTTGATTTTGACAGCATTTTTTTGGGGGGGGGTTCTAGTCATAGTCTTAGAAATAAAATTACATTTAGTTTTAGTCATATTTTTGTCATCTGAAATGTTTTAGTCTTTGTTTAGTTTTAGCTTGTAGATCGACTATTTTCAGACATACAACATAAAATGACTTGTCTTCTAGTTCTACTGGATCTCTTCTCCACTAGTCCCTCACCAACATTTTAGTCTAGTTTTTATATGTTGACAAAATTGTCAATATATTTAGTGAAAAAAGGTAGTCGACAAAAAAATGTCGTCATAGTTTTAGTCGACGAAATTTACCAAAAGAAAAATCTAATCATGTGGATCTTTGTGGGAATGACGTGGCTCCACTGTGAATCTTCACGTGGCCAGCCTCACGTCAGTCATCTATGACATAATATGACATTATGACTCATATCTATGACATATGAATCATAACCCCTTGACTTCCATTATAAAATGTATGTTCAATATTTCAAAATGTTATGTGACTGAAGACTTATACTGGCAGTCTGCATACAATGTTTGGCACTGATCTGTCCGGTGGTTTGCGAGATTAGCTGACATACAGACGACAGACCATGTCACAGACGGCTACTCTTGCAGAGCCAAGGCGTAACAAAAGAACACTTTGTACACTGTACACTGTATAGAGGCAAGCCATCTAGTAGAGGGTCTGATTGTGTGTCTATCCTAGCCATGGTTCACATGACGCTCGTCTGTCACATGAGTCATGGCGGAACTTCAACCTGGTTTTGGCACTTTTTCCATTACATGGAAAAGGTGTAATCATCATCCTATAATTCTACAAAGCTCTGTGCGTCTGTGTGTACGTCTGTGCGTCTGTGCGTCTGTGCGTCTGTGCCCCTTCTGCGCGATTCTCCTTAGTGGCTGCATTTGCACACAACCATTGACCATTACCATGTGCACGGAACACCGAAGCCCGTTTTTCGCTTTCCCCAAATGTCAGCTGTTTATTAGCGTTTTTGAGTTCGCTGGCTCCCGGATTGCCAAATCATGTGTGTGAAACAAGCGCCAGTGTTGCCACATCCGTGAAACAAGCGGACCATGCGCATATCTCCCGACGAGTATGGTCTAGTCTGCGTAAACGTTCAGATTTCAAATATAAAGTGCTTACCCCACGGCCATGGATGTAACAAGATGACCGATATGACGGTCATGCTTCAGGGCTATGTCTATCCATGTGTTTGTTAGTCTCGCGTTACCAGACTGTTGCCTCCCACAATTTTCAAATGTTTCCGGCATACAGTCTGGGACTCGGAAGCTCTGATCATGATTAGAATATAAACCGGATGTGGAGCCTCCTCTCCATTTACGTTTCGTCTTTACAGTCCCGTAAATTTATCCTAATATAAATACAAATCATCTAAGTATACATAGCTTGCTGCTTAGAATGGAAATTAAAAAGTAAAGTGTAAAGATATTTTAAAATATATTTTCGTGAACGGAAGTGCCAGTTTCCTCTCTCGGATTTTGGGAGTTGTAGTTCCAGACTCTATATAGCATTCAGAGATTGTGGAATAGTTGTCTGGCTACGCGAGACTATGTGTTTGTCTGTCTGGGACTAATCTCACAAACTGCTGGACCGATCAGAACACATTATGTCTTATGTGCGCACGGCAAAGAAACACATTTTTATTTTCCAATAGAGGTCATTTGGGTCAGACAAGACAAGTCATTTTATGTTGAAAATGTCTGAAAATAGTCGATCTACAAGCTAAAACTAGACAAAGACTAAACCCCCCCCCCCCCTCAAAGTGGTCTATTACAGCACAAGATAAAAAGGCTGCCCTCCTTCACGGCAGGAAGGAGCGAAGGGAGTCTGCCACTTCAGAATAGCTGATTCAGACTTCTTTTCTCTTTCGCCTTTGAACAATCTGAATGACATGCTGCTTCCCTATTAATGGGAATTTTATCACATTCTGAAAGACTGACTTCATCACGAGTTTAGCTGTGACATTGAGGGAGGTTTCCTGTGGATGTGGGGGATGTCGGGACTGGCAAACAGTAGAGAGATGTTAAATCTGTGTTGTTTTACAATGGTTTCCATCAGTAAGCTTGTGTTCGGGTCCATTTGATTACATTTTGTAAACTCTGTTTACAAAAAAGTGTGCCCCCATATAATTGGAAAAACACTACGATTTTAATGATAACGTAACATTAATATTTAAAGAAATGTATGTAAAAAAAGGCATTTAAAATCTTGAAAACAATTTTTTAATTGTGACACCGATAAACTTAAAGTATACTACTGTACTTGATCAGGCCGGAACACTATTGATTGATTCATCATTAAAATAAACATGCTCTGAAAATGCACACAGCCCACCCATCCAACCAAAATGGTCAAATGGGTGGGCCGTAAACACTTCCCTGATCCAGAAAAGGCTGGTAATCTCTGTAGTAAATCGAGCATGCATTTAAATACACCATCCTCTGTGTATAGGTTGACACACCTAGCTGACATGTCTTCATCTCATGCAGATTGTCACACATGCACACACAGGGCTGAGGGTTCTTTCCTGAGACTATGCTGGCATGGTCTGCCACCTTTCAGATATGGTACATCTCATTCTATTTGCCATTACTTTTCAGTTTCATCAACGCATTCTCATCACCCGTGCCGGCACACGGGTGATGAGGTGGGCAGTGGTGGAAAAAGTACTCACATACATGTTTTACTTAAGTAAAAGTGTCAATGCTGCAATGTAGAAAGTCTGGAATTCTAAATTTACTTGAGTAAAAGTACAAAAGTATTGGGATCAAAATGTACTTAAAGTATCAAAAGTAGAAAGTACTGTACTCATTATGCAGAAATCTTCCATGTCATGTTTTCAAAATGTATACAACCATTTTCATATCATTTTCATATTTGAAAATAGCAGATCTACAAGCTCACAATGCTTAGCATGGCGACGCATTGTGAGCTTGTCGATCGGCTATTTTCAAATAGTCGAAGTCTATATAGGGGTGAAGTGGTTAATGTATGTTTTGTAATTATATTTTAAATCAAAGTACAATATATGATATTTAATACAAAGTAACTAAAGTTGTCCAATAATTGTAGTGGAGTAAAAGTACTATATTTGCCTCATTGTACTGAAGTACAATACTTGAGTACATGTACTTATAGTTACTTTCCACCACTGGAAACGGACTACACAACTCTCTGCTCACCCAACTGCTCGCTCGGGGGGGTGTATCACGTCTGCTTCAGACGGTGCGTCGTTTATAGCGCCGTCGTCAAACCTCTCATAAGTTGGGTTTGAGAACAGCACTTCCCACATTCAAGGCTGGGTGGGTTTATAGGGACAGGAGCCTCGTCACGTCATTTTACAACGGACCCGATGACGTAAAATTGCAGTTTGGTCAGATGTTGTCCCAAGCCATCACTAAAGTAGTACTTGAGAGTGAGAATATGTTGGTTTCATGTACAATTGACTGTCAACTTGTGTAGCCGTGACATCAATTACATTAAAGTGCTAACTTCCTCATGCAAAAGCCTTGCAAAGTGACCATGGGCAGCAGAAACCTGTCACATTTCAAACTTTGATTGACTAGCGATACAAGCACAGCTGACACGTAGCATTAACAATCAGAGAGAGAGTGAGAGAGAGGGGGACAAAACAGACATACAGACAGACAGATAGACAGACAGACAGAGTAGAGCGACAGAGAGACAGACAGAGAGAGAGACAGAGGGACAGACAGACAGACAGACAGACAGACAGACAGACAGACAGACAGACAGACAGAGGGGGAGAGGGGGGTGTTTAAAGAGAGAGTTCACTTTTGTGGCCAGAACTCTTTATGTTACACAGCATAATTTCATAGAGCTATTTTAACTCTGAATACAGTAGAGACAATGTACAACTGGTAATTACATGCCGCCCCACTGTTTCATGATTCTAGGTAGTAATTTCACTGCATAAATTGCTATCATTATTAGTACATGCCTCCTGGTGGAGGTTTGCAGCCTCTACTGAGTGCACTTGAAAAGGGTGCATTTATATAGAGCCTTTATCTTTGTCTAAAGTGCTTTACAATGTACATTGCATTCACACAGGAATGTTCCCAGTTTCATCCCGGGCTCCCCCAGAGTTAGTGTTGAAGTGTCCTTGAGCAAGACACTGAACCCTGCTCCCGATGAGCAGGTTGGTGCCTTGCAAGGTTTCCTCTGCCGTCTGTGTATGAATGTGTGTGTGTGAATGGGTGCAGTTTTGTAAAGCGCCTTTCGCTATAAAAATGCACAATTTATCAGTGAACAGTGATCCAGCTTCCGTGATTGGCCAACCCAAACCGCCGGCTTCATGGACGGGTGTCACGTCACGTTTGTGACTCTAAGCCAGTATAAGTCCCTGATTGTCTAACCCAACCCCAGCGACAGCGCCACCATTGCGCGGTAAGGGACAATCACTCGCCCTATATCAGCTCTAGACCGTCCGATTCTGAATTCTTGTCCGAAATATCTGCCCCCTCCCACCCCCCGCACCAGCTTCATAATGTCACGGTCTTGTTCACATGTTGTCAGGTTGAGTGTAGCTAAAGTGAATGTCTCTGCCTTTCACACTGGTGTGAGGACCACTGAATAACAATAGGCTTCACCTTGCTTCACGTTGTTTTGAGCTCTAAACACCACAGCTGTAATTCACAGGTCATTCTTAAGCACACATTTCCTCATGCCAACTCTAACCTTATAAGCTATTTTCATTTTATTTGGCATTTTATATTTTATTTCCAAAGGCATTTCGCAATAGGGCAGCTGCACCCAGAGGCTATGACTATTTGGGGATCCCCAGCTGGCATGGAAACGTTTGGGGACCCCTGCACTGTTGTACATCATTTTTTGAAGAGAATAAACCCAAAGTCTGTGGGCTTTCATTCTGTTTGTGTATTTCTAAAGCCATCTGTCTATCACTGTCAATTGCACAGATACATTTCTCACTAGCGACTCCAAACCCATAGCCACTTAAACGTATACTTCATTGGCCGTTACATTTTTCCCTCTACACCATTATCTTAATAGAAAATAGGCAATCTACTCACAAGTTGCAGCTACAGTATGTGCTATTTTCAGCGAATGTTCACCTATTAAGACCTATGAATTGGGATGATAGGGTTTAGGTGCAAAAAGGTTCTCTAGACCATAAGACGAACACAAAGAACCATTCACTAAATAAATATACAATGGTTCTTTCAAAGAACCATTTAAAAAACGTTCTTTTTGGCTGCTATATGGCTGCTATTTTGGGGCTGGTTTGTTGATGAAAGTCAGTTCAGAGTGTGTGTGGCGGAGGGCCAGCATCATGGGTTTGGCATAATAAATGCAGCCTGTTCAATGTGAAAGGCTTGGCCATGTGGAGACACATGGCCATTCAACAAAGCCAAACAGACTCCTCATTGGTGTAAAGTGTTGCTACTGGCCATTCCAAACACTTAATTAGGCGGTTTATTCACCAGTGTTCCATTTTCAGGTTGTGTTAATATTAGCTTATTTTTCTTTTTTACTTCAGAGTTTATTGTTTCGCTTTGTTTTTACTTTTTCTTTTTTAATTACAAAGAACAAGCAAGATGCCATTCCAAAAATTAATTAACCAGGCAGCTTTATTCACCATTGTTTTATCAGGCTGTGTTCATATAAAAAAAGAAAATTGGTTTGTTTCAAAGATTGAAACCTTGCTTGGTTTTGTTATGACTTTTTCTTTTTGCAACGAGCAAGCGAGATGCCAGAGGAATTCACATGTGATTCCTGGGTAGTAGGCTATATGCACAGCAGCCATATTGGAAAGAAATTGGGCCTCTTCCTTTCTTCCTTCACAGGTTTTACCAATGATACTAATGAAGGCTTTGTTCCATTTCATGTAGCACAGTGGTTCTCAAACTTCAAGGACCCCATAACTCTGAGAGTGTACAAATGGAACCAAATGGACCTGTAAGGGTCCATTTGGTTCCATTTGTACACTCTCAGAGTTACACACCTTTTAAGGGGCGATTTGGAACCCCCTCAAGGAACCCTGAATCACACTTTGAGACCCACTGGTGTAGCAGAGTGTTTCCAGTGAGCCAACATGCACAATATCAGCACCCTGACTCTGTTTGACCAGAATGGAACAAGAGCCTTCATTAGTATCATTGGTAACACATGTGAAGGAAGTAAGAAGGAGCCCAATTTCTCTCCAAAATGGCTGCTGTGCACAGAGCCAATTTGAGACCACTCCCTCACTTCAGGCATCACTGCCTATAATCTGACCATTCAGTTCTGATGTCGTTTTGTTGCCATGGTTACCAATTGCAACAGTGCACGTCATGGAACCATCTGTACAGTGTGTGTCTATTAGGGGTGTAACGATACGTTTTAACAACGATTCGATACGTATCACGATACTTGGTTGTCGATACGATACATGAACGATACAGGTTAATTTAGAACGATACGATACGTTTCGATTCAGTGATTTAGTCGATACGATACATGAACGATACAGGACAGGTTAATTTAGAACGATACGATTCGATTCAATGATTTAAAATCGATATAGTAACTATTTATTTACCCAAGAATTCTGTGTGAAAAATATATACCTGGATACTGGATATAAACCCCTCTTTCTCTTTTTTCTTCTTAAAATTACTTAGTATTGATAAAATTGATTATTTGCATTGCAAAACGATTCGATACGATTATTTGCATTGCAAAACGATTCGATACGATACAAAGTCAAACGATACGATATTTTGCTGTTTGCATATCGATATAGTAGATCGTTGAAAATTCTAAACGATTTTTCGATGCAGTTACTATATCGTTACACCTCTAGTGTCTATGTATCTGTGCAGTACAGCAGTGATGCTCAACCTATTTCATTTCAAGGACCAATATGCATTGATATGTATTAGATTTGCATTTGATCTCTCGGACCCACTGTAAAATCCCTCAGTGTCTCAAACTGAAGAAAAACAATTATGCTTTTGCTGAGGACCCCCTGGAACCTCCTCAAGGACTCCTGGGGGTCCCCGGACCCCACTTTGAGAACCATCGCTAAACAGTGAAGCCCGATTCATATTTTGTCGGACATTATGTGACAAAAATAGCAGACCTAATGGTGTAAAGTAACTAAGTACATTTACTCAAGTACTGTACTTAAGTACAATTTTGAGGTACTTTGACTTTACTGGAGTATTTCCAATTTTCAGTACTTTTACTTCTACTCCACTACATCTCAGAGGCAAATATTGTACTTTTTACTCCACTACAACTATTTGAACATTTTAGTTACTTTGCAGATATAAATGATTACGTTATAAAACATATATTAACCACTTTAGAACTATTTTATACCTAGGCTATTTTCAAACACTTTAGTACTTTTACTTTTGGTACATTTGGATACCAATACTTTTGTACTGTTACTCAAGTAAATGTTGAATTCCAGACTTTTACTTGTAACAGAGTACTTCTACATTGCAGTATTGATACTTTTAGTAGTAAGTAAAACATTTGAGTACTTTTCCCACTACTGCCTACAATGCATTGTGAGCATGTAGGTTGAGGCCTGCTACTTTTGGCATGCCATGCTGTCATGCATCTGAGCATATATTAGGCATAAAGTGTGACAAATGTATAGCACAAATTCATTCTATCACAGCTGGGGGTCAGGTGGGGTGAGGCACACAGCTCAATTGCTGCAATGTGCATACATCCTGGTAAGTGAGGTAGGCGATAATAATTTCAGATTTTTCACATAACTATTCAGTCTGAATACAATGCTTAAATCCCAAACACTGGATTTTTTGTTTCCTATATTTTGTCTTTAATTATTATTGTTTCAAAAGATAATTTTTTTTAAATATAAAAAAATCTTGAATTAAAAACAAATTCAATTTTTTATTCCCAAAAGAATGTAAATCATAAATCAATGAAGAAATATAAGAAATTCCATAAATTAGAAGATTCTTTTTTTAAGAAGTAGTGAAAATAGCAGACCTGCAAGCTCACAATCGAGACACGTGAGCCATCGGCTATTTTCACTAGTTTGGGTCCCGGGGAGACATCAAATCTCTCTTTTGAGTTTTGAGCTATCCAATTTTAGAACCACCGCCATACAAGACCTTTTTAACACTGACACACAGACACTTGACAACTTAGCCATTGCATGTGTGGACGTGTGGTTTCATTTAACTGCAGCCATCAGTCACGTCACAACTGACTGAGCATGTAGGGTTAAATTGTCACTCAAATAATTGCGATTAAAAATGTAATTGCGTCGCATCGCAACACGTTGTGAGCTTGTAGATCTGCTATTTATGCTATTTCTGTGAAAATATTTGAAAATGTAAATTTTTCAACATGGAAACGATTATGCCGATTATGCAAAACACTTGCGATTATCTCAAATAATCGAGATTAGGTGATTATGTAATAAAGCTGATGAGCATACATGTATGTAGAGAATACGGTCTACCTCTCAGAGAGGTAATTTGTCTAGCAAGTTTTATAAGTAAGCTTTGCCAATCCATGTGGCCCATAGCCCAGGAACCTATGTTTCTGTAGCGTGAGGCCGCTCAATGTACACTTACATCCCCCAGCCATGATGTACAAGTACACCCCCTGAACCTGATGCAGACACTCTAACCACAAGGCCACTGAGCTGCTGTTACCACAAGCTATTACTTTAATTTATTTTGAGAAAATACAGTGATATCTTAATAACTTCATGCACACTTATGCACAGTGTGCTTAAGTGTGCATACGTGTGCCTGCGTGCACAAATTCACCCTGTCAGAGATGGGGGTCAGGTGGGGTGAAGCACACAGCTCAACTGCTGCTCTGTGAATACATCTAAATATGGTTCCTGGTAAGTGAGGCACACTGTAGGAGATTATAATTTCAAGTTGGGAAGGGGCGTTACATTCGGGCTTACATTAAAAGAGTTTATTCGGGCTTACATTAGAAGAGTTGGGAACGGTGGGCGTAGTCATAGGGGCGGCCATAGCTGAGTGGTTAGTGAGCCCGCCTAGGGAACCAGCTGGCCCTGGTTGCCCCAGGTTCGATTCCAGGCTATCCCAGCATATGTGCCGATGATATGAAATTTGTCCCTGAGCAAGACTCTTAACCCCAATTGCTCACAGGTTCTCATTGGAAACAAGACCGCAAGGACTTTCATGAATGACCTGTTAAAAGGAATTATCCTTAGTCACATTCTAATACATCCCGAATACCCATTATTAGCACCGGCCTCAGTGGCGCACCTCGCTTATCATTAGACTTCCAACCCACTACTACTAGGAGTCTGGATTCGTCTCCCGCTTGAGACATTACTTTTTCAAACAACCGCAGACTACTTTTTTTTCCCGATAAAGTATAGTTTTGGACCGGACCGCGATGGAGGGGCGCAGTCTCTTCGCAACGTTTGGCACGGCAACTCGCGTGCTTTAGCGCGCTCGGTGGTGCCTCTAGTGGCTCAAGTTCGCTTTGGGCCGCGATGCTGCACATTGGGGAAGAGGAGGGCCGTGGGGGCGGGAGTACAGATCTATGAACCAATGGGATCCGGCGGATTTTCTCTCCGGAGATTTTGAGCCCGCCCCTCTAGACCAGATATCAGACGTGCTGGGGCAGCCTAACTGTAGCTCTCAAACAAGTATATTGTGTCTATGAAGCTATCATTTTGTTAATTTTATTTTAGGAATATTTATTTATTTATTTGAAAATACAGTTATAAGAATTTGTTCCAACATGGTGATGATATTTTGGCAACTATAGGGACAGTACATCCTTGAAAAGAAGAGGCTTGTTGTCAGTAGACAGGACAGGTGTTATAAAACAAAACAACACAAGACCAAACAAGACCAGTGGTGGAAAAAGTACTCAATTATTTTACTTAAGTAAAAGTATCCATACTGCAATGTAGGAATACTTTGTTACAAGTAAAAGGCCTGTGTTCAGAATGTTACTTGAGTAAAAGTACAAAAGTATTGGCATCAAAATATACTTAAAGTACCAAAAGTTAAAGTACTAAAATGTTTGAAAATAGCAGATCTACAAGCTCACAACGCGTCGCATCGCGACGCGTTGTGAGCTTGTAAATTGGCTATTTTCAAATAGCCTATGTATAAAATAGGGCTCTGAGATGTAGTGGAGAAGTAAAAGTACTGAGAACTGGTATACTCAAGTAAAGTAAAGTACCTAAAGATTTTACTTAAGTACAGTACTTGAGTAAATGTACCTAGTTACTTTCCACCACTGAACAGGACTAGACAATAATTCAGAAGTAGATACGATAATAATAAAGTATAAAATAAATAGACAGCAGAATAGACAATTTAACAAAAAACAACAACTACAGTCCTAAAAATCAAACAGATGTTTTGATTTATATGTTACAGGGAAATTGGCGTTCGTTGGGAAATTAGAAAGGTATGCTCGTTTTAGGCGCGGGGCTTCGGCGCCAGGCGGGGCTTTGATGCGAGATGGAGGAGCGCTTAAAATAAAATGGATAATATGAGAGAAATATTCTATGACAGGTTGGATAATGAAGCGGTTAGACAAACTGAGCAGAGTAACGCTGTATTTTTAACTCACGAGACGGTGATAATAGTTATTGTCCATGACAGAGGCGTGCCGACTCAGCAGACCTTGAGGCCGAGGAGGCGCGCCCGCGCCGACCGGCCGATGGTCTGCTAGTCGACTCAGCGCCGTCCGAGTTGTAAACCGATAGGGGAAGAATAGATCTTTTCATGGGTTACTATCCACGACACTCTCTAATTAGTGTGCATGCATGCGTGCGTGTGTGTGTGTGTGTGTGTGTGTGTGGGGGGGGGGGGGGCTCTAGTGTGGCTTGCATTGTCCTCTAGTGTTGGTTCTACAGAATTGCCTAGTAACAGGTGTGTTGATTACATAGACAGATTAACCTCACCAGTCGCAATCAAAGTGAATCGATAACAAAGGGGGAAGCGAGGGGGGGGGGAGCGAGGGGGGGGGAACGAGAGCTCCTTTTTCAATTTCACTGGTTTTCCAATTTCCCTGTAACATATACATGGCTGAGGGTATAGAATCCTTCACAAGCCTGTCAGCAAGCATGATAATCACTCAAGCACAGCCCAGAGTTAAATCAATAGGCTCCATCTTTCCATGTGTGCCAATTCACAGCATTACACAGGAACGCTTATTCCAGGAACAAAACCAACAACCTGTTGTCAAGATGATGCATGTGTTTTTATCTCGACAAGACTGTGCATTTACAGTAAGTCTGAGAGTTAATCCCCAGAGTAAAAAGATGCCCTTAAGGGATCCATTTCTACACTCCAGATTTGGCTGTATACTCTGGGTGTTTCTGCACGGAGCCGCAAACAGCCACAGACCCAGCTCTGCATGCTGAAATCAGCACTGTTCGTTTGACTGAAATGGGTCAATTCTCTCACCTAAATGTGGACCCATATGGGTCCATTATGACAGTTTTCTGTGTGCATGGTTGCAGTCATGTGTGGACTGAGTTTACAGGGTGTGTTGGTTCTACAGACATGTGAACTGTGGAACATTCTCAAGCAGTGAATTAGAACACAATATAATACTGTTTACACAGATTAAATGTAATGTATTGTCGCCGTCAGGTGGAACCCTTGTATGTCCAAAACCGTTGCTATTTGCATTATCCTTATGTTTCTAAATTAAAGTAGTGAAAAGAGACGATCTACTACAAGCTCACAACGCGTCGCATTGCGACGCGTTGTGAGCTTGTAGATCTGTTATTTTCACTACAGTAGTTTCACTACTTAGACACTCTCTCGTAGGACATCTCCGTACCTTTTGCAAACTGTTAATAAAGTATTCAATCAATCAAATGATGAAGTAGGGCATTAATCCCCCCCCCCCCTGACAAGTTCAATCAATCGTTCACTCAATTGCAAATCTTGTCAGCTACAATCCGAGGTGGTCATTCATTGTGATTTATGGGACAGTTCTGGTCACACTCTTCTTCCCCCACGCACCGGATGAGCCTTTTAGTACCGTGCACATTACAACATGTCAGTGGCCATCATCAATCACTAAAGTATATATATCAATCTTTGTTCCATTGTAATAATGGCTTACTTTGGAGAGTTGCACACTCTGTGAACTATGCCACTCACACTGACTGACGCTTGAGCCACCTGGAGTGCTTAAAGGGGAGTTTTGGACCATGGTTTTCTCACCTTTTCTATGATGTTATGATATCCTAGGATGAATGGTACAGTAGAAAAATGTCATAACTCCATTTACATCCCTGGTCCGCCACAGCTTAAAACGTGCGCCAATAGGCCTTGCGCTAGATCGCATATTTTGATAGCTTTTTTTTTTTTGAGAGAGAGAGATCTGACGTTCATATAGTGACAGAACGTGTGATTGTTTTGAATGCGCCCCACCGGAAGTCTCGCTAGACGAGATTGAAATCTCGTCTAGCGAGACTTCCGGTGTTTTTAGCTGTGGCGGACCCGGGATGGAGTTATGACATTTTTCTACTGTACCATTCATCCTAGACCTAGGATATCATAACATCATAGAAAAGGTAAGAAAACCGTGGTCCAAAATTCCCCTTTAAAGGAGTATATCACCCAAAAAACGTATTTTCTAACAAATACCCACCCCATGAAGCCTTTCTTTGTCGCATTCCTGAGGCAATAATTTGATGTCCGGGTCATTGGTCAATAGGAGACTCATCAAATTATTGGCTTATAGGAATGTGACAAAAACTAAAAAATCTCCATGAATTCAAGGCTTCGTGGGGTGGGTAATTGATAGAAAATAAGTCATTCTTTGGGTGAACTACTCCTTTAACCTATGTGATTCTGATAAATAAGTTAGTTACAGTATGGCTACTGGTCCTCAACGTCCAGGGGTCCTTGAGGGGGTTCCAGGGGGTCCCAAGCTAAATGATTGATAGTTAATAGGAACCAAATGGACCCTTACAGGTCTGTATTTAACTTCCATTTGTAGGCTACACTCTCTAGGTTGAATTAACAATTAATATTAATATTAACTCTGGGACTTTAGGTCCCAGAGTTAATACTGGGGTTCTTGAAATTAAAAAGGTTGAGAACACAGTGTAGTCTGTGGAAAGTGGTAGCCTACTAGCGACAAACATGCTGAACTGAAGGTAGCCTATAGCCTACTACAGCATACATGGGCAACTGGCGGCACGGGGGCCACATGCGGCCCCTACCTTCACTTATTGCGGCCTGCAGGTTAATATCGGAATACTGATATATTATTGATTTCAGCTGTTACTATTGCAAACATGACCCGCTTTAATTACTTCAGTCTATATTAGTATAGCTTAATGACTGGTATTAAAATGCTATTGTCTTTTTATGTCCAATGTATTTGTATTTAAGTTCCTAAAGTTAACATAAGTATAACTAAATGCATTTGACTCGTTTTGAGCTTGTAGATCGGCTATTTTTGCTACTTTTGTGTGACAGAATGGCCTGGCAGTATGCAATGTGGCCCCCTGGAGTGAGTGTGGAAATATACTGGCCCTCTCCATCATCAAAGATGATGCCCACCGCTGGCCTACCAGCCATTCATTTGGACATTTGGGGAAGAGGTTTTAAGGTAGCCTATTGGCAGTGGTTCTCAAACTTTTTCATGTCATGGACCCCCTAATTGATATGTGCCAGGGACCCCCAGAAGAGAAGATTTATGTCAAAAGAAATAAAAAATAACTCTTCCATCTTCAATCTTCCAAACATTTTTAAAAACAGCCGATCTACAAGCTTGCAGTGCGGCACAAAGTGACAAGCTGTGAGCTTGTAAATCTGATGTTTTTGAATAGTCAAGCCAACATATACCACTTTTGATGGGGACCCCCTGGAACCCCTCCATGGACCCCGGGGGGTCCCCGGATCCCACTTTGATAACCAATATGGCCTATATGGGGCTATTCATTTATGTGAATAATATGCGGTTAAAAATATTGCAGAAACTTGTAGCGCTACAGTGAAGACTAGACACCGTTGAGAATCTAAATGGAGGCTATATAGCATTGGTTCTTAAAGTGGGGTCCGGGGACCTTTTTTTTTCGGAGAGCGCACGCATGCTGTGTACATCTGCAGTTTGCCTGTTCAGTGTCACTACAGCAGTGTTTCGGCTAGCCCAGTGTTTCTCAACCAGTGGTCCGGGGACCACCAGTGGTCCTTGAGGAGTTTCCAGGTGGTCCCCAATATGCAGCTAGATGATGGAGAGTTGGTAACCAAATGGACCCCTTAGATCTTTAACTCTTGAGAGTGTAAAATGTAAAATGTTACACTCTCTAAATTATTGTTAAACATCTGCGTTAGCCTACTTAATTTAAAAGAAGTCTAGGTCTACACAATTAGAGAATGTAGAAGAATTGTTATTTTGACGGAATCTCATCCAACGATAACAAAATATTCTAAGTCTTGGGTCTGAGAGTCTAAGGCTCATCAAACGGTGGTTCCGTGGCTCGAATAAATAATGGACCTTGATGAAAAGGGACCACTGGGCTAGCCTGCTGTTTCAAAAGTTTGGGAAACAAATCATGTCACTGCTGACTGCTGCTGACACATTAATGATCGATCAAAGACGAGATCGAAACTCACACGAGACAAATAATGGTGTTTTTTCAATCTTTTCTTTTCTTTTCTTTTTTTTACAGGTTGAATTCACACTTCCTCCTGACACAATCAAAAAATTACGCAAATTGCGGGCTTACCTTCAACAATAAGTGGAAACGATCAGCCTAAAATATCCACAATCTCGGGTGTTTTTTCCTTAATCGGCGTGACTTTTCCTTCTGTCTGACTTCAATTCCCACTGAGTTATTATATATATTATTATATTATTATATGGCTATATTATTACGGCAGATTTTGACTGTAGATCCTCGCGCATTCCTACCAACTCAGCTCCATGTGATGAGAGAGTATAGCTAGAGAGTAGTAGCCTATACAGTGTGATGATGCGGGTTATGACGCGGGAGGCGTGAGAGACGCTTAAATACTCCGCGTGCGTGTGACTGGGTATTTTGAGTGCGGAGGAAAAGCGCGCGCCGTGCGTGCGAGGCTATTCATTGATAATGTGATGTGCACCCTGTAAGTAGTGGTTTTCAACCTTTTTCATGCCAAGGACCCCTAAATTGATATATTTTTATGAATATATATTCAAAGATATGCACACATTTTCAAGATTTTTCAAAAATAGCAGATCTACAAGCTCATAGCTGCAGCACTCGGTGCCATGCTTATAGATCTAATAGCTTATAGATCTGCTATTTTTGAATAGCCAAAGCTATAGTTGTTAAAATGATTGTGACGCTATGTTACCTAATTTCGCTGGGGGGACCCCCTGGTAGAGTATTTTTATATTGCGGTATTGCTACTTTTACTTAAGTAAAATATCTGAGTACTTTTTCCACCACTGCCTATATGCATAACTTGAACATCGCTGGTCGGAAGAGCATAATATAGAACAACACCTTGAGTTCTGTGACAGTATTCTCCCCCTCCACATCATAAAACCAGCAAACATCTCTAACAGACCGAGCAACATCTGTTATCTGTCATGTCTTTCCAGTGTCACTTGAGATGATAAGCCAGTGAAGACCTGACAGGATTATTTGTTGGGGTGTCAGCCTTCCCCTTGAATCTCTTTAGCTCCTTGGAGAGGATGTCGAGAATAAACAACCATCTTCACCGTCCTCTGTAGAAGACTGGGAGCTGTATCTCTGAGGTACCGCTGTGTCTGGTTTGTCCAGGTATTTCATCAAGGCAAGGCAAGGCAAGGCAAGGCAAGGCAAGGCAATGTCGCTAAAGTGGTTAATGTGTGTTTTATAAAATAATAATTTATATCTGCAAAGTAACTAGTAACTAAAGTTTTCAAATAATTGTAGTGGAGTAAAAGTACAATATTTTCCTCTGAGATGGAGAAGAAGTAGAAGTATTGAAAATTGGAAGTACTCCAGTAAAGTAAAAGTAGCCTACCTCAAAATTGTACTTAAGTACAGTGCTTGAGTAAATGTACTTACACCACTGCCGCCTGGTGCAGAACAAGAGACACCGTCAATGATGCAGAATATGAAAAATAGTAGCACGGTAAGCCTAGTTATGACATCAGCACAGACCACAGGTAACATTCCAGGTGACAACAGATTGGATGTTACTATAGTCACACACCGTCTTAATGCTACTAAGTCACAGAGAGTCAGTTACCGTTGCCCTTTGCGTTCCTCGTTATACATTCTCATAGCAAAGGACTGACGAAGCCCCTCCAGCCTCATCTTGGGGTAGACGTAGAGGAATAAGTCTTTCCTTTCGCTAACTCTATCCATGGTGAGGCCTTTAGGAGGGCCATTCAAGCAAGTGGAGCCTGCAGTACCACCACGGCCCAAGAAACCATCACGCCAGAATGAGATGTTTGGATCGGGGGGAGTCTGGTGCAGCGCTCAGGTCCTGGACCTGGTGAGACGAAGGAGGAGCCCGGCCAGGAGGCCATCCACAGAGCCTAGCCCCTCCACGTGCCAGAGCCTCCCCGATTCCCGGCAGAGTAGTTCCGTAGAAGCGGACTGAGTGGCCCTGTGTTTCCCTAAGAGGACTGGCCGTGGGTAGCTACTGGGACGTAAGTCAGGGCTTGATCAACCCCGGCTGGGTCACCTGTTGTTGCGAGACACGAAACACCCGATGACCCCAGGCTACAACACTGATGATACGTCCCAGGTGCATCCATGCGATGTTTTCTTTATAGAGAGTACTGTTTACATTTTTGTACACTGGAAGGGCACCCTAGAGGGCTCTGCACTGCTTATTCAACACTAGGGCACCCTAGAGGGCTCTACATTGATTTTTGTCAATTGGAAGGGCACCCTATAGACACCGCATTGATTATTCTCCTCTAGAAGGGCACCATAGAGGACACTTCATATACATTTTTACAACACTGTGCCTTTTTTGCAAACTGTTAATAAAGTATTCAATCAATCAATCAGCAATCCAGTGGTGTTTTCACAGGATAATCCAAAGGCATTACTTTATGGTTTCAAAATGGTGAACTCCTTGTTCTGAATCAGAATGTTGCCTTTTGGCCAATTCCCACAGAACGCCAAGGGGGAATAGACCGCAGATTCAATATTGAATACAGCTTTTTTTTTTTTTTTTTTTTTAGATATCACGTTGATATAACATACAAGACTACATAAACACACATACAACCCCCCCCCCCCTCCCCCCTCCCCCATTAGGCTCCAAAGAAAAAGCAAAAAACAAAACAAAGCAGTGGGACAAAGATTACAATCAAAACATAATTTTCACAATTCTAGACAGAGATACCTCTCCTCATTTTATATAACAGGGACAGTTTTTCACATCATAAGTCGGACACAGATAAAAATGTACAAAAATAATAATAATAACAACAACTAAACTAACAGTTTTAATTAAAGGAAAAGTCTTCAACAAAATCAACAAAGGGACTCCAAGCTAAAATAAAGTTGTTGCGGGCTCTACACACTCTATATCTGAGTTTCTCAAGAGGTAGGAAAGACAAGACTTCTTTTAGCCATTGCGAGAAAGAGGGTGCTTTATCAGACTTCCAATTTAAGAGAATCAGTCTACGAGCTAATAAGGAGGCAAATGCCAAAGCGTTTGCTTGTGGAGATGTGACTGTACAGTTAGGGGGAGTTATGCCAAAAATGGCCGTGTGGAAAGAGGGAGTTACTGCTTTTCCACACATATGGGAGAATACTTCAAATATTCGTTTATTGAATACAGCTTTGATTATAAACACAGCATGTGTTCGTGCATATGGCCTGGTGTTAATCAGTGGTGGGCAAAGTACTCAACACATGCAGTGCTTAAGTCAATGTATACTTGAGTTAAAGTACTGGAGTACTTGCTTTTAAAAAATATTCAAAGGTACAAATGATCAGGTACATTTTCTGTTTTAATATCAATGCATTGCTGTACATTTTGATATTTTCCCCAAAAAATCTAAGATCATCCAACATTTAAAAAATTATAAAAAATAGAGAAAATAGCAGATCTGCAGTACAGGCTCACAAGAGTCGCATCATGCCACGGTTGTGAGCTTGTACATCATCTATTTTCACTATATTTTAAATAGGGCTTAAGTGTCTATTTCATAATGTAGCCTACTCTTTCCCTTCCTCAAAATCTAGTGGAGTCAAAAGTGCACCTTTTGCTGTGCAAATGTAGGGAAATGAAAGTAACAAGTATCCAAAAATACAAATACTGAGTCAATGTACTTTGTTACTGTCCACCAGTGGTGTTAAAGTTCAGTCACATTGTGATTGATTGATTGATTGATTGAATGCTTTATTAACATGTTTGTTAACAATACATATTCACCTGTTTCCTAGGCTGTGTGTTTTCCACTTCCTGTCGATTTGATCCAATGAAATCCAATGAAACTGGTCAGATGACCAATGATATCCAATGAAATCGACAGGAAGTGGAAAACACACAGCTTAGAAAACAGGTGAATAGTATACAGTCAAAGGTTATGCTAAAAGCACCTATATTAAATCCTACAGTATATTAAAATTGGCTATTGGGAGGGCGGACTGGCCGGCAGGCGGACGTCACTCTGACGTCACTCTGACTCAGCCATAATAACCATATAAGGAGTTCCCAATGCAGCTACGCCCAAATATGGAGTGCGTTGTCTAACCTCAATGTGTCGTCATGGCATCATGCAGGCTCAAACAAATCCACTCCATATATGGGCACAAAAGGGGGCCTATACACATACTGGTACGGTGGTACCCATATACAGTATGGGCATATACTGATGACATCAGCGATCTCCATGGGCATAAAAGAGACAAGGACTGACAGATACAGAGATCCGGTTGTCCAGAGCCACGGATCCTACCGCTATGCCCATATATAGTTTTGTGCATACATATATTCTCCATATATGGGCATAAAAGGGACACAGGTAGACAGACAGAAACAGACATCTCCATTATGGACACAAGGGACACAGACAGACCAAGCCCCCAGAGCCACAATGAAACGGACAGAGTAAACAATTAAACGGCCGTCGCCTGGTGGTCAATCTGAGAATGCAATACTGCCACATTTAAAATGCTACTGCGCGTGCATCTACCGTTTGTGCACCTGCTCAGGACCCAATATTGGTACTTCCGGCAGACTCATTGGCATAGACCCAATGGACCTAATGTTATACTTCCGGCAGACTTTCAAACGCCACTGAGCACCTTTCACTTTTCTTTTCTTCACACAGAACCAGGAGATAACATGCATACAAACTGGCTCAATAGCGCCCCGTGCCAAACAGGGCAATGTGGTATTGCAGGTGAAAGTGCTTTATAAGCCAGAGAGAAGTTAGTTGGAATGAGTATATCTGAGGCTTGATTTAGGCTCAAACCTTTTGAAAAACGTTTGAGGGACATAAACAATATGATATTAAATATTATTATTATTTTTTAAATTCATGGTGTAGATCCTTTAAAGCAAAGACTTAAATGTAACTTTCCTGTTCTACCTTTAGGTTTGAACCTGGGTCTCTTGCACAAGAGCTGAAGTATTATTACTATTATATCTTTCTTTTTTTTGTTTAGCACTGAGCAAATAGCCTGTTTGCTTTGGGGAGAAATAGAATTTTGACCAAAATTCTACTCATATGTCAAGCCAGAAACAGGATCAAGGTCAAAGGTCGTGTCTAACCTAGACACGGGATCTAAGTGTCTAAGAGCAGGGAGACCAAATACTACCACCCCCACCATATAAGTCTTACCAGTGGTGTAAAGTAACTAAGTACATTTACTATAGTACTGTACTTAAGTACAATTTTGAGGTACTTTTACTTTACTGGAGTATTTCCAAATTTATTTACTTTTACTTCTACTCCACTACATCTCAGAGGCATATATTGTACTTTTACTCCACTACAATTACTTGAAAGCTTTAGTTACTAGTTACTTTGTAGATTTTGATTATTATTACAAAACATACATTAACCACTTCATCCCTATATACATTTCGGCCATTTGAAAATAGCCGATCTACAAGCTCACAATGCGTCGCGATGCAACGCATTATGAGCTTGTAGATCTGCTATTTTCAGAATTTTTTTTATAAATTTGTAAACTTGTGAAATGGGACATTCTGCCTAATGGGTACTTTTACTTTTGTACTTTAAGTATATTTTGATACCAATACTTTTGTACTTTTACTCAAGTATATTTTGAATTCCGGACTTTTACTTGTAATGGAGTATTTCTACATTGCAGTTTGATAAAATTTGAGTACTCCACCACATGAGTTCTACTCTGCAGATTGGAGAAAATAAAATGTTATTCACACACAAAAAAAGTTACATGATACCAGTTGAAACTTAGTTTTTACGAGGCAGATGGCCGCCCCCACCCCGGACCTGGCTGTGCTCGAGGTCTATTCCAGTTTAAGGGGATGTTTTCCTCGCCATTGTCGCCAAAAGCTTGCTCAAAGGGGGGTAATTTTGGGTCTCTGCTCCATTATGTAAAGTGTTATGAGACAGCTTGTTGTGATTTGGCAGTATAATAAAATAAATTTTTAATTTAATTGAATGCTCAGTGGTATGACGGCGTCGCTTGCCAAAAAGCGACACTGTCTGTTCCTTTCAACGAGTGACAGTCTAAATTGAGATTGACTCTGCTCGTGGTCCCAAGAGACTTCAACTTCCGCTCCCCTCTTCGCTGGAAACAGCTGATGTCGCTTTTTTATCTGTTTAGTAATTCAGCACTGGTTATCAACGTTGGGGTCCGGGGACCACCAGGGGTCCAAATGGATCCTTCTATACAGGTCTGAAGCTCTGTGCTAAAACATTTTACGTAAGTAAAAGTATCAATACTTGTGAAGTATGTAGAAATACTCCGTTACAAGTAAAAGTCTGGAATTCTAAATTTACTTGTGTAAAAGTACAAAAGTAATGGTATCATTATGCAGAATGCCCCATTTCACAAGTTTCACAAATCTTTTGAAAATAGTAGATCTACAAGCTCACAACGTGTCGGCATCGTGACGCGTTGTGAGCTTGTAGATCTGCTATTTTCAAATGTCCTAAATGTATATATAATTATATATATATATAATTGCAGTGGAGTAAAAGTACAATATTTGGATCCGAGATGTACTGGAGTAGAAGTAAAAGTATTGGAAATTGGAAATACTCAAGTAAAGTACAAATACCTCAACATTGTACTTAAGTACAGTACTTGAGTAAATGTATTTAGTTACTTTGCACCACTGGAGAGAACACGTTTTGGGTAGCATTATTTTCTTTTATCACATACTCCAGTCCACAGTAGTTAAAAGTCAGGGAAAGAGCACTGAATAATATATTCATAATCCTTATTGCTATGTGTTTTAAATGCATGTGCACTAATGTGCACATTGTGTTAAACATAATGTTTTAAAAATACTTATTTTGTATTCATACCCATTTAAAAGGAGTTGGCACAGTTCGGGAGGAAGAGTACGCCTTCAAACAATGAAATCGTTCTTCACCCTGCTTTCCCCTCACTCCATTCCTTTACTCTGCTAATATCTCTGATTCCCGGTTCACTCATTCAGGTAACGTCTCTTGATCAATCGCCATGGTAACCAAACTCAACTCCTCCTACTCACTTGACAACAGCTCCTCCCTTGACTTAAATGCCATGGTAACTGATCACCACTCCACCCTTATGCCTCTACTTGACTTAACTGCCATGGTAACTGATCACAACTCCACCCTTGTTATGCCTCTACTTGACTTAACTGCCATGGTAACTGATAGCTGCTCCACCCAAACCCCTCCCCTTTCACCAATAAGTGAGCAGTATATGCTGTATACCTTTCAGGTCTACCAGTCACTCGTGCATTGGATTTTGTATCCCTCCCTCCCCCCTTACATATCACAGGCTATTCCATCATCAAAACTGTCTTTTTAATTATATAAACTAGAAGTTCGGCCGAACATCTAGCATGACGTACAGTAGCGCCCTCTTTGCAGCGCAGAGCCACCTGCGCGAGCCACCCCACCTCACAGTGTGAGAGAGAGCTTTTTGTAAAAGTAGGACAAAGTCGCTTTAATTAGAGGACATGGCAACACTGAGTCTCTCTCTCTCTGTCCGTCTCTCGCCCCCTGTCATTTACTCCTAAATGTACTCAAATATACTGTATTGGGCCGTAAATGTACTGTAATTAAGGGGGGGGGGTCTTATATGTAATTAGCCCCTCATTTGTAAAGGAAATGTACATGCAGTTAAAAGATCAGCCGGGTTGTATTGGTAACCGGAATACTCACCCCAAAACACGCTCGCCCCCATTGTTTTCGCGGACCAGGGGTTCTTCTATTCTTGTATTTGTTTTACTGAGGATAAGGTTAGAAATAAGTTTAGGGTTAGCCAAAGTGTGGAGTTAGTTGGGCCATGTGTCTGCTGTGAGACTGGGCACCAACACTCCATGGGTGTCACTCGTCAATTAGTGTAGCAGGATCTTATATCAATTCTCAAACAAGTTGAGGAACATGCAGGTTTTTGTGAACTGAATTTACTTTCATCTACTGATTATGTTTGTCTTTTAAACGTCTTTTTTATACTTACCTTAGAAACACTTGCCTAAGCTCAGCCTCTGTCACAAAAGATTAGAAAGTGAAGACACCATTGTAACTTTTTTAATGAGCGGTATCTATTTTGAAGCACAATTTGAACATGAAAGTAAGATCTAAACCTCTTAGTGAATTTAGCGAGGGAACAAATCCACTCATCCACTCTGTTTTTGTAAAGTAGATCAATTAAAAATGCTCAAAGAGGTGTTGTGGACTCTGTCCTACACCTCCCTTTCAACATTCCCCACTGACAGGTGCCACGAAAGCCACGTGCAGTGATCCTGCCCGGCTTCCCTCTCCTGAGGGCCATGGTACAAGTGTGTTTGTATAGACCAGTGGTTCTCAACCTGTGGTTCGGGACCCCCACATGATTTTGGGGGGGTCCCCAGATGACAGTGAAGTGACAATTTAAGGACTTTTAAGTTTTTTACCATTAGAGCGTCAAACGTACTATAAAAACTAGTCAAACATTGGCCAAATTGTGAAATAATATAAGAAAGAGGTAAAACATTTGAAAATAGACGATCTACAAGCTCGCAACACCACCAGGGGGCTTAATGAAGTTCTATCAACCTAATAGACACATGAAAAACAGAAAAAGTGCAAAACCATGGCACCACCTCTTTAAATAACAGCCTTAACATTTGTGGTCAAGCAAAAAAAATCATAAAAAATGAATAACAAAAACAGGTGAACAAGTGATAATCTATCGGAAAATGTGACAAGAAGGGATACAAGGAGATAGGAGTGCTAAGGGCCGAAGACATGATTAGGCTACTTTTACTGTCTATCAGAGTTTCTAACCATTCCATTTGTATAGGTACCTCCAAGGGGCCAATTCAGCCTTCAAGGCAGGTGACTGATGGGGACATTAAGTGCCCACCATTCAACACTGCAATTATCTGCAGGTCGATAGCAGACTTTCACAGCATTGGCTTATATCGGTTCATTGGGACACCAGGGGGTATGTGGGGTAAGCTCACAATGCAAGGTGTTGTGAGCTTACAGATAAGCAGTTTTTTTTTAAAGGATCTACACCATGAATTTAAGAAATAATAATAATATTTAATATCATATTGTTTATGTCCCTCAAACTTTTTTCAAAAGGTTTGAGCCTAAATCAAGCCTCAGATATACTCATTAACTAACTTCTCTCTGGCTTATAAAGCACTTTCACCTGCAATACCACATTGTCCTGTTTGGCACGGGGCACTATTGAGCCAGTTTGTATGCATGTTATTTGGTTCTGTGTGGAAAAAGTAAAAAAAAAAACTCCTCCTACTCACTTGACAACAGCTCCTCCCTTGACGTTTTTTGTTGGAACTGAAAAACGGGAGGGATTGTACCCTGACGTGACGTCACAGGGTGCAAATCAGTTTGGCCTGTTTTGAGACCAATTTACAGAAAACCCCAGATTTGCTGTGAAAGCCTGATCGAGTGTTCAAACTGGGGTATTTTTGGGGATAGAAGAGAGGTAGGGGAGACCAAAAACACACAAAAAAGAAGAAAAAGTTAAAATTCATGGTGTAGTCCCTTCAGAACTTCAGAAAAATCTTGAAGAATTCTGAAAATGTTTAAATATTGATTTTTGAACACAAATATTCTCCAGGGTCTCTCGCACAAAATCTTTTCAGATGGGGGTCCATAGCCAAATATAGGCCTATATAAATTTGGGGGTCCTTCACATGAAAATGTTTGAGAAACAGCTGGCTTATATAGCAGGAGAGTCTCTTGCCTAAAATGAGTAATCCCACTAAAGAGGAGAGAAATTGGGCCTCTTCCTTACTTCCTTCACAGGTTTTACCAATGATACTAATGAAGGCTTTGTTCCATTTCATGTAGCACAGTGGTTCTCAAACCTTTTAATTTCAAGGACCCCCATAACTCTCTCTGAGAGTGTACAAATATGGGTCCATTTGGTTCCATTTGTACACTCTCAGAGTTACACACCTTTTAAGGGGCGATTAGGAACCCCCTCAAGGAACCATGAGGGTACCTGGACCACATTTTGAGACCCACTGGTGTAGCAGAATGTTTCCAGTGAGCCAACATGCACAATTACCACAATATCAGCACCCTGACTCTGTTTGACCAGAATGGAACAAGACAGAGCCTTCATTAGTATCATTGGTAACACCTGTGAAGGAAGTAAGAAGGGGCACAATTTCTCTCCAAAATAGCTGCTGTGCATAGAGCCAATTGTGGAGCACCTTGCTTCAGCCTGCTCCCACCTACCCACCATCAGTGGTGGAAGAAGTACTCTGAGGTTTTACTTACTGTAAGTAATAAAGTAGCAATACCACAATGTAGAAATACTCTGTTACATACATTCAAACTTTTACTTGAGTAAAAGTACAAGCGTATTGGCATAAAAAAAATCTAAAAACCAAAGTAAAAATACTCCTTAAGAATGGCCCACATGTTTTGTAATAATAACAAAATCTCCACAGCAACTAGTTATAAAGCTGTCAAATAATTGTACAGGAGTAATAAGAACAATAATTTGCCTCTGCGACAGTATTGAAGGATCAAAAATAAATTCAATACTTAAGTAAAGTACCTCATAATTGTACTTACTTTCCACCACTGGTTGTGGAGCACCTTCAGCCTACCGACAATGCCACCTGCCTCATTGCTAATAGCCTCTGCTCTCCCCATTCTGCCTCTGAATATCATGCCTTTTTCACAACTATGTGGTTACCATAGCAATGTCCCAGGAGTGACTGGCTTTTTAATGATATACAATTCTCGCCATGGCTTGTATCATCCCTGTGATTTTGACCTTGTATCATCCCTGTGATTTTGACCTTGTATCATCCCTGTGATTTTGACCTTGTATCATCCCTGTGATTTTGACCTTGTATCATCCCTGTGATTTTGACCTTGTATCGTCCCTGTGATTTTCAGCTTGCAATTCTATGAAGAAGGGCGTGGTACCACACAATCATAGTTTGATTGTGTCGTAACCCAGTGTTTCTGAAACAGTGTTAAGGACCCCCAAATTGCTCCCCTATCTGAAAAGATTTTGTGCCAGTGACCCCATCAGAGAAAATATTTCCATAATTATTATTATTATTATTATTATTTTGTTTTTATTAATTCCTTGGGACCTTGGGACCCCCTCAAGGACCCCTGGGGGTTGATACAAGGTCAAAACCCCTGGGAGTCCTTGAGTCTTGTCCTAGTCTTGTCCTAACTCCATGCCTATACACTTTGTATAACCGTGAAGCTTTCCACAGAAAAACTGCAAAACCATGCTGTCATACATCAAAGTATAAAATGAGAATGGATTACCATACAACCTTGTCCTTTGGAAAGGGAGACAAGCAATGCGTAAAGAAGGCTGTGCTGCAAAATCAATTGTTAAGTTGAGTTGAAGATATCTCTGCAAGGCGCTTACTGCAGTACGTGGTTCTAAAACATTTTCATCTCAAGGACCCCCAAATAGTTTTTGGTCACGTATTCGAAATTATTCAAAATTCTAGGTGTTTCAAACATGTTCAAAAATAGCAGATCTGGGGCGTCCGCTGGCCTAGCGGTCCAGGCACATACCACATATGCTGGTAATCCAGCTTGACAACGTGTCGCGGGCTCGACTCCCGATCCTGACGACCTTTGCTGTATGTCAACCCCCCATCTCTCTCCCCATTTCCTGTCAGCCTACTATCCAATCAATAAAGGCAGAAAAAGCCCCCCCCCCAAAAAAAAATAAATAGCAGATCTACAAGTTGCTTGGGAAAGGGGCGGTCTCAGAAACCCAGGCGCCAAGGATTCTGATTGGTATGTGGGTTGGGCGAGCCAAAGCCTTCCAATGTAAAATTAAAGTCCATCCTATTGCGATTCGTTGAGCACTATCCAATCAGCAATGACGTGCCTAAGTACAGTAACAGGTGACGTTCGAAAATCGGGCTCAAATGGAAGACGGCCAGACTGAGAAGTAAAAAAAGGAGGGGGGGTTGAGTCAGCTGAACGGAGCAAATTAGTCTGGAGTGTTTTTTTATAATAACATACTAGGACATAAAACGAATACAAGCTTCCCCATGAGCTCTTGCACTCCTATTCCGACAGTGCGTCATTTTTTATTTTCTCAAAACCTTGGTTCATTGTTTTTGGGATGCGTAAAAAATGGATTGGCCAATACAAACTCACACCGACCACTGTGTGCAAGGGCCCTTAAGATGGAGTCACGCACGAAAAATGGCAGATCTACAAGCTCACAATGCATCACACCATGACGCGTATTGTACTTTCGGCGTAGGACAAAGTGTACTGTAAATCAGGCCACGGCATATCAGTAAGGCTTCAGATTATGCTTCAGACTTCATTCTGTAGATGTGTGGAAGGCTCAAAACCTGGCAAGGATATTCACAAAAAAGTCTTGAATGACTCTATCTTTCAAAGTGATGAAAGGCTCCAGCTCCCTCTGACAAGTCACAGCTGTGTTATCTTTTATTACAGTGAAGAATCTCTTTTCAAATACTTTCTCATTCATGAACTACTCATTATTTTCTTTTCTGCTCGACTGGTCCTTGACACTTGGTGGAACATTAGGACATTTGGATTTATGCTTCTTTTTTCTCATTCATATTGTGTCTAACAAAAAATCTTGTAAAGAGTACTTTAATTATGTTTTTTTGTTTCACCATGACATAGCTTTATACATCTTGTGTTTAATTAATGATCAAAATCAATGCATTGTGGTTTTGAAAAATACTTATATTCAATTACTTACAATTATCAGGAACTGTTGAGCTGTGAAATCTGTTTAATAGATCAACATTATAGCTCACGGACACAGGAAATTGTAGTCACGCCTGTCTGTCTGTCTGTCTGTCTGTCTGTCTGTCTGTCTGTCTGTCTGTCTGTCTGTCTGTCTGTCTGTCTGTCTGTCTGTCTGTCTGTCTTTATGGTCTGCCCAACATTGCATTTTGGAAGAGTTATTTGGGGCTATACTTTATTTCTTCCTTTAACCTTCATTCAATAACATAATAGTTACTGTCAATTGACTGTGTGGCTGAATGACGATATATTATCATATCCCTGAGTTTCATCAAATATCACTCGCATAATGTTTTTCAGTATTTATCCCATGGGTTTCAACACAGATTTAAAATATCTCGTAAAGAGCACAGTCCTTATCCTCCCTCCGTTGGGAATAGGTCCTCCAATATCCCATGTCCTACTGTAGATTCCCTTTAATGTGATTTATATGAGTTTTAATTATCCACGAGAAGGGCGTCTGGACTGTCGCAGCAGTGGATGAAAGCGGAACGTGCGTCACCAGTGGTGAAAGAATTACTCAGAAAGTTTACTTAAGTAAAAGTGCTGCAGCAAAACCACAATATAAAAATACTCTGTGCAAGTAAAAGTAAAAGGCCTGTATTCAACCTTTTATTAGAGTAAAAGTAGAAAAGTATTGGCATCAAAAGTTATACTGTACCAAAAGTAAAAGAACTAGAATAGTTCACGAAGCACAATTTTCAGAGCCGGCTCAGTCGGTAGAGCTCTCGCCTTTGGATCTATGAGGTCATGCGTTCGATCCTGGGCACCGACAACTCAGCGTATGAGTAGCACGGCTTGGGTGCGGTGAGTCGTGAGGTAAGTACTGGGAGCTGATAGTAGGTGTTGCGCTCCACCTCAGCAAATCCATCTCCCAGGGGTCTAGTGCATTGAAACAAGGGATAGGCTCCTGCGTTCTCGGCTGATACCGACAATAACCCTCCCCGACCCCTCCTGGCTTGAATACTCAAGTATTTTTTTAAAAGCAAGTACTCCAGTTCTTTAACTCAACTGAGTCACTTAACCCATTAAGACCGGGAAAGCATCTGTCATTTTAGATTTTAACCACTTTAACCATTATTTTATACTTTGGCTATTCAAAAATAGCAGATCTACAAGCACTGAGTGCCGCGTCATATGAGCTTGTAGATCTGCTAATTTTAAAAATGTGTGCAAATCTTTGAATATAATATATATCTTTAAGCGAATATTTGTAACTCAAATCTTTGCTTCTGGGGGTCCCTGGAACTAAATATTTTGAGATGGGGGTCTGCAGCCAAATACATATCATTTTGGGGGTCCTTGACATGAAAAAGTTTGAGAACCACTGATGTTATAGCAACATAAGTGTTAGGATTTTTAATGGGTTTATGAGTAATATTTGACCAGGAGTATCTATACTTTGACTCGAGTACTAGGGCGGTGTCACACACGCTTAAAATAGCAGATCAACAAGCTCACACAACCAGTGGCGGAAGAAGTAGGCCACTCAGGTTTTCTACTTAAGTAAAAGTAGCAATACCACAATGTAGAAATACTCAGTTACAAGTAAACGTTCTGTATTCAAACTTCTCTACAAGCACGTCTCGGTGCGACGCGTTGTGAGCATGTAGTTCAGCTATTTTTGAATAGTTTCAGTATAGAATATGCATTTTGTAACAAGTAACTAAAGCTGTCAAATAATTGTACTGGAGTGAAAAGTAACATATTTGCCTCTGAGATGTAGTGGAGTACAAGTATGAAGCATTGAAAAATGGAAATACTCAATTAAAGTAAAAGTACCTCAAAATTGTACGTACAGTATTTGAGTAAATGTACTGTAGTTACTTTCCACCACTGCTCACAGCGCGTCACATCGTGTCGATAGTCTATTTTCGTCCGCCACGCAACAGAGTATAAATGAAGCATCGCTCACGTCCATTCATATTGGCAAACGTGGCACGATCCTCCTGAGTCCTAATTTGGATCTTCATTAAAGTTTTAATTACATATACAGTAACTGCAATATAGTGAGGAGATTACTCTGTTTGCTTTTACAGGACAGTGCTTTCTTTAACCATATTAAAAAAAGGATTGGACCAAGGATAGAGTGCTGGGGGAATCCGCTCAACGAAGTATATTCTCGCTGTCAGACAGTATCTCCATATTTCATATTTTTATGTTTTTTTTCATAGATTAATGACCTAGTTCAGTGGGTCTCAAACTTTCTCATGTCAAGGACCCCCAAATTGACATTAGCCCGCGGACCCCCATTTGAAAAGGGACCCCCATAAGAGAAGATTTTTTACGGCTCTAGCAGTGATTCTCAACCATTTTTTTAATTTCAAGGACCCCCAGTTCGACATGCCTTATTAGGCTACGGACCCCCATTTAATGGCATTTCTATCTCTGGGACCCCAATTCATATTGTAAAATCAATGTTAATTTAACTCTGAGTGTACAAATGGAACCAAACGGACCCGTTATGGTCCATTTGGTTCCTAACTATCTAACATTTAGCTGGGGACCCCCTGGAACTCCCTCAAGGACCCCTGGGGGTCCCCGGACCCCACTTTGAGAACCCATGCATGCCCGGCCTAGTTTGTCACACAGAAGTAGCAAAAATAGCCGGTCTACACGCATTAGCAAAGTGATAGCGCACCCATGTCTTGTAGAACAGTGGTTCTCAAAGTGGGTTCTTGAGGGGGCTCCAGGGGTCCGCAACAAAATTTGTAACAATTTAACCACTTTAGGTACTTCAGCTATTTTCTGAACATTTTGAACAATGTTGAGCAATTGTGGTTTTTGAATAATTTTGAAAGAAATTTTGCACAAATCTTCTCTTATGGGGGTCCATCCCTGGCACAACATGTTTTCAGCGGGGGTCCGTGGGCCAAAATACATATCAATTTGGGGGTCTTTGACACGAAAATGTTTGAGGAACGGTTTTGTAGAAAATGGAGATGGCTCTTTACATAATTTTCTTCTCAAGGACATTTCTCCTCCTGTGCTGTAACTATGTGCACAAATTGATGTGTCAACTTGGTTGTCATAGAAACCAAAACTAACAGTCACGGTATCTGCAGCGGAAGTGGCAGGCTGGTTAAAGCCAGCTGCTTCGTACCAGCATCAGTGGCAGCTAACTGCAATGTTTTATGCCGGAGTTTCACCCCCTGTGTGTGTTTAAGAAACTGTCACACATGTCACTATCTCTGTCTCTCTAGGTCGTCCTGAGACGTGCCCTCCATCATCGCTTCCAGTCATCCCGGTTCTCCATACATCTGACCAGCTCGTCGGTACTTTGCGCTCCCCCATCTTTCTTGAGTACGTCCACGTATGTTAATGTGGGACGTCCTCGTGACCGATACCCGTGTGTGTTGGTTCCCACATCACCAATTTGCTGGCTGGCAGTTCTTGATGTCTTTGGCAGTGTCCTGCTAGTCTCATTCTCCTGGCTGCTATTTTCCCGCCCACCCTTGGTGTTCCCTCATAGAGATTCTTGTTGGTAACATGGTCACTCTTGCTGATGTTGAGTACGGCACGACATTCTGGCGTAGCACCCGTCTAGAGACTTCTGCAGGGTTGGTTTCAGGGTCCAGCACTCGCTGCCATAGAGGAGAACAGAGAAAAGCTGAGTTGGCTGAGTAGGCTTAAATTAATTGATATAAATATTTTTGGAAATGTCAATGGGAAAAATGCATTGAGTTTTTTTAAGTGGAACCAGGAAGTGGGCGGGAACTGCGATGCTCTATCCACCTGTTTCCGCGGGAATTTACTGGAGCAAAAATCCTGTGTGGGAAACATCCTGCGGGGGGACCGGAAGTAGGAAATAGCGGCTCAGTGTGTTTACATTTGCCAGCAGAACGTAGCTGTACTGCGAACGGGTCTTTTGCATGTAGTTGAAGCGCAAGGGGGCGGGGGGGGGAGAGAGTCAGCGCACTGAAGTCAAGGCACAGACTACTGTGTTGTTGACGGACAACGGATGCACGCTTATGAGAAACAACACAAATAAAACCTGGCAAAACAGTTGCGTGCATTAGCGCAAGATGAGGATAAATGAAACATTCAGTCTAAATGTCCAGCAACTACTACCAATACTTTTGTATTTGAAACCTTACATTTCTCTAAATATTATAAACTCTTAGGACAGCCTAATACAAATACGAGCTACATTCTGCTGGCAAATGTAAACACACTGAGCCGCTATTTCCTACTTCCGGTCCCCCCGCAGGATGTTTCCCACACAGGATTTTTGCTCCAGTAAATTCCCGCGGAAACAGGTGGATAGACCCCTTAACATACGATGTCACACTGATAAGAACCAGTATGCGCACGCAGGCCGGCACCAAATGAAACCCATTTGTTGAATGAACTGAAACCAGCGCACCCGGAAAGAATATGTTGGTAATTGATTGCATGAAACAATCACCTGTGCGTCCAGTCTCAAAGTTGGTAAACAAACAATTGGTCTATAAAATCTTCCACCCTGCCAACTCTGAGGAATGGCAGCTGAAAAGCAGCATAGAATCAAGCATGCCTTCCCCCAACCAAAACGTGTAGCTTTGTGTTAAAATTGTGTTTGCTTTGAGTCCATTTGCAATTAGTTCCCTTGTGTTTGGTTAAGTTGATCCTTTATTTCCTTTGAGCCTCAATTATTTGTTCCCTTAGTTTGTACTTTGTTTAATTCACTTATTTTCTGAATCTTGTCAGAGAGCTGTAGGGGTGAATGATGGTTATTTTGTTTGGTTAATTCACTTTATGCTATTCCCTCCTGTTTTCACCTGTGTATATTTAGTTTAGGTAATTAGGTTTAGCCATTGTCTTTTGGTTATTTATTTTTGGTTAGGACTAAAAGTTTAAGTTATGGGGTTTAGTATAGGATGTTTGGACTGTTGTGAAGCGAAGAGTATTTTGTCCTCCACTGCCAGATTGTAATGAGGTTGGGTTTTATCAAGTCTGGGAAAAAAAACACACAGGAAAACAACTTTTTGCAAATCCTATTTGAACCACACTCCAGGTGGTTTGAAATGCCAAATCAGATTTATAAAGATGTGTCTAGCAACAGAGTTCTGCACAGTTTGGAACCTGTTAAGCGTTTTTTTGTAAAATGTTGAGGTACTTTTACTTGAGCATTTCATTCATTTCATTTTTAAATACTTTATACTTGTAGGCCTACTCCTCTACATCTTCAGAGGAAAATGTATTACTTTTTTTTTTTCACTCCACTACAATCTACCTTACAATTCGCATTACTGGCTGAAAGGGGACATTGGAAAATCAGTCACCACAGCTGTTTTGCGCATGCGTATGAGTGCGCGTGCTCTGTCTCCTTTCTTTCACCGGTGTCGTCTTTCACTGGTGTTGCCAGATTGTGCGTGAGCAACAAGCAACCAGCTTCATGAAAAAAACAGAGTACACAGAGCTGCGCGCTGCGCACTGCGCATGCGTGGACACGATGGGGTCCGCGATGTTTCGCGGGGGTCCCAAGACTCCCAGGGGGTCCGCGGACCCCCTACAAGTAAAATTATTTAAAAAATAATAAAAACTTTTTTGGGGGAAATTTCTTCATGAAAAAAAAAACTGCCGATGGGGTCCGCGATGTTTCACGGGGGTCCGCGATGTCTCGCGGGGGTCCCAAGACTCCCAGGGGGTCCGCGGACCCCCTACAAGTACAATTATTTAAAAAAAAAAAAAAACTTTTTTGGGGGAAATTTCTTCATGAAAAAAAAAAACAGCCGATGGGGTCCGCAATGTTTCACGGGGGTCCGCGATGTCTCGCGGGGGTCCCAAGACTCCAAGGGGGTCCGCGGACCCCCTGGGAGTAAAATTATAAAAAAAAAATAAAAAACTTTTTTGGGGGACATTTCTTCATGAAAAACAAAAAACAGCCGATGGGGTCCGCGATGTGTCACGGGGGTCCGCGATGTTTCGTGGGGGTCCCCAAGACTCCCGCGGACCCCCTGGGGGAAAATTATTTTAAAAAATTTAAAAACTTTTTTGGGGGAAATTTTTATCCCACGATTTTTGAACCCCAAAATAAGCGAGCCCTCGCTTATTTTTGCGCGGCCGTAATTTGTTTGTCATTGTGGTGAATGTTGTGTGTGCTGCTGATGTTTGTTGTGTGCAGCTTAATGTCAGAGTGTTTGTGTTGGAGCGCCTCAGTGCGGCTGCAGAGTTCATGTGCAACATCTTGCATGTGTGGCTTTCCTTCGCCGTGTCTGTAGGTCACGGCCTGGAGACCCCAGGGTCTCCAGGCACCCCTAAGGGGGGGGGGCCGAACCCTCTGGGTATTTCTTCTTTTTTTTTTAATCCCATGATTTTGTACCCCCAAACGAAATTTTCTTTGGGGGGGTTAGGGGGGGTACTAGAATTCTGCCCGCGTAGCGGGCAGAACTTCTAGTTTTTCTACAATCAAATTGCTTAAGGGAGGATCGGCGGGCGGACCACGTCGTCACGCTTATGACACCATGACTCAGCCATAACCATATACTGTAAGGAGTTCCCAATGCAGCTACGCCCACATATGGAGTGTGTTGTCTAACCTCAATGTGTCGTCATGCCATCAGGTGCAAACCATTCCGTCAGCTCCATATATGGGCACAAAAGGGGGCATGCCCGTATATGGGCATATACTGATGACATCAGGGATCTCCATATATGGGCATTAAAGGGACACGGACTGACATATACAGAGATCTCCATATTATGGGCATACAAGGGACAAGGACTGACATGGACTGAGATCTCCATATGGCCATATCGGTCGGATCGGCGGTGCGATGTTAGGTGTGAGGGCCGAACCTCTAGTTTTTTATACTTTGGCTATGCGAAGAATTGTGAGCTTGTAGATCTGATATTTACCAAAAAACATTTTTGACATAATTTCAGTGCTTTTACTTTTGTACCATAAGTGCATTTTCATGCATTTTGTACTTTTACCCAAGTACATTTTTAAATACAGGCCTTTTACTTGTGACAGAATATTTCTACATTATGGGTATTTCTACTTCTACTTATGTATAACAGTACTTTTTCACCACAACAAAACAGAAGCACCTCTGTGTATGGGTCAAGCATTCAGGCCTGTACCGTTCTCTCGCCCACTTGTATGGTGGTGGATGACTCATCTGAGCACATTTTTTGGTGGGCATCTAACAAGAGCAGTAGGTATATGCACAGAATTTTGCAAGCTGTTTAGCTGCTTTTTTTTGGCATCCCAAGTTGTTGGAAGCTTCTTACAACCAACCTATGTACATGTCCTAGGCTGCCAAAGATAAACACAAGTAGATTGCACATATAACCTGTGATGGTATGGAGGAGCGGCTGGTATTTAATGACTTCATTCATAAAAACTTCCTCTAAGCTAGAGTCAAAGGTGCAGCCAGGCCACTTCAAGTATGGAAACTGATCTGGAGCCTTCATTGACAACAACTACATCTAGTGTATTAGCAGAGAGATGTGCAAAGATTTAAGGATTTTCAGTACAGAGTTGATACATGGAAGGTTTAACACGGGAATTCTCACTGCCGGTGTAAAATGTTTAGATTAGATCACACACACACACACACACACACACACACACACACACACACACACACACACACACACACACACACACACACACACACACACACACACACACACACACACACACACACACACACACACACACACACACAGAGAAACAGCGTGATCAGCAGAGGGAAGACAAGCAAGTTTTCCCTGAAGTTTAAGTACGGTCCAGTGTTGTTGTTGCTGGTGTTGAAACAGATCCAGCAGGGTCCTCCGAGCACCTGTAGATGTCAGCATGTGAGTGTGTCCACCGTAGGTCACTGTAGCTGTAACAGAGGTGAGGGGGTCAGTTATTATGTCCTCAGAGACCCTCACAGTCTCCGAGTCAGACCACACCCACTCCAGGGACAGTCCAGTTTGGACACAGAGATCGTTCAAGCCCGGCCAGTCCGATAGCCCGGGGAGCGAGTGTCCAGTTTCCCACTGTGTTTCCTTTTGAACCCTAGGAAGTGGGGCTCTGACTCCCTGGCTAAAGGGACCTTGCGTCTCCTTAGATCAAGGAACAGGGAAGATCTAGCCAGCTCCCTGACTTCCCTGTCATCATTATTCAGCATGCTCAATAGATGGGATATGCGCATGCTGGCAATGGTGTATAGTCCATGAGCCAGAGCCCAAAAATTGAGCAATGATTATCGAAAGAGTGGGCAAAACCAAACCTATATTAAATTGTTCATAGGGTCAATACGAGTAAATAAATATATGATAACCTTTCCACAGGAGCAGCTTTTTCATAGTTATCACACATTTTGTTATTTTCCCCGTACATGACAGGTGAAAAAATGACAAAATTTAAAAAAGAGTTATCATAATGAAACTTCCTGAGTTGATTACTTGCATGAAGACAATGATTTATCGTATTACAAGTTTTCTGAAATTGTATATTTAAATACGCAAATTAGGCATTTAGTCCATGAGCCAGAGCCCCAAAATTGAGCCAGATATTGAATATTCCCTCGTTAAAAACCTTTGACTCCAACATCTTAACGAAATGAAATAAGAACGTTGACTCTGGCTTTGTCCAATGTTCCAATGTTGATTCTGGAAAGTTATACAAATTCGGGCATATTTTCGTAATGCCTAATTTGCATATTTGAATATACAATTTCAGAAAACTTGTAATACGATAAATCATTGTCTTCATGTAACTAATCAACTCAGGAAGTTTCATTATGATAACTATTTTTTAAATGTTGACATTTTTTCACCTGTCATGTACGTATGGGGAAAATAACAAAATGTGTGATAACCATGAAAAAGCTGCTCCTGTGGAGAGGTTATCATATATTTATTTACTCGTATTGACCCTATGAACAATTTAATATAGGTATGGTTTTGCCCACTCTTTCGATAATGAAATCTTGTCTGGCTCATGGACTAGTAAAGTAACTAAATGTATTTACTCCAGTATTGTACTTAAGTACAATGTTTATGTATTTTTACTTTACTGTAGTATTTCCAATACTTTTACTTCTACTCTACTACATCTCCGAGGCAAATATTGTACTTTTACCCCATTACAATTATTTGAAAACTTTAGTTACTAGTTACTTTGCAGATATAAATCATTATTATAAAACACACATTATCCCTATTTTATACATAGGCTATTTGAAAATAGCCGGTCTACAAGCTACAAGAGTTTGTAGATCTGCTATTTTCAAACATCTTAGTACTTTTACTATGGTACTTTAAGTATATTTTGATGCCAATACTTTTGTACTTTTACTAAAGTAACATTTTGAACACAGGCCTTTTACTTGTAACAGAGTGTTTTTATATTATGGTATTGCTACTTTTACTTAAGTAAAATATCTGAGTACTTCTTCCATTACTGCATGCTGGTATAAGTCCACAACACACTACACCCAGCCGTCCCCCCACTGAGGATGGGAAATGATATCACGGGTGCTGTGTGTGTTCAGGGCAAACCACTTACGTACTAAGTTTCACTGTTCTGTTGTTCATTTCACTTATACGTTCTGCTGGATGTGAAGATTGGAGAAGAAGTGTTGTACTTTGACAGTGCTACCGGTCTAATGCCCTCTATCTCTATAGCTTTATAGTTAAAGGTAGAGAGCATCTGTTGATAAAGTCTGACCTAGATGTGAACTTGGACAAGATGATGTTAACTTGTTACTTCCATTATACTGCAATGTTGAATTTATGCCCGAGATAAGTGTCTCATTAAGGGAGAACACGCACGCACGCACGCACACACACGCACACACTCAAACACGCACACGCACACACTAACACACGCACAAACACACACCTGACATCAAATTACTGTGCCAAACAAATTATTTCAGAAATGTCCAATTCTGTTACAAGAACAGCTTCTGATAACATTTTAGTGAGAATTGGTCCATGCAGTTATGCAATATTGATTCATTTCACATTTAACAGCCGGTTTGATTCAGTATGAATGTAATCTTGTTTGTGCAGGCAGTCTGGGAATATTTCTTGAAGAAATTATTATTTTCTTGTGTAGTGAAACTAAAATGATTTTAATTGGGTCGTTACCATAATTTGGTAGCCATTTTGTAAAAGCAATAAACTACAAGAGACCGTGTTTTACAGTGATTTAACATCACTATCACCGTAAACCATGGTCTCTTGGGGCTTTTTATTAGATTATTATACATGGGCAACGTGAATATTTTATGCACTGACCTTTATCTGTGAACAGGACGCTGGACCAATTTTTATGGACAGGCTTTTGGAGCAAAATTTTACAGACTAAAGACCCAGTTTTACATACAGTACCATGGACAAAGACGAAGACGACAGACTGTGACCCAGCCTGACTTGAAAGTGGAGTAAAATTGAAGGGGGGGTCTTAAATTGGCACAGACTTTATGGGGAAAGTGAGAAAAAAATTGTGTTCTACCGCCATGAGAAGCCTGACAATAGAAGACCAGGTTTTCATCATTAAGGCAGTGCTTTTACCTTTGCTTTCATTGATCGCCTCAGGTTTTTTTTTATCCTGCTTTTAGATCTTGACCGTGCCATTTTTAATTTCTCGTGGGGCTCCAAGTGGGAACGCCTGACGCAGACGAGAGATGATGATGATACGGAAGGAGAGGGGAATTATACTTGTTTTTATGGTGTGGCACCATAGGGAGCGAGCCTTCTAGAAGAGCATTCTTCTGTGTGTGTGTGTCTGTCTGTCTGTCTGTCTGTCTGTCTGTCTGTGTATCTGCAGTGCTGAAGTACTGTACTTAAGTACAATTTGGAGGCACTTTTACTTTACTTGATTATTTCACATTTTCCTTTGCTTTATACTTCATGCTTTCTACGACTCCACTACATCTCAACAAAGCTGTCAACTATTGACAGCTTTAGACTTACTGCAGATTTCCATTTGTATACTCTCGCTGTTAGACCTGTAAGCATCCATTGCTTCCTAACCATCATTCATTTAGCTGGGGATGCAAAATGATCCCATGGCGGTCCCCGGACTCCACCTTCAGAACCACTGAACAAAATCACAGCTTCTCTATTTCGGCTGGGAGCCAGTGGGTCCGGTGCTCGTCCCCTCGCAATCGGCAAGCCCACAACAGTTTGCTGCGACGTAAGCCATACCGCCTTCTCAAACAGACTCTGCGACCTATCGTGGTTGGCAGTGGTGTAAAGTTATAAGTACATTTACTCAAGTACTGTACTTGAGTACAATTTTGAGGAATCTTTTCTTTACTAGTATTTCCCATTTTCAATACTTTTACTTCTACTCCACTACATCTCGGAGGCAAATATTGTACTTTTACTCCTCTACAATTATTTGACAGCTTTAGTTACTAGTTACTTTGCAGATTTAGATTATTATCACAAAACATACATTACCCACTTCAGCCATATATATATTTTGGCCAATGCGTCGCATTGTGAGCTTGTAGATCGGCTATTTTCAAAAGATTTGTATACATTTTGAACTTGTTAAGTACATTTTGATACCAATACTTTTGTACTTTTATTCAAGTAGGCTACTTTTTGAATTCCGGACTTTTACTTGTAACAGCGTATTTCTACATTGCAGCATTGATACTTTTACTTAAGTAAAACATTCGAGTACTTTTTCCACCACGGTTGGTTGGTTGGTCGCTCATGCACTCTCTCTCCAATGCACTCTCACGACATGTCAGAGCACTCAACCTGCCCCCGACCGGGTTTGTGGTGCGCCTGAGTCGCCGAGGCATCTGCTCGGGTACAGGAAGAGTGGGCACCAGAGATGTCTGGGCACAAAAGTAAAGAATAAAAGTATGCTGTGGAGAATGATGTAAAGTATACATGATTTGGACATGCATGGTCCATCATTATCAGACCTAAATTTACCAAAATGTACTAAATATTATTTTGTTTTTGACTGGCCGTCCACAGTTGTGTTGCATTTTGTAGCAATTATCTGAACATTAGACCTTAAATGTAAAATACTCAAGCATGTTCAAAACATGTATATTTTACATTACTCCAGACTGTTTTCCAAAGCATACATGTATTCTTTATGTTTTGACATTTTGGAGGCATGCCCAGACTTCTTCCGGTTACCATCTGCTCTGGGTGTGTCTGGGTGCTGTAGACCAGTGGGCACCCTGCTGTACGGGGTGGGCCAGGACAACTTTAACACCATCAGAGTTGTCTAATAGTTCCGGCTCACCCCAGCCGCCATCCAAAACACCATATGGATCTCCAGAAACTGACTGGCGAGGAAGCGAATGCACACTTTAAATGAACCCGTACAATCACTAAGCCTTGCCGAGCCATGTGGCCCATAGGGCAGGAGCCTATATATCTCCTGTTTGTGTAGTGTGTGAGGCAGCTTGATCCCCCTGCCATGATGTACAAGTACTCCCCTGACGCTAGTATGTCGCGCTTACCCCCAATCCAACCCCTGATGCTGAGTGCCAAGCAGGGAGGCATTGGGTCCCATTTTTTGTCTCTGGTATTACCCGGCCAGGGAATTTATGAATATAATGTCAATTTTTAGCACTTTGTTTTTCTTGTGATTCCTTTTAATGCATTTTATAGCCTTTTGAAAGAATCCTATTGTTTTTATGCTTACAGATTGTAATGCAGTTTAAATATTTATTGGAAGAGAGTGTGGCTGATTTCAGTGATAGAATTGAATTGAATTGAGTAAATAATACCACATTTTAGCACTTAGGTTCTAATATACACTGTACCTGCCTTTTCTTTTCATGCAACATGATATTTTGCCTGTGAAAAATGTATTGAGGTTTTTCCTTCATTCTTGAAGTGGCCTGCACCTTTGACTCTAGCTTAGAGGAAGCTTTTATGACCAAAGTCATTAAATACCAGCCGCTCCTCCATATACCATCACAGAGCTAGGTTATAGGTGCAATCTACTTGTGTTTATCTTTGGCTTCCAACAACTTGGGATGACAAAAAAAGCAGCTAAACGGCTTGCAAAATTCTGTGCAATCTCTTATCGGTAGCCGCTAAATATGGCGAAGACACTGTTACTTGATCCCTTGAAGGGTGCATGGGTATTTGTCCAAGATTTTCTGACTGTACATTTTGTACAGCACCTTGTAAATATTTGTGTCCTTGTATTGTATCTCTTATGTGGACATGAATACATTATTAAATGTGTGTAAATGGTGTATTTACATATAGACTGGTGCATTTATATAGCGCCTTTCTCCAAATCGCTTTACAATGTGCATTCACCCGTTCACACATCGATGGCAGAGGAAACCATGCAAGGCCACAACCTGTTCATCGGGAGCAGTTAGGGGTTCAGTGTCTTACTCAAGGACACTTTTACAGCTCTCTCTCTCTCTCTCTCTCTCTCTCTCTCTCTCTCTCTCTCTCTCTCAAGCTGAATGGTGTCTGAACGGTGCCCAGTGGAGATAGAATGGGTGAGTCAGGGGAGGAGGGGCAGCATCACACATGATAGCCTCACACCATAACACATTTGGTGCCCTTGAGGGTAAACTCACAAGTTTCCATGGTTACCACAACACTGCCAGAACCGATGCCCGGCCTACGGTATTTAATTAGGACCACTATCAGCATAACTGCTGACATACTGTATAAACCATGGGTGCGCTGCAGTTTCTTTTTTCTTTTTTTCCCCAGAGGGCACTGACCTCCATAACTTCAAACACATAGTGCTGAATTATATCAAAACGGCATGAATTTTGTTAGCTCACAATGAAAAGATTATTTAGGTACAACAATCCACCTCAATGCATTATCAACTTTTAAATTAGCCAACTAATTTATATCTTGCTACTTACCATTTCAGAGGTCACTGACATGGACTCAAGGCAGACTGAATAGCTCTAAGCGTAAATTCAATAAGGAAGATCTCTCTCCCACACTCATCTTTATTGCTGGGGATGCTTCACAAACATCCTGTCATTCACAATTTGAAGTGTGAGCACTTCTAGCCAATCTGCCAATCTGCAGTCAGCCAATCAGGCGATTGGACTCCGCCTTTAAATATCATTGCCACCACCAGCATCCAGACTCCCGGGTGGTTCTCCCGTTTAAAAGCTAATCTTATACGTGAACTGTTAACGGAGTCTATTGACAAAATGTTTGATATTTTATTCAATAAAACTTTTCATTTGCAACAACTTGATCTCTCCTTTTATTGAATCACCATTTGAGTATTATCTGTATCGGTCGAATGCAGGTATGGATTGTAAATATGAATTTTATTTGGAATCATGTTAAATTAATTTAGCACAACATCTACCGCCAGGTCCCGGGACCACCAGGGGTCAAAACAGACCCTTTATGGGTATGTAACTCTGAGAGTTTATGCTGAACAAATACTCATTGGGGAAATCCGTATCCAATGAGTATTGGATACGGATCCATGACCTATCCAAAATGTGTAGCCTACTGACCTATAACAGAAAGCCTTTTTCCCTTTGAATTTTATGCAATACCTCTATTCTCTCAATTGGGGTGTTTTTGGTCAATGTACATGTATGCATACGCACATACGTGAAATGTGTCCACTGCATTTAACACATACAGCAGGAGCAGTGAGCAGCCATTCTAAGGCGCTCGGGGAGCATTTCGGGGTTAAAAGTCTTGCTCAGGGACACACATTGACACATTGCTGGCCTGGCCTGGAATCAAACCTGCGACAACCAGGGCCTCTGGTTGCCCAGGTGGGCTCACTAACCACTCAGCTATGGCCACCCTGCATGATGATGTGGCCCGCCCGTCGCCCCGTCCGCCGGCTGGCCCTCCCATTAGCCAATTTTGATATAGGATTGTATACTCGACTGCTTTTTTTTCTGCCAAAAATGAAATGGATTTCAGCTTCAACAGCAGTAGGCTATAGTTCTGAAAGCCTTTATACTGGAATCCTCAAATGTGAATGTTTGCAAATAGAATTTTGTGAACAATTTATGTTGCTTATTTGTTCTACTCTCTGTCTCGGTTGGTTCCAAGTAAGCCCCTGGAATAAATGAATATGGGATCAAATCCAGCTAACTCCATGTACAAAGCCTTCATCTTAAATTCAGACTGCTGTGATATCGTTGATACCACTGTTGGGCTCCGGTGCCAATTATCGGTGATTGCTCCCAGAGAGCTTCCAGTGTTCCATCAGAGAGGCATTGGTGTGTTTTTAGCTCACAGCAAGCACACAGTTGATGAGATTTAAAGGTTTTCATAGCACTTTAATTACTGCTGTTCGTCAGCACCTGTGCTAGTCAGGGCTATGCTGTTTTCCTGTGCTCATTTAGAATTTGTACGCTGTCCTTGGCTCTGTGCTGCTACTAGTGTACACACGCGCACACGTGTGCGCACATTCAGGCACGCACCCATGCAGTACAAGTACAAGTACAAACTGTACCTCACACTTCAATTTTACCCATTTATTGTTAAGACTGAAAGCAAAGTAAGTGACTGAATAACTCACACGTACAAACACACGCACATGCACACGCACACGCACACGCACACGCGCACACGCACACGCACACGCACACGGCACACGGCACACGACACACACACACACACACACACACACACACACACACACACACACACACACACACACACACACACACACACACACACACACACACACACACACAAAAGTATAGTCACCTGCTAATGCAGAACCATTGCAAACAAAGTTTTAGCTTTGGTTGTAGGGCTATAGCAGTGACTCCCACCTGTGGGTTGTGAGGGTATTACAAGTGGGCCCCCAAATAATTGAAAAAAACCCACACATTTTTATGTTAATAAAACAAGCTGTATTTTACATCGATAAAGGGACATTGATATTTAATGTGGTCATAGCATCACTGTTCTTCACACTTCACTTCACTTTCAAAGGTTGATGAAAAAATATAAACGTATTCTGTTTTAGTTCCACAGTCCCTCTGTGAATGGTGCAAGGTCAATGCAATTCCTAGTCACACATCTCAATTTCCATTGTTCCACATACTTAGATAATATAAATATTGAGACTTTTATTGTCTATACACACAAACAAAAATTGTGGTCTCAGGGCTATTATGGTTCTTTAACAATAAAAGACACTTTCTCTGGAGGACAAGACAAAATGATTTTACAATACAAATGTAAAGAAATAACCATACTACTACTACTACTACTACTACTACTACTACTACTACTACTACTACTACTACTACTACTACTACTACTACTACTACTACTACTAATAATAATAATAATAAGGGTGATAATAATAATAATAATAATAATAATAATAATAATAATAATAATAATAATAATGACGTTAACACACATTAAAACCTGAATGAAGCAGAATTTAAAAACATGCATTCACAGCAGTTTGCTTTTTTTTAACACATGCCTCTGCCTTCCTACACACCACTGGCGTGAAATCACGGTTACCATAGCAACAGGCTAAGGAGCCACAAACATGGCTTCTGGAGGACAAACATGAGTGTGTGTGTGTGTGTGTGTGGGGGGGGGGGGGTGTGTGTGTGTGTCTGCTAGAACAGACTGGGGATCAGCATAATAAAACATTCACTGTCTGCAAACAAGGGCTTTTTAAAAAACTATTGATTGATGTTCTGCAATTATTCTATCGATTACTTTTTCAATTAATCAAACAATCGAGAAGTGTGTTTTTCTACATTTTATAAACTATTTATATATCAACAAATCGATTAACCACTTAGCGTTATTTTATATTTGGTCGCACAATGGGGTTGTGCAAAAATAGCAAAAATAGCAGATCTACAAGCTCACAAAAAGTTGTGATGCTTTGTGAGCTTGCAGATCTGCTATTATCACAATTTTAAACATGTTTGGCTATTTCTTTTGACCTTTTGGCCTAGAATGACATGCTCAAAATAGGGATTGATTGGTAAGTAATAATTTAATTAAATTATGGATTATCAATTTTCTTTAAAAAAAAAAAGATTGAGTTGATTAGCTCTGTTCCACCCCTATTGCAAACCTTCTCTTAAACCAATGGAGTTAGATTTTTGTGTTTCATAAACCACTTGTGACAGAACTACAGGCACCCACTTTGTAAAAGGGCAATGTTGACACAGAAAGTATTATTTAACAAAGTTGGGGAAAAAAACAAGGCACACCTTCTGAAAAAGTACAAATAAAAGCTTTAATATAAAGGCTAGTTAAAAGGATAGTTCACCCCCAAAATTACTTCTATCGATTAGTCACCCCATGGAGACTTGAATTCATGCATATTTTTTTAGTTTTTGTCGCATTCCTAAGCCAATAATCTGATGAGCGGTTACGGTAGGAGACACAAAGAGTCTCCTACCGGAACCGCTGCCTACCGGTCGGCTGGTCTAACACCAAATGTTGTTGCACACTTTTAGATCTGTTATTTTTTGGAGAATGTTCGCCTATTACAGTATGCCTTTTATGACATGCCCAGAATAGAGACGCTAGGGGGCACTATCCCTAACCCTAAGGCAAGACCTAGACCTTGATGGGTGAACACTGCGAGCAGCTTGGATTGATCACCCTCTGGAAGTGAACAAACTTCTCTTGCCTGCTCTCTCTCCCAAGCTGAATTCAAGCTGACATTTTTGACAGGTACGTGTAAATAATTAAGTGACGGTTGTCTATTTTAAGACAACTACAGGGTGGGCTACAGCTACCAGCCAGAGTGAATGTAGCCGACTGCACCGGCTACCTGATGGTCCTTTTATGTCGTTAAGTAAAGGGGCATTTCTTTGGTGGAACATAATATATTTGGTTTCATTTTACTTGGTCTTATTTTTTGCAACAAACAAGTACAAACTGTACCTCACACTTAAATTTTACCCTTTTATTGTTAAGACTGAAAGCAAAGTAACAGTGACTGAATAACTCACACGTGTACAAACCCATGCATGCATGCGCGCGCGCACACTCACACACTTACACGCACGCGCACACACACGCACACACACAACACGTGCCTTTTGTGATTGATGTTTTGTTTGCAATGCAAAAGAGAAACCATTTAGTCTAAAAACAGAGCAATGATTACACACACCAATTACATGAATAAATATGTGTGCATTTCTTGCCAATTACTGCATTGTGACAACAGCACAAGTTCAAATATAAAAGATACACTTTATTTGATCATGCTTTTTTCCCCCATCCCACTATAAATGTTTCACAGGGTTCATACATTTTCAACTTTTTAATGATTTGGTATCAATATAAAAGGCATATAGAAATTTGAAAACAGAAAATAACATCCATATTGTCCTCCAGTTAAACCTGAATGTATGACTCCAATGGAATAACCACATACAGACTGGCAGGGCCAAGTAGTTTTTGCCTGCGTTTTTTGTTTATTCGTTTGTTTATAGATCAGTCTCTTACAGTGCATTGACGTTCACATCAATATACCCAACTTTTATGTTTTAAACGTTATATTTCTTTGACCACTTGAACTGTATCGCCCCTATTCTGGGCTTTCTGAGATGTGCTGTTGAGGGGGAGAAAAGAAGGAGCCAAGGATAGACCCCTGGGGGACCCCGGTCAGTGAACTCTATTCAGGGTTTAAGTGGTTAACCCATTAAGACTGGGAAAGCATCTGTCATTTTCGATTTTAACCATTATCTTATACTTTGGCTATTCAAAAATAGCAGATATAAAAGCTCATAGTGCGGCACCGAGTGCCGCACTATGAGCTTGTAGATCTACTTTTATTTTATTTAAATCATGAAATTTTTTGCAAATCTTTGAATATATATTTTTTTAAAGTGAACATTTGTAACTCAAATCTTTGCTTCTGGGGATTCTACAAACGTACAAATAAAATTTACAAAATGATATGTATTTAGCCGTGGACCCCCTTCTCAAAATATGTTGTTCCAGGGACCCCCATAAATGAAAAATGTTCGCTTTAAAACATATAGCCTATATATATATTCAAAGATTTGCACAAATGTTCACGATTTTTAAAAAATGGCAGATTTACAAGCTCATAGCACGGCACCGAGTGCCACACTATGAGCTTGTAGATCTGCTATTCTTGAATAGCCAAAATATAAAATAATGGTTTATGGGGTTACACAGATGCGTTCCCGGTTTTAATGGGTTAAGATGAAGCATAAACTATGAATCATGTCCTTTTCATAAGAACCCTCCTACACACACTGTTGGCCTTAATAACACAAGAAGCGCCCCAAGTGCTCTCATATAACAAGCTGCCCAAAGCTAATTGCCACTGGTGGGATTAATAAAGCTGTTTGAAGCTGAAGTATACACCAGTGAGCCCCAACCTGTGGGCCAGGGCCTACTGGTGGGCCGTCAGGATATTGCAAGTGGGTCCCCAAATAATTGGCAAAACACTAAAGGTCGTGTCAGACGGGGAGCAAGACGGGGATCTCGCTTGAATCAGCGGGGATCACACCGCGATCATTGTTGTTTTGTCCTCTTGCGCGTAGAGGGGGAAAAAAGCTCACCACCACCCGCGGTCGTGTGCACGAAACAAGGTTCAAGGTTGTACTTTAATGTTACATCTTGTGTGCATAAGAGTAAAACTTATTTTGGTTTGGCTTCCTTCAGACAATGCAGCAGCATAGGTAATAACAATAGAATAATGATAGAAAACGTAAAAAGATTTAAAGAGTGCAAAAAGAGCAAAAAGAGAATAAAAATATCATTATCAAATCAAATGTAAACGTGCATAAAAAGAAAAAATACATACACCACCAGCATTTTTCTTCAGTAGCTGCCAACTTTGTGTAAACAACTTTACAGTATATTCTATATACAGCAGATTAGGTGCAGTAGGTGCAGTTCAGGCATAATAGAGTAAGAAAAGGACGGATGATTGGGGGGGGGGCAGCTTAGCATTTCCCTTTGCCCTGGTTCGTTCTGGTTCTTGTCAGATCGTTCATGTGCCTGATTATACGTGAAACGAGCACCAGCGCGAGAATTTCACAGGACCCACCGTCCTTCAACTTCTCCGCGTGTCCCAAATAATCGCCCGCCTCTCATTGAAAATGAATTACTATGGCGTGCCAACCGCTCCCCGTCGGAAGCGACCTTTAGATTGTACTGATAATGTAACATCAGTCGGCTATTTAAAAAAAAGTCATGGTATTTTTCTTTAAAACCCTGGGTTCATTGTGATACCATTGTGATTCCAACTTATCGATACATTGGAACATAACATATCCATATGTTAGTTCCATTGATCCGAGCCAGAACACGATCCATTGATTGATCATTAAAAATAAACATGCTCTGAAAATGCACGCGGGCCACCCATCTGACCCCTTTACGTGTTAAGTGGTCAGTCCTCTTGAGATTTTCATGTGGGCCCTGATCCAAAAACGGTTGAGGACCACTGGAGCATACGACTAGCTGTATGGTGTAGTACAGCATGTGCACCGTTTTGTTTGCATGCAACGTACACGAGGAATGCTGCATCATGGACATGGTTACATTGAAAATGTCTGAGGAAGACGCTGCCAGCGCTCTGGCACTCACCGGCGCAGAGGGCGCAAGCAGGCAGACAAGGTTCGAGCCTCAAAGGCCGCCGGGGTACTGGCGATGAACGACCCGGGCAGCCACCATCACGAGCCGGCCCACGAGACAGCTAGGACCCCAAAACGTCAACCACCAGGACGGGAAGGGCAGGGGCCTAAGAGCCGAGCGCTCGCACGGGAGAGGGCACAGGGTCAGGGAACCCCAGGAAAGGAGGGGTAGCAGCAGAAGAGACCCGGACAGCGGACGAAGAGCCGGAGGACCACGGCGGAAGGAAAAGAACCGGCCAGTGATGACCACGAGACGCACCACGGGCAGCTCTGACCCGTGGTTCCATCACAGGAGCAGGACCGAAAAGGAGGAAAAAACAAGGCAAAGGGTGAACCACAAATACTAGGGCAAAAAAACAAAAACAAGACTAGACTCAAAAAACAGCAGACAAAAACAAACGTAACTCTATACTGTCTGGGACGCACAGGCCTTACTAGACACTCCAGTAGGTAGTGGCCCGCAACGTCACAGTACAGACACAGGCCCCGCCGGAACCGCCGCTCATGCTCGTCCGGAGCCATACGTCCGGGCCATACGTCCATATAGGTCCTCGATGAGGACCTATGGCGACGATCTCTCACTCTCTCGCGGGGGAGGGGGCGGCGGTCCCGCGATGGAGACCTCTGGCGGCGGACTCCCGCGGGGCGGGGGTCGTGAACGAGCCCACTCCCTCGGGCGCGCCGAAGATGAGGATGATCTCTCCGGGATGAGGCTGGCCCCCGTGTCAGAGGCAGAGGACAGGCCCAGACCGTGACAGGTTAATGTATGTTTTGTAATAATAATCAAAATCTTTAAAGTAGCTAGTAACTAAAGTTTTCAAATAATTGTAGTGGAGTAAGAGTACAATATTTGCCAATGAGATGTAGTGTAAAAGTACAGTAGTAGTACTGGTAGTAGTAGAATTTGAAATACTCAAGTAAAGTACAAATACCACAAAATGGTACTTAAATACAGCACTTAAGTAAATGTACTTATTTGCTTTCCACCACTGTAAAAGGATAACACAAAAAAGTCCAGGGGACGTGTTTCCATTGTGGTCCTACTGTATGTATTCAATTAATCAACATAGCATAACAATTAACACACTAATACATGTCATCAATAAATACAAGTTTGAGTACCTATTCTATATATTTATAACTAAATGTATTAATCTTGGGAAACTTTAAATGTATTTTTGTTTATTGCTATTCTTGGATCTTGGGATGGGTACACACTGTTTATCTCCAGATATTCTTGACTTTATGTATTAGCCAACCTCCTGATTGAGTTGGCTGCATGTGACCTCACTTGCCCTATTGGGGTGAGCCTATCATTGCATAGTAGTACCTATATAAACCTCTGTGTATGCCCTTTTCCACTATATATGTCCTGATGAAGGCCTGAACAGGCCGAAACGTTGACGAGCAATACATTCTGGAGCTTTTTGCAACTACCAGTGTGCAGACTTTATTCTTTTTCATTATACTTTGTTTGTCTAAGCACCTGGACTAACGGATGCACTATCTTCTTCATCAATAAATACAAAACACATGAATGTACAAAGGAAAAAGGGTAAAAGGGAAAAACGTCATCAGTGAATGACGCCTTCTTTCTATGGGAAATTGCATTTATCTCCCCTTGTGGTCTCCTGATAGATAGTTTTTCAGGCTAGTTCTGAAAGAAACCAGTGATTCACATTTGTGAATATAATGTTTGTTGGAGCCAAAATACAATTTCTGTTTATTTTGTTTATAATGGAATGGTGTGGCCTTGGTAATGATGACTATGACTTCATGTCATTCACAGTCAGTGGGTGGCTGTGGGCAGGTGTGCAATGGGAGAAGCCACACAGTTTTCGACCATGTTCATGCCGTACCAGGTTGGCGTTCATGTCTTTGTTTTATGAGTTTGTCCTCTTTATGGATGGTGTACAAACATACTGTAGTGTTCTTTGTAGCAAATCTTACATGCACACTGTTGCTGCAGGCAGTCTGCACCTCTTTCAACTACTTAGCACTCTGGGGAACTGAATGATAAAACGATGGGAAGTTCTCTTATGCAGAGGTGGAACGTAACTACTGTAATACTTATAATACTAATACTTTCCTCAAGTATTATACTTAACACAAATGTTGAGGTACATTTACTTTACTTGAGTGTTTACATTTGTTTTAACACTTTATTGAAGTTTATGCTGCTTCTCCACCACCATCTCAGAAGCAAATATTGCGCTTTTTACTCCACTCCAATTATTTGCCAATTTTACTAGTTACTTAATCTAAAAGTTTACAGATTTAGATTAATGCAAAACATGCGTTTACCACTTGAGCCCTATTGTATACTTCAGCTATTCAACAATAACAGATCTACAAGCTCACAACGCGTCAGCGACGCGTTGTGAGCTTGTAGATCTGCTATTTTCAAAAAGGTTTGACAGATTTAGCTAAATTAGATTTAGCAAAAGTACTTTCACTTTTGATACTTTGACTATACTAGACCTCAGGAACGATACGAGGAGGGAATGCATCCCCCAGGTTATGCAATATCTGTTGTACCTGCTGTACTCATTGTCTATACTCTGACCCTAACCTGGTTATACCCATATAAGGAGATCTCTATGTGTCTGTATGTCTGTCTGTGTCCCTTTTATGCTCATATATGGAGTAACCTGATGTCATTAGTATATGCCCATATATGGGCATACAGTATATACAGTATATGCTCATACAGTATATGCCCATATGGGCATATCGGCGGTGCTGGACAACTGAATCTCCTCCATATATGCCTATATATGGGCATGCCGGTCTGGTCGACGATTCTGGACAACCGACTCAACGCCGGGCACTGCACTCCCACGGGTCGTCGGCGACGTGCGCACCGAGTTGGTGGTCAAATACTACCACATGTGGTTTTATAGTGGTATTACTACTTTTACTTCAGTAAAATATCAGAGCACTTCTTCCACTAAAGATGCTGGGGCACTGAATGATACAGGCGATGAGAAGTGCTCTTATGAACAAGTAGAGTCAGCCTTGTGCCTTGCATGGCCTTGGGTCTGAGAAGCATTTCCACCGCTTTGTAAATTGGGTTTGCTTTTCAATACAGTGCCATCAATGGACAATCAGTCAGGGGAAGGGAACACATTTCTCCATTTGTGTGACCTTCAAGGGAACACATATAGATGTAACATGTCTCTCTCCATCTGTGACCTTCCACTTGTCCAGCCTCCGTCTGAAGGCGACAGTAGGCTATATCGTCACTACCTTATGTCCAAGAAGAAAATGGTAAATGGAACCAAACAGGCCTATAAAGGTCCATTTGGTTCCCTTTGTACACTCTCAGCATTACAATAACTGATTTTACAGTGTAGATTAGGGTCCCAGAGATAAAAATAAAATAAAGTATAAAATGGGGGTCCATGCCTAATGCATATTAAACTGGGGGTTCTTGAAATTCAAAAGGTTGTCCTTTTCCTTCTTTACATAACCGTGTTCAGTAGCGATAGAGGAGCTAGGAGTAGGACAGAGCAGAAGAAGTATATACCTGTGACAGCAGCCAAGGACACAGCGGGTTGAATCAATTATTCAGAGAACAAAAAAGGTAAGAAAAACAAAACAAAAACAAAAAGGGAAGAAAAAAGATCAAGCGTGAAACAGATGACTAAGGGCTGCCTTGCAGAGATTGTGTGAAAAAGAGGAATATTCATGTCTGAGCGCTACGGCTAGTTTCCATGGTAATGACACTTGGAAAGTTGTGCACAGTTCACAGACAGTCACAGACGTATCGGCTACGTTTTAGAGAACTTCACCAAACAAACTTCTTCAGCCTCATTTAATTTAAATACATAAATACATTAGGCTTTACATAACATTTTCTTTCCCCTTTTTTCCCTGTAAAGGACTCAGCGATGTTAGTGGCCCCGGTAGAAAGTATTCGGTGAAATTGCAGAATAAATGGCAGTATTCAAATATAAGATCAACTATTTTCAAGGTAGATGCCTTTAAGATATAAATGTCCACAGACATCCAATGACATAAAGTCAACATGCTGTTGACTGGGGCATTGCTCCATATTTCCACGCACCATTTTGGGGAGGAAGTGGGAACAGCGCTGCGTAACCAGTTTCTCAACCATTACTGGATCAGGGCCCACTTGAAAATCTTGAAAGTGTTCGCGACCCACCCAACGCAACCGCTTAACATAAAATAGGTATTGTAGAACATGTATCACAAAATAAATCATGTATCACATTAGAAAAAGAGAGGGAAAAAATTTGATAAAACCAGATTTAAAACCAGATAAAATAATGTATCATGGTCTGCACTAGCCATTGAGATTTTATTGTACTGTGTGTGTGAGTGAATAGAGCCCAAGTTTCCTTTTAAAACAAGCCTTTCCTTTGATGTAATGAGCATCACCTGGAAGACTGTTCCATGATACAACTGCCCTATAAAATACACCCCTCTTCAATACCTCTTCGTCTAATTGGAGTTTGGTAGTGGTAAAGTTATCAGTCCACCTCTTGCCCCTCTCTGAACGCGAACACCTAGAGGGAATCTCATGACCTTTGACACAAACGTCCACTTGGACTCAAGGATGAACTAATTAGAAGTAGGTGGTCAAAGGTCAAAGGTCAAGGTTGCTGTAACCTCACAAAACACATTCATTAAATTCCCTCAAAGTCTTCATTCACTATACTGCAGTGGTTCTCAAACTTTTTCATGTCATGGACCGCCAAATGAATATGTATTTGGCCACAGACGCCCATCTGAAAATATTTTGAAAAAAACAGCTCACAATGCGGTTCCTGGCACAAAATATTTTCAGATGTGGAATAATGAATATTAATTTTCCGGTCCTCGACATGAAAATGTTTGAGAACCACTGGTTTAAACAATAAATAGCTACTGTAGGGCCTACAACATTAGGAAACATTCTCAAATAAGCAACTACACATTAGAAACAAGCCCAAAAAAAAACCGCAACCCTCAACTACCAATATTTAAGTGATTATATAGAAGAAAAAAAAGGCAATGAAATTGCGTTCATTATAATTTGGTAACTCAAAGCTACTTGGATTAATAACTGTAATATTAGTACTGTTTTGACAATTGTAATAAGTTACACAGTTAGTGGGGAAATTAATAATATTACAGCAATATATTATTTAGTAACTAGTTACTAAGTAATACATTACTGTTGTAATACTGGCCAACACTGGAGAGATTGCAGTGGTAAGGCCATGTGAAAATAGATTTACAGCGTCTGTAAATAATTCTCCTTCATGTAATCTTAATGGACTAGACCGGCAACCTCTCAGTCTCAGCACATGAACATATTATGACCATCTGCACAGGCCTTTGATGTTCTCTAGTATTTCATTTAGGGTCCAGTCAAACTGCAGTGGTGGAAAGGAGCACTTCACCCATTTTAAACTTATATCTTCATAAAATTGGTCCACCATTTCTGTCTATTTGCTCTGTTTCTCAGAGGAGGGCTATGGGCAGCGGTAGGGTTTGGTAATTTCAAACAAGATGTCAAACATATTTTTTATTTTTTATTAATGCATTAACATCAGCTTTTATTTCAGCGTCCTTGTGACGTCCTCGCGACCGGTGACGTCCCTCATAGATTACGTGGACGTACTCAAGAATGATCCAGGAGCGCAAAGTACAGACGAGCTGGCCAGATGTATGGAGAACTGGGATGACTGGAGGCGATGATGTAGGGCAGAGAGAGAGAGAGAGAGAGAGAGAGAGAGAGAGAGAGAGAGAGAGAGAGAGAGAGAGAGAGAGAGAGAGAGAGAGAGAGATAGAGAGAGAGAGACTTTCGAGGAATAGATAGGCTGTTAGTTTGGAATCCCCATCGATGATGTCATGTAGACGTAGACGTGAATTGTGCCATCTTATTATGAGCATTAGTGAGGACCAATTATAGATGAAGTTGAAAATGGCTGCTCCTTAAAGTTCTTCAATGTCTTACTTAAGTAAAAGTAGCAATACCACAATGTAGAAATACTCTATTACAAGTAAAAGTTCTGTATTAAAAAAATGTACTTACTTTAAAAAAATGTACTGAATTAAAAAAGTAAAAGTACAAAGGTGTTGGCATTAAAATATACTTAGACAAAGAAAACAGATTAAGACAAGAAAACAACAAGAGGCATAACAAATAGTACATTACAAACAGAGATAAAAAGGGCTAAAAACAGCCTTACAGAGTTATACAATTTACACAATCAAACCGTCACCGCGTCAAAGGCCACAGTAGAAAAAAATTGTCTTCCATAAAGATTCTTCTAACCCGGATTCCTGCGCAAGTGCTGACATTTTTACAATTGAGCAAATAGAGCCTGCCTGCTTGCTCAGGGGATAAACTGAATCTTGACCTTCAGGTCAAAATTTGTGACAAAATCTAAATGCTAAATGTTTTGTAATAGTAATCTAAATCTGCAAAGTAAATTGTAACTGCAGTTTGCAAATAATTGTAGTGGAGTAAAAAGTACATTTAGCTTTTAAGATGTAGTGGAGTAGAAGTTTTGAAAAACGGACATACTCGAGTAAAAGTACCTCAAAATGACACTAACAGTACTTGAGTAAATGTATGGTTATTTTCCACCACTGCGCTCATTCACACCTTGATTTATTCTACCTTCATTTATTCTGTTTCTTAAACTCTGTGGTGTAACTGCTGTCTAATGAAGCATAACTACTTAAAAAAGAAGCAGTGATGAGAAAAGATTTTGCTGGATGTATGTTACTCTGAACTGGCTTTGTTCCCAGTGGCTCTTCGCTTTTCTCCATCAACCCAGTTAGCATGCTGTTCAGTCGAAACAGTTGAAACATCTTCACATTTAGGTTGGTTGGTGACCCACTCCAACCTATAGTATAAACTCCTTCTAAAAATGTGCAAAATCTCTGTGTGCATGAGTGTACCCGTCCTTTGCGTATCTCAAGAACCGTCCGATCGATTGAGTTCAAATTCAGCATGTGTATCGCCGAGGACACCAGGGAGTGCGGCGTTTCTGGTGTGAAGTCGGTTGGATCGACGGGTTTCTCCAGAAATATTAATGAATGCTAATCCCCATATATGGAGATCCCTGACCCTAATAGTAGCCATAGTACTGATGTCATAAATTGGCCTAGACTCCATATTTGGGCATGGCATCGTTCCCAATGGGCATCCCTAGAGGGTATCGTTCTCAACAGGCATCGTTCCCAATGGGCATCGGCCTACTCATTATTAATCATCACTATTGCAATAACTACTGGAAATACATTTTCACACGTACGCACGCGCGCACGCGCACGCCCACACACACACACACACACACACACACACACACACACACACACACACACACACACACACACACACACACACACACACACACACACACACACACACACACACACACACCACACACACCACACACACATACACACAAACACGCACGCATGCACGCGCAAACCATGTCTTCTTTGGGTCTTTAAATTATTCATAGAGACTATTGCACATGCAGGATAGACAGATGGGGCAGGAGAGTGTACTTTCCATTCCGGGGTGAGCTGACAGAATCTTTCAGAATGTGTGCTTCTTGAATCTGGGGAGGCTCAGAGTCAGGGCTGCGTCAACGCTACTCCCACCCTGCCTCATGCCTGTCCTTCACTGCCTTTCATCATCATGCCTCATCTGCACATATCTATGGCAGTGATGCTCAAACTTTTTCATGCCAAGGATCCCCAAATTGATATGTATGTATTTTTCAAGGTTGTGAGCTTGTAGATTGGCTAAAGTCGTAGCCAAAGTATAAAATAGGGTTAAAGTAGTTCAACTGATTCTGATGCGATATTTTTAAATAATGCTGGGGACCCCCTGGAACCACCTGAAGGACCCCTGGGGGTCCCCAGACCCCACTTTGAGAACCACTGATCTGTGTTGATAGCTGATCTACAAGCTTGCGTTGCAACGTGATGCGTTGCGAGCTTGTACAGTAGATCTGCCGAATGTTCACCTATTATAAAGTGCTCAGAATAGAGACGCTAGGGTTCATGTGGTTAAAGGGGCATACTGGTCCTTTGACACTGTTATCCAGTGAGCAGCAGTTCTGTGAACGAAAATGCTTTGCTGGTGCCAGAAGTCAGAAGAGAATGGCAAGACGGCCCAGACTGGTTCGAACTGACAGAAGGGCAACTCAAATAACTTGTTACAACCAAGGCTAGGGCTGTCACGATTATGAAATGTGACTTGACGATTAATTGTCGCTCAAATAATTGCGATTAACAATTTAATTGTGTTTTTGTCGTTAAACACTGGAACATAATGAATAAACATTACATCAATGTTTGGCTCTTAGGCTTTGAAGTTGCACAGGGCAGGACTTGATACAAGCTCACAACGTGAGGCATCGCGATGCATTGTGAGCTTGTAGATCTGCTATTTCCACTATTTTTGAAAATGTTTGAAAATATGAATATATATTTATATATATATATATTCCAACATGGAAACGAGTATGGCAATTATGCAAAATAATTGCGATTATCTCAAATAATTGTGATTAGGCGATTATGTAATAATTGTGACAGGCCTAACCAAGGCATGCAGAAAAGCATCTCGGAGCACTCAACAGGTTGAACTTTTAGGCTGATGGGTTACAACAGCACAACACCACACAGGTCCCACTTGCCAGCTAAGAACAAAAAACTGCGGCTACCATTCGCACACAGGCTCACGAGTAGGACAATAGAAGATTGAAAAAACGCGTTGCCTAGTCTGATTTTTTCTCTGGAAACCCTGGAGATGGTTGTGCGTGAAAATCACATACATTGGATCAGCAGTTTCTAAAATAGGGCCTACTCAGACCAGCCTGTTTGGCATTAACAAACATGTTTATACTAGGAGGAAGATTTTTTTCAAAAAAGTGTACAGAAAGTGTTAAAATTATGTTTTTATGTGGACACGCCTCCAGTTCATTAAGTATACCCGGTTCTCACCTTAGCACCTCCTCCACCACCTTAGCACCACCCACCTGTCCTAGTCGCTCCTCCTCCTCATGCCCACACCTGCTGTGTTGTGATAATGAGGGGGAGGGCATGTTTTTACTATGTCACTAAAGCTATTTTTCTATTGGCACGTTTCACCCTCAAGGTTTCAGCCTCCAGGAAGAAACTCAAAGTAGTCAGATAAGACATAAAACACCATAAAAGCACCACCAGGGGGCTTAATAAAGTTATATCAACCTCATAGTCACATGAAAAACAGAAAAAGTGCAAAACCATGGCACCACCTCTTTAAATCACCTTTTCCCCCCATTCTAATGCTCGGTCCATATGCATAGCATGGGACTGAGGGGGCATGTGAGCATAATATGGCACAATGGACCGAAATTACGAACTCAAACCATTCACTCACCGCGAGCAAAACCTTGGGGAGAGAAACCTTATCTAATTTAGGGCTTTGCTTGGTGATGCGTGGATAGCCTAATCGGTGCTAAAATATTGTAGTGTGAACTCTCCATTTGTGAGAAACACCATCATAATAGCATTTTGATGAAGTGTGGTAAATTGATTTCGAGGTGTTTAATCAAAGATGTTGTGAGAGGCATCAGTCTTTGCAATCAGTAAAAGGCTGATATATCTCAATAATGGCAAAACATTGTTTCTTTTAAACGGCTTTGAGGACATAAATTCTACAGTATGTAAAATAAAAATGAGTTAAAACATTCTGGTATGTCCCTTTAAGACGAGGTGTTTGAGGTGAGGAAGTCTCTGCATTTTGTGTGTGATCACCTGCAGCAAACATGCTTTTAGTACTCAATAAGGCTGAGGATACAACATGTAGGAAGACGAGACAAGGGAGACCTTTTATTATGTTACATCTTAGAGGCTGCTGTGTGCAATAATTACTACATCTCAAAGTAATTAACACTCCTGTAACATCAGCTCAATTGTGAGTATTGTGTGAAAAGAATGCTTATAAAACAGTTATATAGTATAAGGAACTGGTGAATGTTTTGGTTTGTTTGTTTGTCTTTATGCATTTTTTAACACATTCAAATGTCATGGACACACTATACAATAAGCCCTAGAGAACCGATCTTTGAACCTGATGTTGTTACCGTAATGTATGCTTAGACCCCAGCATCCACATTCTGGGGGGAACGTTGGCCACAAATAGCTGATCTACAAGCTGTCGCAAACCAATCCAATAGCAAGCAAAATAGAAACATGAAAATAATACTTTAATACTCTCCTTGTTTTCTTTAAATCATCTACGCTGCTGCTTAAATGGCACAGCACTGCTTCTCAACATAGCGTACGGCCCGGGGACCACCAGGGGTCCCAGTGGACCCTTTACGGGTCGTATAACTCTGAGCGTACGTACAAATGGAACCTAATGGTGGACAATTTACATTACATTTACACAGAGGATTTTACAGTGTAGTTTGGGGTCCCAGAGATAAAAAAAAAGGGCATCAAATGGGGTTCTGTGGCCTAGTGGATATCAAAATGGGGGTCCTTGATATTAAAAAGATTGAGAGTCACTGCTGCACAGTATGCTGTGTGTGTGTGTGTGTGTGTGTGTGTGTGTGTGTGTGTGTGTGTGTGTGTGCGTGCGTGCGTGCGTGCGTACGTGCATGCGTGTGTGCGCGTGCGTGCGTGTAACACGTGCACACACAGCATTATACTGTGGTGCAGAGCACTACTGCAGCACCACTTGAATCTGCTGTTGTTGTTGTTCTGTTCTTGAACAAGGTCTTGGTTGCCCTCTAGTGGTCCATCAAGGTACTGGAAAAACCTACATGTTTGGTTATAGACTATTGCTTAATTATTTTAATGCTTGTGGTACAGCGGTATCACTGGCTGAAAAAAAATCTACAAGCTCACAAGGCGTTGCGTTGTGAGCTTGTAGATCAGCTATTTTTTTATTTTAATATAACACATACAAATACAGATTGACAAATATTACAACAAATAACAACAACATTGATCCCTGAGATTAAGTCACATAGAGATGACTATATCAACCTGGCAGACTGTATCTTTGTATGTTTGTTATATCAATAGCCTATAGGTAAATGTAGCCTATTATATTACCATATTTAACTAGGCCTATAAGAGAAGCCTATATGCCTAGCTGTCCTTCTGTAACGTTTAAAATAAGAATTCTTTATTTAACTATTTTTTGTGCATTAATATATCATGGTAATATATTTAACCCCACAAACATAATTTAAATGTCACTGAATAACTTTCAAATATGGTTTAAGTTTCTAGCTGAAGAAGAGTAATGAAAACAGACCAAGTTCAAATTTACCAACTGAGGTATATATTTTTGATTTACCACCTGGCATCAACACAGGACCAAAATACACAGTACCACAATGGAAATAAGCCCTCAGGGCTTTTTGTGTTATCCTTTTAGCACTATTTGTATAAGGGTCATTCCAGAATTGGAGGACATTTGGGCTTTCAAATTTTTGAAAAATTAACCTTCTATTTGACACATTTCTGTTATATATTCATCAATAATAGGTACTAAACTATCAAAAGCTTGATTGGCTCAGCTCAGGCATCAAAGATATTTTTTTTATTACATGTTTTATTTATTGTTTGCTATACCTGGCGCAACCCTGTTACCAACACTCAGGAACCTGCAAAAAGTGCATTAATGTATTTTTTAAACATAATTCCTTTACCATTAGGTTAAAGAAGTAACATTCTCTCCGAATAAACATTTGATTTCAGATATGAATTTATTTCAATTAGTTTAAGCAACTTTTGAAATCTATCTTGCACAACTTTTCAATTGTGGCATGTTTCACTTTACTAATTTAAGTATTAATTTTCAAATATTTGCTCTAACCCATTATGCATATAATTACTTAAACTCTTTAAAGGACAATAGGTCAAACCCTTATGCGTTGAGAAAGACATTTATGTTAATATTGATTAAAATGTTAATGGTAACAGGGTTGAAATTACAGTAACAGGGTTGAATAGCTACATTAATTCTGATTATAGATTATTTTCAACGTGACAAATAAATGCTCAAGACCACATAATTAGTATTTTAATAACTTTTAATAACAGAAAATGTAATATTATTTGAATAACTTTTAATATGTTTCACATGAGGATGGTTGGTAGGTAGTGTGGAAATGGAAAATGGACCAGGATGCAGCAGAGCTGTTCCAGAAAATCAGGGTTTTATTTTGCAAACAGGAGACCTTTTATACCTGATCACCAGCTAACTTGAGGGAAGACTCTAACTAAGTAGTTCCACTTAGACACAGGTGGCATTGATCACACCTCAATTAGACCTAACCTGTCAAGCCTATTAAGTTAAAGGACATAACCATTTACCATAACCATGTGTACAATGCAGACAATAACACATACTGTGTTAATGTTAATAAATTAGTATTTCCTTCTGTGAAATTAATAATACAACCAGAAAATCAATATAACCAGGAAATCACATGACAACGTAAGGGGGATGAACACTCCTTCTTAAATGGTTATGTCCAGGAATTTAAATTTAAGTGTAGACAAAGAATAGTGAAAGTGAATAGTGAAAACATGAGCAAGAGGAATCCGAACCTTCCCCTTGCAAACATTACACAATCAATGACCTCATACCTGAATACGAATGTGATTACATGTTTGGAATTTTGGGACTGGAGAAATGAGCCTCCATGATATTTTTCACCCCTTCTCCCTTTGGCTCACACATAACCTTGAAAAATAATAAGGTTTTTCTTACCACAAAAATGCTTAATAGTGAACTGGTATGGTTGGAGGGCTATAGACTATGCCTGGAGGATGCAGGCATTCTGATGTTGCATCGAGCTAGTGCATCCACCTTAGGGCTCAGTGGTCAGTCAGCAGCTTGAACTCCCTCCCCAGCAAGTAGTAGCGTAGTAGTAGTAGAATGATGACCTCTCCAATCTCGTCCTTGGTACGACTGCCTGGACGCATCCATCACTTGTACAGCCCCTTCAGTCAGATCTCTCTGACAGTCTCCTCTGCTGGAACAATGGTGCTGCAGAACCTCTGTCGATAAGTCTCTTCAGCATTGTATTTGTTTGGTACTGCTGTTTTGATAGCTTCATATGACTCTGACTGTTGTTGTTCATCCATGCCAGCATATGCTTCAAGGGCCCGTCTGGTCAATAAAGTGACAACCGGGGCAACCCATTTTCCCTGCCTCCACCCCCATGCACTCAAACCGCACAGAGAAGCTCTCAGCATCCTCACCTTCTCTGATGTCTGGGATTCTCAGTTCTGAAACATGAGAGGCTGGAGTTCGGTTAGGTGGATTATCAGGTCTCTGATCCAGTGGCATGGGCTGTCGTGATGTCTCTGTGTCCATTGCACCAGAAGCTGTTTGGACTTGGTTACGGCCAGAACAAGATTTATTCAGTCCGTTTAGAACGACACATAAAGTTCCTCATCTCTTCCATGAAGTTAGTATCAACAGGTGGTGCCATTGGAGTACTCACTGTAGCCTCTTTTGGTCGCACCACTGGTCCTTAATCACTTGGTTTGGCGGCTACCAGAGAACAGTCAGATGGATCGGGAACAGAGATGACAACCCCTTTAACTGGAGGCCCCAACTCCATGCTCCCCTCACGCCAAACACTTTCTTGACTCCCCAGTTCAACTGGGTTCAGCCTGGTAGCTCAGCCTCTTCCACGACCACCTGGCATCATGGTCTACTTCACAGTTGTCAAATTCATAAAGGCATACCATCCCACCACTGCCACCAAACAACTATAACTCATTTTGACTACATGGTTAAAATAAAATGAAGCAATATAGTCTGTAAAATTCAATAATGTTTAAAATACGTAGATTAACCTAAATTATAGTTTAGATTATGTAATGTTTTTAATTTAACCATAAATAATAGTGTTTTAATTCTATTAATGCAACCCTGTTAATGTTGTACAACCCTGTTACTCTAATCACAGTAGCAGGGCTGCAAGTAACAGGATTGCAAATCTATGCTAATGTTAGCTTTTTCTGAGGAATAGAAGCTAGCTGTTTAGATAGCTGTTAGGATTTACCAAGAGGACAAACTCACATAAGTAAATAAGTACAGATTTTTTTGTCAAGTATTTATCTTATTCTGGAAATATGCATAACAGGGTTGCGTGAGGTAGGTTGAGACATTCAAGCAAGGCTGACAATGTTATAAAAATATGAATAATAGAAGAGAGGAGATACCTTTGCTCTACCCATGCTGTTAGGAAAGTGTTTGATGATGTCACTTCTAGTGTGTCATGTGACTCACACTTTTCTTCTTCTTTTACCATGCTAAAAAGGTTAAGGTAACAGGGTTGCATGCAAGTTGTGGGACACAGGTTCCTTGCATAATAATACTTATTTAAAATATTATGTTAATTAAAAAATATGTTTGCACATCTACAAGAGACATCTATGAACAAAATAATGCAAAAGAAAGTAGATTTAGATGTCATTTTAACAGTTTTATCTGAGATTCAATTTGGTCACCAAGGGGGTGGGACAAGAGAAAAGTAGCATTTTAGGGGTACTACAGACTTATTTGGTATTTTTTTTAAATATGTTCAAACATTTTTTCTCCATGTTGATTTAGATTTGGTCTCAGGACAAGTCAAAGTTACACGACAACTGCATTATTTAGTATTTTGTAAATGGATTATTTGACATTTCTTGGGTGGGACGTAAAATGTCCTCCAATTCTGGAATGACCCATAATCATACCACTGTACCTCTTTGCCGGCTGTTAATAAAGTATTACATCAATCAATCAGGTAGGTAGAAAAAAACACTGTGGCCAAGTTAGAATAATGACGGAGGATTATGCCACTGAACACTACAACACAATAGGCTTGTTATCAAACAAACTCAGAAAAGCACTGTTTAGATTCTCATTCTCCATGCATAATATGCCATACAGTATGGCTATATTAATTAACTAATTTAATCGACATGACTGCAAAACGTCTCACAGTAAACCATAAAGGAAATACACATTCAATGTGTTCCATACAGGCTCCATACGAAGCTCCATACAATCATGTGCTTTAGGGCTACATTTCCAGAAATGTATAAAAACTAAAACAAAAAGAATGCTACATTATAATGTATGAAATAAAATAATAAAAGCCCTGCTGGCTGCTGTAGCCTAATAAAGACAGTTTGTTCATTGTAGCCATTAGGCCTAACTTTAGACCAATTGCATTTTGCGATTAATTAGGCTATTCACTTTGTACATTTAAAGGGATACTTCACTTTAGGGCCGGGGACACAAAAATATATTAAAAATAAATGAAAAAAGTTATGGAAAATTCATGGCCCCCTCACGCATTAGAGTGTCCTACTAATGTGTGAGGGGGCCATGAATTTTCCATAACTTTTTTCATTTATTTTTTATATTTTTTTTAAATGTGTCCCCGGCCCGAAAGTGAAGTATCCCTTTAAACATAAAATAAAACTTAAAGGAGTAGTTCACCCAAAAAAAAATCTTATTTTCTATCAATTACACCCCCCATGAAGAATTGAATTCATGCATTTCTAAGCCCCAATAATTCGATGACCGGAGGTCTCTCCGGTAGGAGACTCAAAGGAGACTCCTTGAGTCTCCTACCGGATACATTAGCATATGTCCACCGGCAGGGGTGCAATTCTCACTGGACAGCCTTGCACGCCGTGCCGGAACCTATTTGACCAGGAGCACACGCAGGCACACGCATAGATTTAAAACTACTTTAAATTCGCACCTCAACAAAGTTTTCAAAGGCTCCCGACTCACACCTAGCGAATTAACATAGGAATAAGCCTAGCATATCAATTGTCCATTGTGTGAATTGCAGTGTAGGTGTTAAGCGACGTGCACGTCACGTCATTGAAATAGAGTGCAAGAACATACCACATGAGCATTGCATGCCTGTCCACCGGTCATCAAATTATTGGCTTAGGAAATTAGGAATGCGACAAAAACTAAAAACTTGCCTTGAATTCAATGCTTCATAGGGTGAGTAATTGATAGAAAATAAGGATTTTTTGGGGTGATCTACTCCTTTAAGAGCCCTACAGTACCTTTAAGTTACATTACATTACATTACAGTCATTTAGCAGATGTTTTTATCCAAAGCGACTTACAACTAGAAAAAGTGCTCCTCGGAGCACAAGTCTCCGCCAGGTCAGGTAGGTTATTATGGCCTCCTGGTGGTGCTATAATAGGCCAATGTGAAAAGGGTGCCATTTCTTCTTAGGCCTTGCACGGCAATCGGACACTGCATTCATGATTTGAGGCATTTTGTACCAAAAATGTGGTTTGCTAAATTAGACCTGCTGGTGGCGCTATAACAGGCCAATGTGAAAAGGGTGGCATTTCTTCCTCGGCCTAGTGGGAATGGTCGTGCAAAATTTCAAGGAAATCACAAACTGAGTTTTGAGGATTTGAGGAATTTTGTTCAAAACGGACCTATCCTGCAAACTTTGGAAGCCAATGTTAGCCAAGTAGGATGGAATATGAAATATCGGACACATCCATCCTGATCACATGAGATACTGTGTACCAATTTGCGTGATTTTTGGACAGAATCTGAAGGAGTAAGAGCAAAAAAAAAGTTTTACAAAACTCAGCCTCCTGGTGGCGCTCTAAAAGGCATATGTGAAAAATGCAGGGCAAAGGTTTTTCCTTGGGCTCTAGGGAGTGTGCATGCAAAGTTTCACTTTCCGATTTGCGTACGAGTCTGTAGGAGTAATATTAAAAAAATGTTTTGCAAAAGTCGGCCTCATGGTGGCTCTATGACAGGCTGATCTGAAAAATGTGGGGCAGAGGTTCTGCTGTGGCATCCAGGGAGTGTGTGTGCGCAGTTTCACAGCGACCAGGCCAATTAGCTGGTCACAGACAGAAGGACGGACGGACACGCGGACGGACGGACACGCGGACGGACGGACAGACGGACAAGGGGCTCTCACCATGCCTTTCGGCCTGGCGGAGACAACAAGTGCATTCAACATAGGTAGTTAAGAAAACTACTAATCACCAAAAGTCTTAAGTGCATTCTCTTCTGAAACCAGCAACTAAGAGTATACCTAGCACTTAAGGTAAAAGTGCAAAAAAAAAGTTATTTCAACAACACAAGTTTGGCCAAAGTCTGAGGCTTCAAACTCATGCGGTGGTCAGACCAGCAGCTGAGAACACCCTTTCTGCGATGGCAGGGCCACTGGGAATACTGAACACTTTGCGGGCTACTTTAGTCAGGCGTGGAAAGGCCGTGGAGTTTGTTTTCCAAAAGTCAAGGACATCTTCATCTGGGTTAGCTCTTGGGGAGGAGAGGTAGCTTTCAACTTCACTTTTCACATCTCCTGCAGCGCGCTTCTCTGAGAAATACGACCCGAACATGCGAGCTCTCTTGATTACATCAGGTGCGGGACCAGGAGATGTTGTGGAATTACTGGTTGATTCGGCACCGCCGTGTTGACCTGCTGCGCTCATTTCCTCCGTTTCTTTGACGAGGAGGTCACCAATGTCTCCAAGTTTGTAGCAAACCAAATCTTCTCGGCTTATCCACTCTGTCTTGAAACGAGGATCTAATACTGACTCTAAGACGATGTGTTTATCATCATAGTACATTCTGCAGTGGGTTGACACATTATTGGCCAGTGTTTCTGCAAACGAAGCAATACCTATTGGAAGGGCAGCGTTGGAATTGACGAGCAGGGATTTGAGCTCTTTGACAGCGGGGAGAATCATCCCTAAATTCCCGTAGCATTTTGTCTGTGAGGTCAGCCAGCGGTGACAATACTTCGACAAGGTGAAGAGTCAGCCGACGCACATCATTTAGGGTGAGGTTTGCAGCTGTAAACTTAAGCTTGCTTTGCCATAATGGATCTTTTTCGAACAATTTAAGGACAGACTCGATCATACGTAACTGGCTGCTTCATCGCGTCGGAGAAGCGGTGGTGGGTCGTACACCCAGACGGTCGGTTTCCTTCGTGTTCAGACAACTCTTGCACACACTTTTCACCAGCTTCCCAACTTTAATTAACAGGCGATTGATATCATCATGCTTGTTAATAGCGTCTTTGATAACTAACTGAAGCAGATGAATTGGGCATCGTAGGTGCAAACTTGATACAGTGAAGTACTGGTTTATCATATCCTCTACAACATTATTGGTAACCTCGTCCACTTGGTTCTGTGAGAGTGCAGGTAGTTCCGCAATGTCATCCTCTTCTTCCTCCTGTCCATCGGGCATGGCGATCACTTCATCATCCTCCTTCTCCTCTTCAACTTCAGGGAGGATATTGATCATACTTAATCATGTTGCTGGCAGTGTCAGTCACAACCCGAATCATGTTGCTGGCACTGTCAGTCACAACCCGAATCATGTTGCTGGCACTGTCAGTCACAACCCGAATCATGTGTCGATGAATGTTCCAATTTTTCAGCACACTTTCGTACGTTTGGTAAATGCGGTCTGCGGTATGGTGCCCCTGTGCTGTATGTGCTCACAGCTTAACAGAACTGTGTGGCCCTTGAACGTCCCATCTATGAAACTCGCCACAAGGGCAAGGAAACTGGGCCCTCTTCTATTTGTCCAAATGTCACCTGAGAGAACGGATCTTTTACCCTTTTCCAGTAGATCTCTTAGCTTGGTTTCCATCTCTTGCATGGCATTTGGCATAAGAGTGTCCCGGACAGTGTTGTAGCAGGGCGGAATATAATCTGGTTGGGCCATACTGGCAAAGTGTCGCATTCCTTCACACTCTCCTTTACTTAGAGGTTTGTCCATGTATCATTTAAAAAAATGATTCATCCAGTTCCCTTTTTCTTTCCCGTGTCACAGTAGGGCCCTTTCTCCCAGTGAAAAACTTTTGCAGTTGCTCACTCTGTTTCTCTGTCTGTTGCTGCTGCGACTCTTTATCTATAAAACAAATGCATGCTTATTAGGTCTACATTATAAGCTGGCCTTTCTTTGCAAATTATCTATTTCAAAACGGCTAATAATGACAACAAACCTTTTGATCTCCTCTCAGTATGTTGACGAAGTAGGTCATCATGTTTCCTAGCGATGTGTCTTTTCAGATTTCAATTTGAATCTTTGCTTACTGTAATACTCTCACCACATTCCGCCTCGTCATCACACTCTTCTGTTTCTTTAACACGAATAGTACAGCTGTACGTTTTGTCTGTTATTTTTTTTTAAATACTTGGCAAACTCCATGTTTGTTGTGAGATTTTCTTTTAAGCGCAATAGTGAAGTGATGTATGTAAACAATGCACAGGTGCATTGTGGACCGGTCTACTGGGGCCGGGCGTGCCCAAACGTGTTCTTTATTGGCGATTTGTCGCGCACTGAGAGCGGCATCAGAGCGGAGGACGGTCCCGCTCAGAAGCCGCTCTGACTCATTTTAAAACCAGCTCCACGCTCAATTCAAAATCCCGCCGCTCCGCTCATATGCTCTTGTAACCCAGGCTTGAAATTACCCTGCCTGAATTTAATAATAATTCATGGGATAAAATAAGTTAATTTTAGTTGACTTATAAAGTGCTAAAAACGATTAAAATGCCTTTTGAAATACACACATTTAAGTTATACAAGTATACCTAAAATGTTGCTCTACACGTCTGTTTAAAATGCAAAACAAGCTATATACATGAAAGGAAAAAAACTGCCAAAACAAACAACAAGGTGCCTTACAGGTTTCTGCAAAAGGTTAAAACTACCTGGCTCTACCTGTTGATTGCCTCCCCAAGTGGCCAATCAGTGAGCCTGTGAGCCTTTTATGACCAGCCTACTAGTGACTACTTCCTGTTACTATATAAGCAGAGAACTTCCTTTTCCTGTTCATATACACATGGTGGTTCTTCATTGTGCTGTTGTTTACACAGACACAGAGACAATCTTTTGCAATCCACTTGAGCAGTGTGAGACCAAGGTGTGCAAATCACTGACCAGCCAGGTGATTTTGCAGTGTGTGCCCATTCATTCATTGATCAGCGGTCAGGTTTTTTTTATCATTGGGTGATTCTGATTCCAACCATCATCATCTCCTGGAGTGCTTCATGTGGAGAAGAGGACAGCGCTTCCCTTCCATTCACTGAGGAGCCAGGTGCACCAGGTGCATGTGAGACTCCACAGTCTCCATACCCAACATCAACGATCCCCCAGATCCATAGATTCCCAGTTCATACTGGGTGGCGAGCTAACCAACCTACAGAGTCTGGACACTGATGGTGATTCCCCTCCCTCACGGATTGTGTGGTAGGACCAAACCAAACACTGTCAGGATTCAGATAAAGGGCCCCAACGAGAACAAAAACCTCAAACTTTGGGAACAAAGGGTTTTCATATATTTTGCCGGCTTTATTATTTCCTTTGTTATTTTCCATATACTGCAGTTGTTGTAATTTCTATTGTGTGTAATAATAAGTGGCCACCACAATTCAATTCATCATTGTCTGTGTCATTATTGATATGCAACACTGGCTCTTAAAAACACTAGAGTTTTCTGATATTAGCCCAGATATTGACATAAACACTATTGACTACTACTTACCTGTTTTCTCTATTACTAGTTCCGTAACTAGGGTTACACTCTGGTTTAGCGTGGTTCCAAACCATAGACCCCGCCCACTCTCTGAGTGGACTGCCTCGCTTGGTCTGGTATTGTAATGTAAACCTAGGATTTATTTGGTACAAAAAGTACCGTCAAATGAGAGTCGGAGGTGGGGGTGGTGATCCCTTGTGATTGGTTTAGGGAAATTCAAAACCAATTCTAATTGGTTTAGGGAAATTCTAATTCCCTCTCCCTTGTAATCGCCTACACTGGAGCCAATGTCAGACTGAAGCTCCACGCAGCTTCAGTCTGATAATCAGGCTAGCTCTGGTTTGTACATATACCGATGTTATTTTTCCAGCTTGCAGGACAGCTTGTTTTGATGGGAGGTAGGCTGTAGCTCGTTGTACATTAGGCCTACTACAGTGTAGGTAGTGTAGGAGCCAAATGGGTGAAATCCCATAAATCAATGGGTGATTTATGTGACCATGGGGTAGCGCTGTTGTGTATATAAGCATCAAGCGAACGGTACGGTATTAGGCCAGACAAAATATCAGCGTGTCAGCCAGGTCCAACCCCTCAGTAGGTAGGAAAGATGGTTTGTTTGTGTTTTGCATGGGCGCATTAATGTGAGACTGCATGCCGAGCAATTCAATGTAGGCTATCTGTCATGATCTGTGGAAGGAAATAGAAAAGATTGCATTTGATCCTCACATCGTGACCATAATGTACCACGTGCAGACTTGGAAATGATCATGAATCTCGCTTTCATGTTGGTCATTGTGCCTGTCATATCGTAGATAGATATAGATTATTATATAGAACCTACACATCTAATGAACTCCAAAAGCACAGGACATAGTGAGAAGATCTTGCTTGGGCTGATCCAGAAGCGGAGGAAGTGGGATCCACAGCGTTGCGTACAGGTAATCACGCTAGCTAGATTTGACGGCCAGAAATGGCCCGCAAAACACCAGTTTGACATCACTGTTTTACAACATGTGCTGACCTGTTAAATATATCTGAATTCACTGCTGGAGATTGCTCTTTATAACCTAGAGACGAGTGCATAGAGACTGCATTAGTTTAATTGACCTATTGACCTATTCAGAACCTTTTTGGCTGTGACACGCAGAATGTTCATGCTGACAATAGCACCCAAAATGGTCCTGTGAGTACTGATGTGAGAAGTTTCCATCGAAAGCACGGGTGTGGCCGATTGACCCATTTGAGAGGAAGAGAACCGGGTGGAGACAGAGAGCACCTCCACACCATGCCACCCTAACACTGAGGCGTCTGAGCCTCCGGGCTGTTCAACTTAATTCGTAGGGGGAGTGGGTTACTGGGGTCAGTAAACATTTCAGGTGGACTTTGTGTTGGGGGAGTGGGTTACTGGGGTCAGTAGAACAGCTCAGGTGGGGACTGAGTAGTGTCCGGGGCTGTTGGTGGTGGAGGGCAGGTCTGCCTTGGCGTGCTTTGTCTGTTATGCATAATGTGCTATTCATTTATTTAGTTTTTTAAATGCAATTTGTTTATAGGGTTGAATCTGTCATGACGAGGTTCATGTGTTATGTGTTGTAACCGTGTATGTGTCACATCAGCATGGTAGAGAGGGGTAGTTGTGGTTTCGCCCCCTCTCCATTTCCTCATGTGTCTGGTTTGCTGGGTCACAAATACAAGAATGTTCTGAAGCCCACCAGTCTTGAAATAATGTAGTTTATTTTGATATATCTACATTTTGGGTATTTTGTATTGACAACCATTTTTGAAGTTGTCCATCTCTGTCTGTATTACTGTACTACAGTAGACTTACAGTAGTTGTAAATATGCCATATGTCCTTTAATTGATGTTTTGAAGGCTTACGGTTAGACTCAATTGTCTCATTGGAGATGAAAATTTATTATTATCTTCCAACATTGCACCTGTTGAACCACTATTTCATCACCCCTGGGCTTGATGTCATCACTGGGAAAAACACACCTGGCTTTGCACTGCTCATTCATTTGTAACCACCTGGGAATAGTCTGGTGTTGCCAGACGATCAGAGATGTCCGTCTACCAATGCGTCTGGACACTTCTGAATGCAAGATAGTTGCAAGAACACCAGGGAGAACACAAATCTACACCCACTGTTTTAGAAACCAATCATAACATCACCCCAATATGAAGGACCGGCCTATAACATTTTGATTGGTTCTGCATTGCACTTTTTCTTTTTTTTCACTAATAGTTTCCTCCCAGTTTTCCAAACGAAAGCAGGGAGATTGCGTCATTCTCTAGTTGAGTGACATTTTTAGAGACTCACTGGTAATTTTCCAGGTGCTGGAGCTCACAAACAACCTGTTCCTCTTGGGGACACAAGGATGACATTGATTGTTTCTTTTTTTTCTTGTACTTTTCTATGAAAAACTAAATGAAAATTAGAGACATTAAGACATTTCAAAGTCAGGTGTAAACTATTAACATTAATATATATTAACTTAGTAATAAAAAGAGCTAAACATACCATGTATGCGGTGTGTGTGTGTGTGTGTGTGTGTGTGTGTGTGTGTGTGTGTGTGTGTGTGTGTGTGTGTGTGTGTGTGTGTGTGTGTGTGTGTGTGTGTGTGTGTGTGTGTGTGCGTGCGTGCGTGCGTGCGTGCGTGCGTGCGTGCGTGCGTGCGTGCGTGCGTGCGTGCGTGCGTGCGTGCGTGCGTGCGTGCGTGCGTGCGTGCGTGGTGTGTGTATATACGTATGTATGTCTGTACGTACGTACGTACTTATGTACAGTATGTATGTATATATGTACGTACGTATGTACATAGACTGCGTACGTACGTACGCAGTCTATGTACATACCTGTAGCATGGGACTGACCATCAACACCCAAAACGCAGTAATCTGTCAGATGTGTGCTGGCCTCCCACAATACCCAACAGCCTTCGCAGCAGAAGGGGAACAACTGGCCACTGTTCGTACATAGTACATATATATAGTACATATACATATATATATATATATATATATATATATATATATATATATATATATATATATATATGTATGTATATATATGCACATAACTGTTTTGGTCTAGTACTCAGAAGAGCACCTGGAGATGTTAATTGGTGCTCACCAAATAAATGGTAAATAAAAGGTCCAGTGCCCCCCGGCGCCATTTTGTCAACGGGGAGGGGGGGGGGGGTTCAGCGCGGACCCGGTTCGGTGCCGGTGCGTGCGTGCGTGCGTGCGTGCGTGCGTGCGTGCGTGCGTGCGTGCGTGCGTGCGTGCGTGCGTACGTGCGTGCGTGCGTGTGTTGAACATGTCCTATCATCCAGGTGGTGCAAACAGCATTTGGGGGGTCATGCTGGGCCTCCACCTTTTCTAGATCAGAGCTCACTTGAAAATATTGTAAGTATTCACGGCCCACCCATCTGACCACATAACACGTGTTAAGTGGTTTATTTTAGTGATCAATCAATTGTGTTCCATCTTGGATGAATGGAACTAACAGCTTTAAAATCCTATTTATCGATATAATAATGTATAATGTAACACACTTTTAAAGGTTTTAAAGATATGTATATATATATATACATATATATATATATATATATATATATATATATATATATATATATATATATATATATATATATATATATATATATATGTGAATATATATGTATATATATGTATATATATACAGTATATGTATATATATATACTAACAGCTTTAAAATCCTATTTATCGATATAATATCATGTACTGTATAATGTAACACACTTTTAAAGGTTTTAAAGAAAAAATACCTTGACAGTTGTTTTTATTGTGATGGTGTAAACAGTACTTGGGGGTCATGTAACATCTAATAGTTTTAAACTGTAAAAAACAAATACATGACAACGGCCACAACTTGTGTTTTTAAACACTGTGTTATACTACTGGATAAAGTACTCAAATGTTTTACTTAAGTAAAAGTATCAATACTGCAATATAGAAGTACTCTGTTACAAGTAAGAGTCTGGAATTAAACATTTGCTTGAGTAAAAGTACAAAAGTATTGGTATCAAAATGTACTTAAAGTACCAAAAGTAAAAGTACTAAAATGTTTGAAAATAGCAGATCTACAAGCTCACAAGTACAGTACTTGAGTAAATGTACTTAGTTACTTTACACCACTGACTACCGGACGCAGTTGTGACCATTCATATATTTACACCCCTGTCCCCTTCTGAACAAAATATATATGCATGAGTATAATTCTCAAATGATATCAATAGTAGACCCTTTAAAGAATGTATGTACAAAATATCATAGTTCTGTTAATTAAGGTGTTTTAATTAATTCATTTAGTAAAAGTTTGAGGAAGACATTTTCCTCCAGAGGTGCAAGCTGGAAATAAACTGACCTGGTTCTGTGACCTTTCACACTAGTCACATGACACTGTCACATTTAAATACAGACAATCTTTTCTTTCAAGTTGGATTTGTAACCCAAAGCCAAAAACAACCCTTTTAGAGCTTCCAGAAATGTGACCGGTGGGATTAAACAGTTTGTACCATCAATTTACTACATTGTAATTTGTAATATTAATAATAAATATAGGGTAGAGTTTCACTATTAGCAGATTTATATGTATCACTTTCTGTTATTGATAATAATCAAAATATTGAACTTTGAAAAGAGATTCAAAGATTGTATTTGAAAAGAGGGTACATGGTGTTAAGACATGGATCATGTGCTGGAGTGGTTGTGGATGAGGGGCCCAATTTGGGCCTGCCTGTGATCTCACTCACCACCACATGACAGTGGCCTGAACGTCATTAATGGTCCAGTTCAATGGTACCAACTAGTGGGCAACAGAGTGAATTCTGGGGCTAGAGTGTGTTTGCATGCACCCACAGATCAAAACATGCAGGCAATTCCACTCTGCCCTAAAAGCATCATGGGAAAACACTAACAGTCCGAACATCAGACAAACATTATGGCCACACGTGAGTGTTACTATTATTTTTTAATACAAATTATTTTCTAAAATCAGTGGCTGACTAATTGGCAAAATAGTGCACATTACGGCACACACGTACATGCACGCACGCACGCACGCACACACACACGCACGCACGCACGCATGCACGCAAACACACAATTTTTATATGAAAGGATTTTTACTGTGTGGTAAGTCCTGCCCATACTTCTGCCTCGGCCCAGATGGGTGTTGTGAAAGATTACGTAGGGGCATACGTTGCCACAGCTAGGGATGGCACAGTACGGATGCGCTGGCACAGGGGATGGCACAGCACTGTGTATAAAACTTAGCAACTGGACAAAGGATTTAGAACAGGGGGGAGGGGGTTAGAAAGAGGAGGGCAGTCATGAGGGTTTATCCAGACATACACCTGCTTTCATATTTGTACTTGATCTTGATATTGTTCTCTTCATTCTCTGCTTTGTCTTCCTCACCTTCCTCTTCTTGTGAGTTACAGGCACAGTTTCATCTCAACAGATTTTACAAGGCTGGGGACTTTGTTCTGGGTGGTTCATTTTCAATCCACAGCGAGGCACCACGGATAGGTGATTTGTCTTACACCTCCAAGCCAAAGCAGGAAACCTATTGCTTTGGGTGAGTATCACAAATGGCAAGCAAGAGAACGGGGAACTTGTTTTGATAGATAATATGTTGTGTATCTCTACATATAAATATTCAAGATTAGGCCTACAGTGGACTTTTGTGTGTTAGGTTTTCCCTTAAGCGGTTCAGGGAGGCCCAGACCATGATCTTTGCCATTAATGAGATCAACAAGAACACCAGCCTACTACCCAATGTGACTCTGGGATATGATCTCCATGATAGTTGTGCCAAAATGAGAGCTGCACTCGATGCATCATTGTCATTGGTCAATGGGAGAGAGGAGCGGTTTCAATTGAATGAGAGCTGTGTTGGCTCCCCTCCAGTGCTCGGAATATTGAGTAATCCTTTCTCGTTAAATTCTAATGTCATCGCTAGTGTATTATGTTTGTACAGCGTGCCCATGGTAAGTTTCATACTTGAATCCCCTTTTACCATCACCAATTTGATTAAGCTTTGATTATTATTTATTTAGCCTACAAATATAAAAGTGTTTTTACAGCTTGAAATACATATCATATGTGTATTTACTTGCAGCTTGCAGGCAGAGAATGTGAGTGGGGCAGGCAGATTTTGCATGGAGTGTGAAGCAGGTTTTCAGATGGTCAGAGTGCACCTGTGTAAGCACTGTTCACACCGAGCACAATAACTATAACAATAACTATAAATATGTTGTTTTAAAAATCATTCTTACTGAAGTGGGTGGCAGAGTCCACATGCATGTGTCTTTCAGCACCACCGAGATGGAGATAATCACTCTCTCTCTCTCTCTCTCTCTCTCTCTCTCTCTCTCTCTCTCTCTCTCTCTCCTCTCATTGAGTGCCTGTGTGTGTGTGGCTCCCCCCTCCCCTACGGCTCTCTGAATGTTCACTCTGTGTGTCACTAAAGAAACCTCATACCAAGGAAACCTTGTATGTGTGTGCCACTTCTGATTGAATCACTGCTCTGGGTAGGTATTATGCTCTTTGTTTCATTTACTCAACTAACTTTTGTGTATTTCTGTACTCTTTTGAAAATGTAAAGTACTTTTTGCTCATACTTGAGCAATATCATTTTAAAGTAACAATATTCTTACAGGAGTACAGTTTACTTGTCTGCAGTTAGGACTGCAGACTCACTTCCCATCTTCTGCCATAATCTGAGGACTCACCTCTTCAGACTCCACCTTAGCCCGTTTCTCTCTCTCTATCTCTATCTCTATCTCTCTCTCTCTTTCTCTCTGTCTCTGTGTCTGTCTGTCTCACACTCTCTCACTCTCTTTTTCTGCCCCAACCCCCCCTCCGTGTGGGCTCTGACACAGAAACAGGCTCACACAGCTGAACTGTGCAGATGTTACTGTTTGGTGCCACTTTCAGAATGTAATATTCATCAGTGTGGATTCCCACATAATTATTGTTATTGTTACAGTTATAGTTATCGTGCTTGGTGTGAAAAGAATCCGAATGTCCCCGAGTCCATATTCACAATGTTATGTATGATATTGTAACCTTAACCTTATCTATCAATCACAGTGATCAATATATAATAAGGTTACAACAATAATATAAAATGCATTTCGATCATATTTCTGTCATTCAAATTTCTCTGTAGCCTAATCCGCAAAGTCTGATGGTTAATTCCTTTGTTAGTTTTCCTTTTTTTTCATCATCACTCAATCAAATGATAGGCTACAATTTGAAATTGAATTGACGGCTTTCTGCTGCTTATACCACACTCATTTAATGAGTGTGGTATGTATGAATGTACAGGGGGGGGGGGGATTTATTGTTATATTCTCATGCTCATAATCTCTGCTTGCATGGGGCATTTGTTAAAAAAGAGCATATTTCAGATGTTTTGTACCCTTTGCAGGTCGGTTACCTTACCAGGCTATACCCGAGGTGCCCCTCCTTCTTTACAACAGTCCCAAGTCCCAGATTTCTGGTGAATTTCTTAAGATGTGTCAATATCAAGTAGGCTAGTAGGCTACAAGACAGTGTCACTGTCAAAAGAGAATGATTAGACCACTTCCTTTTATTTGTGGAATCTGGTGATTCATTCACTGATGTACCACTATGTGATTAATAACACTTCCCCATTCTGTAATCAATCAGGAGGAGTACGCTTTTCTCCACATTATAAAGCGGTTTGGATGGACATGGGTTGGATTTGTGACTAGTACTGATCTAGTTGACCAGTTTTGGCTAGAACGGACTGGGTTGGGTTGTCTGGCATACGTGGAGGTTGTGCCCAAGAACGCTGACAATGCTGAAATTCAGAGGATTGTCACTGTGATAAAGAAATCAACAGCTCGTGTTGTCATCATACGTCTATCGTATATGGATATACTCATGAATGAGGTTGGAGTTATGATAGTTAATTAGGGGATTCATAATTTTATAAGGAATGTAAAATATTTTGGCATGAATTTTTTTAAATTGCAATTCAATTCAATCACTCTCTAGGTTCATCATTTTGTAATTGTGTATTATTGTTTTTTTTGTTTAGTTTAGTTTTTTACACTGACCTTTTCTTATTTTTCTTTTGCTTTGGGTCTGGTAAGTAGGTTAATTATCTGCATAATAAGCAAACAGACAATCACACCATTCACACATCTCAATGCTATAAGCTACCTAATTGTTATAACGTTTGTCTGTGGGTTTTATAAATATTTGTATTTAACCAATGAAAAGTATTAGCAATGATATACTCCAATATATGTTGTTCAACACAACAGCTGATAAAGCAGAACGTGACAGGTCTGCAATGGATAACCGATGCGAGCGCGACGACAGCCGAACATCTCCTGAGACCCAAGTACATGCCTGTCTTGACAAGCCTCCTGGGTACGGCCTTCCACCATGCAGAGATACCAGGTCTCAAGGACTTCTTGTCAACAATACATCCTTACAATATCCCTTACAACATCTTAGTGAGTCTTCTGTTTCATTTAGTATTTAAGCTCCAATGTCAAACTGTGTGTTTTAAAGTAATTCACATTGTATTTTATTTATGCTTAAGACTTCATGGTGTTTCTTCAGGTGAGGGAGTTTTGGGAGTATAATTTTGGGTGTACATTTGCACCCATTCCACCATGGTGGTGGGGGTTCAAGATTTGTACTGGACAAGAGGACCTACAAATTCAAGTCAATCCTGTTGGAGACATTTTGGATATGTCAACAATAAGGACAGAGTATAATGTGTACAAGTCTGTGTATGCTCTGGCCCATGCCCTCCATGACATGTTACAATGTGTGCCAGGAAACGGGCCTTTCATTGGGCACAGCTGTGCCAGTTTGCATACAATACAACCATGGCAGGTGTGGTATGAATTCACAGTTTCTGTGAATGCTTTTAGTTGGACTCGAATTTAGAATATTATGTAAATATGAAATCGTGAAAAGCTGGGGGAGGGTGGGGGGTACTTATTATGACGAGGTAGATGTTCCTGGGACACAGAAATACATGTATTCATGCTAAAAACACACACACACGCGCACGCACACACACACACACACACACACACACACACACACACACACACACACACACACACACACACACACACACACACACACACACACACACACACACACACACACACACACACACACACACACACACACACACACACACACACACACGTAAGTATAGTGTATATTGTATACAGGAGATTTAATTTGTTTATGTGTGTACAACACACACTCATAACTCGTAATTTGGCTCATCACCATTTCTAGCTTGCGTATTACCTGGAAAAGGTGAACTTCACCACATCATTTGGGGATCAAGTATCATTTGATGAGAATGGTTATGCTTTAACAATCTGGGATATTGCGAACTGGGTTTGGCTCCCTGATGGAAGTGTAAAGGTTCAGACTGTAGGTGTGTTCAAGGAGACACCCTCTGGAGATGAAGAATTCATCCTTGATGAAGACAAAATCTTCTGGAACTTTGAATCCAAAAAGGTCACTTCCGCTTTCTGAAATAGCTAATGTTGAGCTCATGGTTTGAATGTAATTTAGTGTAAGACTGATATTGACTATGGTTACTTTACTCTGTAGCCTGTTCGGTCAGTGTGCAGTGAGAGCTGTTCTCCTGGAACCTGGAGGGCCTTAAGGAAAGGAGAACCTGTCTGCTGCTTTGACTGCATTGCTTGTTCTGAGGGAGAGATCAGCAATCAGACAGGTTGGTTTACATTACATGCAAACTACCATATTCTTGTAAGCATGATATTATTTTATAACACTATTAATAACGATTACTACAATATACGGCCACTCCCCGGGCATGCATTTACATCAAATAGATTACATTGCGTATAGATCATTGTTAGAGGCAAAGAACACACAAACAACACAGACTCTCTGAACCCAACGTTGCCATTCAGCATGACTTGAAGCACGTTGCAACTGTCCCAGACTAGAGTGACCAGTGGTTCTCATACTCAACCTTTTTGGCCTGCAACGCCCAACATAATCTTGCGACCCCCCTACAACTCACCGATCTACTGTAGACACATACACGCACTGAACAATCACGCAAACTCTGCTGGTTTATTAATGTGATTTGGATGTTTGGTGTAATACCTCTTCATTGTGACCCAAAACCTCGGAGCACAGTAGCCTACATTTGGCTGACCCATTTCAAACGTAACATAGCAGGTGAATCCATATTGTATAGTGGAGTCTGAAACAAATCCGTGACCATTCTCTAGCTAAGATGTTTTGATTATTGATTAAAGGAGCTACACCATGAATTAAAATTTTTTTTTTTGATATTTAATATCATATGGTGTATGTCCCTCAAACCTTTTTCAAAAGGTTTGAGCCTAAATCATCACTCAGATATACTCATCCCAAGTCAATTGTCTCTGGCTTATACAGCACTTTCAGCTGCAATACCAAAACGTCCTATTGGGCAGGGGGGGGCTACTGAGCAATTCTGTCTGTTAATAAAAAAATATATTAAAAAAAAGTATTTAAAAAAATAAAAAAAAGGAAAAATTCTGCATAAAAAGAAGCATCTAAGAAAAATACAAAATCGAAAAAAAAAACACTTTGAACATTTTTGAACAATTCCACCAAGTGTTTGAGGTGCCTGTTTCACCCACTTCCGGGGGGCGGAGCCAAAATCCGAGCCCGAAGTATTTGTTCGTAGACCCCCACTTAGGGGGGGTAGAAAAAGTTTCGGATTTGCCATCATTAATGTTTGTGACATCATAAACATTTCCATTCTGAGATCGCCTGTTCAGACACGCCCATTCTGGAAATCCATGAAATGAGAAGGAATGACTGAATTAAAAAAACTTGGGGTACAAGAGACACTGGGGACCCCAAAAAAATACAAAAAACCAAGAAAAAAGTGATTTTCATGGTGTAGACCCTGTGGTGTAAAAAGCGGCAAATCCAAAATGGCCCCTGGTGCCATCGTGAAAATGTAATTTCTGAACCAGAGCACCAAGAGTCATGTATATGAAGACACTTTTTCATAGAAGTCGACCATGAGGTTTCCTATTTATTGTCTCCGCCAGGCCGAAAGGCATGGCGAGAGAGTATGTTTTGCCCCCTGTCCGTCCGTCCGTGTGTCCGTCCGTCCGTGTGTCCGTCCGTCATTCTGTCTGTGTACAGCTAATCTCCGGCACCGTTCGCTTGCTCGCAATGAAACTGTGCACACACACTCCCTGGATGCCACAGCAGAACCTCTGCCCCAAATTTTTCACATGGGCCTTCTATAGCGCCACCAGGAGGCCGATTTGTGCAAAACCTACTTTTTGACAGTACTCCTACAGATTTTGTCCAAAAACCCCGCAAATCGGTACACAGTATCACTATAGTCATTAAACAAAACAGGTCTTTCAGATTTTTCATATTCCATCCTGATTGGCTAAAAATGGCTTCCAAAGTTTGCAGGAGTGCTCCGTTTTGAACAAAATACCTCAAATCATGAACACAGCATGCGATTTCCTTGAAATTTTGCACACATATTTCCACTATATCGAGGAAGAAATGCCACTTGAAATTTTTCAAATCAGCCTCATGGTGGCGCTATAACAGACCGATTCGTGTTTTTACCATAACTGCACCGATCTGTGTAAAACTTTGTAAGCGCACTCCCTACAGGTCAAGAAAAAACCTTTGCCCTGCATTTTTCACATCTGCCTTTTATAGCGCCACCAGGAGGCCGACTTATGTAAAAAAAAAATCACGCAAATCGGTACACATGATCTCTATAGTCATGTGATCAAGACAGATGTGTTTGTATTTTTCATATTCCATCCTGATTGGCTAAGTTTGACATCTAAAGTTCGCAGTAGTGGCTTGTTTTGAACAAAATGCCGCAAATCATGAATGAAAAGCATCCGACTGCGGTCAAACTTTGCACACATATTCACACTATGTGAGGAGCAAATAACACCCTTTTAACATTGGCCTGTTATAGCGCCACCAGCAGGTCTAATTTAGTACAACATTTTTTTTGAACAAAATGCCTCAAATCATGAATGCAGTGTCCGATTGCCTTGCAAGTCCTAAGAAGAAATGGCACCCTTTTCACTTTGGCCTATTATAGCGCCACCAGGAGGCCACAATAACCTACCTGACCTGGCGGAGACCTGTGCTCCGAGGAGCACTTTTTCTAGTTTTACATAGTTTTATATTGTAACATATTTTTTACCCATAAATCCAAGATGGCCGCCATCCAGTAGAGTGGAAATGTTATAGACTGGTCAATATATGAAAAATGTAACTTCCGGAAAGACGTCATATTCAAGATGGTGTCCAAGTTGGCTGCCGGGAGCTTAAAATCTCTATTACTACTAAACCTAGAAAGGTAGTTTTGGTGTCTAACCCTAGGTGTTATGGCTCAAAGAAAGAGACTGAATCAGTGAAATAACCTTCAGTTATTTGTTATTTTTTTATGGGATATTATAGTAAATGTTCCCCCCCAGGCTAAATTCCACCCTTTACCCACGGTATGAAGCTGTTGCCACTAACCTTACATCAACAGTAATGTTGGAAAGCCTGGTTTCTATTTACTGTTCAGAGCACAGATCCGATCTAGGGCCCACCTACTATTTCCAGTATTTTCCACAAACACATACATGGAAACACAGGAGCCTTTTCCGTAGACAGGAACTGCAACCTGCAAAGCGAATTGATCCCAATTTATGTTGACACAAAACCGTTGCCACTTCTGCTAGTCCCTTCTTTCGCCGTCATCTCTCTTAGTTTCATCATTTTAGATTAACAAAGTGCTTCTCAGTGGTGCTGGTTACAATAATGGGCTCAAAGCATATAAATTGGGCCTATTAATTACTTCCTTCACAGGTCATACCAATTATACTAATTAAAGCTGTTCCATCTAGTTTAGCACAGTGGTTCTCAAACTTGTTTTAATTTCAAGGACCGCCATAATTCTCAGAGATACATTTGGATCACCCTCAAGGAACCATGAGGGTACCTGGACCACACTTTGAGACCCACTGGTGTAGCAGAGTGTTTCCAGTGAGCCAACATGCACAATATCAGCACCCTGACTCTGTTTGACCAGAATGGAACAGAGCGTTAATTACTATAATTGGTAACGCCTGTGAAGGAAGTAAGGAAGAGGCCCAAGTTCTTTCCAATATGACTGCTGTGCGTAGAGCATATTGCTTATGTAACAAAGAATTTTGCTACGATTAAACAAACTAATAAAAAGACAAATGAGTCGCGAAACTGGCAAACAAATTAAAAAAATGTTATGCTGGGCATAATTTTTTAAGTCTCTCCCTGGTGGGTGGGATTAGCCCCGACAATTACGTCATTGTCAGGGAGCATCAGAGTACCGTTTGAGTGCACACATCATTCAGAAATACCCTGACCACAAATAAACCACTGAGTGTTTGTTTTCCTTTTCTTTTGTAGAAAGGAGGCCATAGAACCCCCCAAAAAGACCAAGAACTAAGACTAAACTAAAACTAAAACAAAATTTGTTCCGCAGTTGGAGGTGACACCATGGAAGCAAAGGCATCACATATCCATTCATTACCAGTCAATGGACATGTGCAAGTTCAGATCGATTGGTCAACTCAATGAGGATATAAATGGATGTAGGAAGACAGACAGACAGACAGACAGACAGACAGACAGACAGACAGACAGACAGACAGACAGACATAAGGACAGACAGACAGACATAAGGACAGATGTTTCCACATGTATAGTAGGATTGTATAATAGTATTATAGTAATATATAGTAGGATGCAGCAATGTAGGTTATCTTTAGTATGATACTTTGTCAGTCCCATTAATGCCATCTTTTTTTTAGACTCTACAGAGTGCACCAGTTGTCCAGAGGACCTCTGGTCCAATCCCCAGCGTGACCACTGTGTCCCTAAGAGCATCGAGTTCCTCTCCTACCATGAGGCCCTGGGTATCTCCTTGACAACCATCTCATTGCTAGGCACACTTATCAGTACCATTGTCATGGGAGTCTTTATCTATCATAGAGACACACCCATGGTACGTGCCAACAACTCAGAACTCAGCTTCCAACTTTTGCTGTCACTCAAACTGTGTTTCCTGTGTTCACTTCTGTTCATTGGCCGTCCCAGGCTCTGGACTTGTCAGCTGAGGCATGCAATATTTGGGATCAGCTTTGTGCTGTGTGTCTCCTGTATCCTGGTAAAGACTATGGTGGTGTTGGCTGTGTTCAGGGCCTCCAAGCCTGGGGGTGCAGAAATTATGAAGTGGTTTGGTGCCATGCAGCAGAGAGGAACAGTTCTGGTTCTTACTTCCATCCAGGCAATAATCTGCACAGCCTGGCTTGTGTCTGCCTCACCAACTCCTCATAAAAACACAGAATACCACACTGATAGGGTTGTCTATGAGTGTGAAGTCGGATCAACAGTTGGTTTTGCAGTGTTACTAGGTTATATTGGTTTACTGGCACTCCTCAGCTTCGTCCTAGCATTCATGGCAAGGAATCTTCCAGACAACTTTAATGAAGCCAAGTTAATCACTTTCAGCATGTTGATCTTCTGTGCCGTGTGGATAGCCTTCATCCCAGCATATATCAGCTCTCCAGGCAAATATGCAGATGTAGTGGAGGTATTTGCTATTTTAGCATCTAGTTTTGGCCTTTTGATGGTACTGTTTGGACCAAAGTGTTATATAATGCTTTTGCAACCTGAGAGAAACACTAAGAAGTCCATCATGGGTCGCGGTGCCACGAAGACATAGAAGCAGAAATTATATTATCTGTGTGTATTTTATAACAATACACCTTTGATTTCTGAAAACATTATCAGTTATATATTCTGTTTTATATCTAAATGCAGTAATCCAGTCAGAGATGCCAACATCTATTCTATCATGCAGACAAGTTAGGTAGCTAGGCGGTTGCTAGGGTATAATAGGTGGTTGCTAGGCTCTAATATGGTGTTGCTAGGGTCTAATAAGCAGTTGCTATGCTCCACTGTAGCTAAATTGCATTTCCCCATTGAAATTAATGGGATTTTGAAAGCAATTAAAAGTGAAATATCTCTAAAAGTACTACCGTAATTATTTCAAAAATTCAAATGGTAGCCGATATGTCCTAAGTAGGCCGAACGTTGTAGAGTTAGAACGGAGTTTCTAGCTAAAAGTATGAATTTCCCCATTGAAATGAATGGATTTTTTTTGCCAATTAAAAGTGAAATATAGTAAAAGTACAAATTATTTCAAAAATTCAAATGATAGCCGACATGTCCTAAGTAGGCCGAACGTTGTAGAGTAGGAACGGAGTTTGTAGCTAAAAGTATGAAGTTAGCCGTCAAACATAGAAGCAGAAATTCTATTATCTGTGTGTATTTTATAACAGTACATCTTTGATTTCTGAAAACATTATCAGTTACATATTCTGTTTTCTATCAGATTAAACTAAAAGCAGTAATCCAGTCAGAGATGCCAACATCTATTCTATCATGCAGACAAGTTGGTCAAAACTTTAAAATGTTGCAACTTTAGGACTTTTCAATCAGTTCACTTTAATAGCATTTCCTGAATTGATGCAAACTGTTTGTTTCAACCATTAATCATACATTCATTTAACTTTAAATAAAACTGTGATGTCAAAAGATCTGCTATGATGTGTTTTATTCAATAATTTTGATTTCGGTTCGAAATCAGCTAAAGCAAAATCATCTAGGATTCAACTTGATGCAGAAATCGAGGATGAAGAAGATGATGATTGTTCTATAATGATCCCCAGCACGGCCACGGAGGATGAGCAAGCCTCTTGCAGTAGCACGGTCACCACTGCACACCGTGCCCCAGCGGGAGTGACATCATCACCGCAGCCCGAGCCCTCGGATCTCCGGAGGAGCTCCGAGACCTTCCCGGACAAGCGGAGGCCCCCCTGTCCCCGGGGGCTCACCACCAGCCCGGGCAGCCCCAGCCCCAGCGGAACCGGCGAGCCTTGTCAGCCAGACATGCATTTTCCTGGGAAGAAGTTTGGATCCGAAACTTTTGAGAGGTCTTTTCAGAAGAGTTGGTTCACCAAGTGGAAATGGTTGAGTTACAGTATGACACAGAGAGAGATGTCGTTCTATGCTTCACATGCTGCAAAGCCATAGAAAAGGGATTAAAGCATCAATATAAGACCAGTTCATTCACAAGTGGAGGCTTTAGCAACTGGCGTAAAGCAACTACAAAGTTTGGCGGGCACGAGCTGTCTGATATACATTCAGACTCTGTCAGAATGCTAGCTTCCTTAAATAAGACCCCCATTAATGCGCTGCTGTCAGAGTGTGTTGCTAAGGACCAAGAAACGGCCAGAACAGTCCTGGAACTTATATTTAGGTCAATACGATTCCTTGGCAGTAACGGGCTTCCACTGAGAGGGCAGGACCATAGAGGTGGGGTTCTATGGAACATGATGATGGAGCGCACCTATTCACTACCAAAATGTCGAGTGGCTACAGAGACGAGACAACTGGATGTCTGACACTATTCAGAACGAGATCCTGGAAATCTTCGCTCATGCTGTTCAAAGACATATCGTGAAAGACGCGAGAGAGCACTTTCTATGGGTTAGCATTAAAGATGTTTTCATTCGCCTGAACTTGCCACTGGAGCGTTTAAAGGGTTTTGTTTTGATGGGGCTGCTAATATGTCAGGGCGCATCTCGGGTGTGCAAGCTAAACTCAAAGAGCAGTGCTTAGATGCACTGTATGTGCACTGCAGTAATCATTCTTTGGATTTTGTGTTACAAGAAGTGGCGAGGGAAATTCGTATTGTTGCAGACATTTTGTTCAGGGCGTCTCAGTGGTGATAGGGGAGTCATCAAAGCGAAAGTCGCTGTTCCAGTCATTGTTTGGTGGTGATGAGGTGGTCTGCAACTTGTTGTCATTATGCCCCACAATATGGGTTGTACGCACACGGGCCATTTCACACGTGAATACCGCATTATGCAACCTTGTTGGAGACACTGAAAATATTAGAGCAGGATAAAACAGTGAGAGGAGATGCTCGTGCAAAAACAGCAGGTTTATACAGACAAGCTACAAAAGGCAGGACATATTTTGGGCTTTTGTGCTGCCAATCGTAGCCAATCCAAAGAGAATATGAAAAGTCTGACTGATACATCTTGATTACATGACCGAAGACAGAGTGTGTGCCGATTTGTGTGAGTTTTGGACAACATTTGTAGGAGTAGTAGCAAAATATTAGCCTGGTAAACCCTCCCTCCGGAAATCTCATTTCCATTTGATTTCAGGAGTGAGTCTGGCCTGATCGCCCATTCTGCAATATTGGCTGTGGGCTGGAGTTGGGCGGGAGTAATACCGTTGACTGATAACACCTTCAGCCAATGATCGTATATGGGATGTTGTGTCATGATCCAAGGATGTTGTGTCATGATCCAAGGAGTCCAGGGATAAAGATTTTTGTTTGATTTTTGTTAAAAATAATAACTCCCCAAATGCTATCCCCAACTCGTTAATTGACACAATTTTGGACATCTCCATGACTGGGAAAGGTCTAATTTCAAAGGTTTACACTTCAATTTCATACAGTAATTTCTTTGGACAAAATTTAAAAAGATTGGGAACACGAACTGGGAAGGGTTATACAGTAGATGACAAATTCTGGGAGGATGCTTTAATGAGAGGTAATGATAGTACATCTTGCGCTAGGCTGAACCTAATTATGGGGAGGGGTATGAAGCATGAATCTTGCCTTTCTTTCTTTATTAGCAAGAAGGATATTATTGGAGTGGAAATCAACACTGGCCCCTAAAGCATCTATATGGCTTAAAGACCTCATGATGTATCTAAATTTGGAGAAAATAAAACAATCTCAGGGGATCACCGGGAAAGTTTTATCAGGTAGGGGGCCCTATGATTAAACATAATAACTAAATTAAAGACGCTACAAGACAAATAAAATAACTATACCACCATCGATACGTTGACAAGCTCTAGTTATTATTATTTTTGTATACACACCATTACAGTATGTACCATGAGGGAGTACCAGGAGGGATAGCGAGGGAAATCATAATTATTATATGAATTGAATAATTTTTATTTATTGTCTCCGCCAGGCCGAAAGGCATCCACTCCCTGGATGCCAATTCAGAACCTCTGGCCCACATTTTTCACATGGGCCTGTTAAAGCGCCACCAGGAGGCAGATTAGTGCAAAACACATTTTTGACACTACCCCTACAGATTTTGTCCAAAAATCCCGCAAACCGGTACACAGTATCTCTATAGTAATTAAACGTCTTTCAGATTTTTCATATTCCATCCTGATTGGCTAAAATTGCCTTCCAAATTTTGCAGGAGTACTCCGTTTTGAACAAAATACCTCAAATCATGAACCCAGAATGTAATTTCCGTGAAACTTTGCACACACATTCCCATTAGGTCGAGGAAGAAATGCCACTTGAAATTTTTAAAATCAGCCTCATGGTGGCGCTATAACAGGCCGATTCGTGTTTTTACCTATAACTGCACCGATCTGGGTAAAACTTTGTATGCACACTCTCTAGGCCAAGGTAAAACGTTTTCACATTTGCCTTTTATAGCGCCACCAGGAGGCCGACTTATGTAAAACACATTTTTTGATATTAAGCGTTCAGATTTTATCCAAATTTCACGCAAATTGGTACACATGATCTCTATAGTCATGTGATCAAAACGGATCTGTTAGATCTTTCATATTCCAATCTGATTGGCTAAGATTGACATCTAGAGTTTGCAGGAGTGGCCCGTTTTGAACAAAATGCCGCAAATCATGTCCGATCATGTCCAATTGCGGTGAAACATTGCACTCACATTCGCGCTACGTTGAGAAACAAATGCCACCCTTTTAACATTGCCCTATTATAGCGCCACAAGGAGGCCGCTTTTTGCAACACTTTTCTTTTTTATATTTCTCCTAAAAATGTTGTTCAAACATCATGCAAATCGGTACACATTATCTCTATAGTCAAGTGATCAAGATGGTTCCGTCCGATTTTTCATATTCCATCCTGATTGGCGAATTTCGAACATTGCTGGCCCACAATAACTTACCTGACCTGGCGGAGACCTGTGCTCCCAGGAGCACTTTTTCTAGTTATAATGTATTTTTCTTTGAGTTATGTACAGTAATTGCCTTTATGTTGCATGTTGTATGTTGGACCCGGGGTGGGGGGTAGATGTAAGGGCATAAAAATAAAAAAGTACTTTTGACATCCTATGGCTATTGGATACCTTTGTATTTGTCAAAAGCAATAAATGCATATTAAAAGAAAATAGCTGATCTACAAGCTTACAACACGTAAGCTTGTAGATCTGCTATTTTCAGCTAAGTTATTTCATTTAGAGCGAAAACAGAATTGACACTAACAGAGCCCTGAGGGACTCCGCTCAACCATATGGGGTCTAAGTGGCTAATGATGTTAAGTTTTGCAGTTACATTTTGGATGATAATATTGTAAAATACAAAATGTGTCACTGAAATATAGTATGGAATTAAATGTACTGTATTTCCCAAATGAAATGATTGAAATCAAAAGTATTGAATAAAACACATCATAGCAATTCCTTTGACATCACAGTTTTATTTAAAGTTAAATGAATGGATGATTAATGATTGAAACAAACAGTTCGCATCAATTCAGGAAATGCTATTAAAGTGAACTGACTGAAAAACCATAAAGTTGCAACATTCTAATGTTTTTACCAACTTGTCTGCATGATAGATAATAGATGTTGGCATCTCTGACTGGATTACTGCTTTTAGTTTAATAGAGTTTTTATAGAAAATATAATCTATAACTATAACTGATAATGTTTTCAGAAATCAAAGATGTATTGTTATAAAATACACACAGAAAATAATTATCATAATTGAATTTCTGCTTCTATGTCTTTGTGGCACCGCGACCCATGATGGACTTCTTAGTGTTTCTCTCAGGTTGCAAAAGCATTATATAACACTTTGGCCCAAACAGTACCATCAAAAGGCCAAAACTAGATGCTAAAATAGCAAATACCTCCACTACATCTGCATATTTGCCTGGAGAGCTGATATATGCTGGGATGAAGGCTATCCACACTGCACAGAAGATCAACATGCTGAAAGTGATTAACTTGGCTTCATTGAAGTTGTCTGGAAGATTCCTTGCCATGAATGCTAGGACGAAGCTGAGGAGTGCCAGTAAACCAATATAACCTAGTAACACTGCAAAACCAACTGTTGATCCGACTTCACACTCATAGACAACCCTATCAGTGTGGTATTCTGTGTTTTTATGAGGAGTTGGCGAGGCAGACACAAGCCAGGCTGTGCAGATTATTGCCTGGATGGAAGTAAGAACCAGAACTGTTCCTCTCTGCTGCATGGCACCAAACCACTTCATAATGTCTGCACCCCCAGGCTTGGAGGCCCTGAACACAGCCAACACCACCATAGTCTTTACCAGGATACAGGAGACACACAGCACAAAGCTGATCCCAAATATTGCATGCCTCAGCTGACAAGTCCAGAGCCTGGGACGGCCAATGAACAGAAGTGAACACAGGAAACACAGTTTGAGTGATACCAAAAGTTGGAAGCTGAGTTCTGAGTTGTTGGCACGTACCATGGGTGTGTCTCTATGATAGATGAAGATTCCCATGACAATGGTACTGATAAGTGTGCCTAGCAACGAGATGGTTGTCAAGGAGATACCCAGGGCCTCATGGTAGGAGAGGAACTCCACGCTCTTAGGGACACAGTGGTCACGCTGGGGATTGGACCAGAAGTCCTCTGGACAACTGGTGCACTCTGTAGAGTCTAAAAAAAAGATGGCATTAATGGGACAGACAAGTAAAGTATCATACTAAACATTGCTAAATCCTACTATATCCTACTAAGATACTATTATACTATCCTACTATAAATGTAGAAACATCTGTCCTTCTGTCTGTCTGTCTGTCTGTCTGTCTGTCTGTCTGTCTGTCTGTCTGTCTGTCTGTCTGTCTGTCTGTCTTCCTCATTGAGTTGACCAATCGATCTGAACTTGCACATGGGTATTGACTGGGAATGAATGGATATGTGATGCCTTTGCTTCCAAGTTGTCACCTCCAAGTACGGAACAAACTTTGTTTTAGTTTTAGTTTAGTCTTAGTTCTTGGTCTTTTTGGGGGTTTCTATGGCCTCCTTTTTACAAAAGAAAAGGAAAAAAAACACTCAGTGGTTTATTTGTGGTCAGGGTATTTCTGAATGATGTGTGCACTCAAACGGTACTCTGATGCTCCCTGACAATGACGTAATTGTCGAGGCTAATCCCACCCACCAGGGAGAGACTTAAAAAAATATGCCCTGCATATTTTCTTTTATTTGTTTGTCAGTTTTTGCGATTAATTTGTCTTTTTATTAGTTTGTTTAATCGTAGCAAAATGGTCCAACTGGTCAAACAGAGTCAGGGTGCTGATATTGTTGCCTCACTGGAAACACTCTGCTACACCAGTGGGTCTCATTTTAGCCGCTTTTCCATCACAGCTTAAGCACGACACTGTCCAGTACAGTCCAGAACCGCACCGCACCGCTTCAAAATGTCTTGCGTTTCCATTGCACAAAAGTCCCCACTCGCAAAATCCCCACCCTCCCATCCCCTCCCGAAGGAAATCAACGCCCCTTTCTTTAACACACCAACTTAGCCTCAGGCTACAGGGTTAGCCTAAATGTTAGCGTGCTTCCTCAGAGCTAGTTTGGCTCTTAAGTTATTATTTGGCCATGTTCACCCTGACTTTAATCTTCGCTATTGTTGGGAAGACCTGTGTGGTGTCTAAACACGTTGCCATCACTTATATAAAAAACATTATTAGCGTGTATCGTCGCACATTCATTGTTGCCAGGTTTAGCAGAAAGAAATAAGCAATCAGGTCTATGAAAACAATCCCAAAAGAAGCGACTATCTACGGCTATTTGAAAATAGCAGATCTACAAACTCACAACGCGTAGCGATGCGACGCATTGTGAGTGTGTGCATCTGCTATTTAAAAAATATATATACATATATAATGTTGACAAATACATATTAATTTGGGGGTCCTTGACATGAAAATGTTTAAGAACCACTGGTTTCAACAACATATGGAAACAAGCCCCAAATAATCAACTACATTTTAGAAACAAGCAGTGGTGAAAAAGTACTCAAATGTTTTACTTAAGTAAAAGTATCAATACTGCAATGTAGAAGCACTCTACAAGTGAAAGTCTGGAATTACTTGAGTAAAAGTACAAAAACTATTGGTATCAAAATGTACTTAAGGTACCAAAAGTAAGTACTAAAATGTTTTAAAATAGCAGATCTACAATGATGCGATGCGTTGTGAGCTTGTAGATCGGCTATTTTCATTCATTTATATCTGAAAAGTAACTAGTAACTAATACGTTTTCAGATAATTGTAGTGGAGTAAAAGTACTACCAATATTTACAAGCAAAATAAGCCCAATGTTGCTTATAATAAGTGGACATGGCAACACTGCTACCGTAGTGTTTACATTTTACAGAGACCTGAGTGGACAGACACAGCTGTGAGCCGACCAATCAGTAGCAGCAGCGTTATACGTCACAGCTTTAGCCCCGCTTAGCCCAGCTCAGACCTACCCAAGACTGGGTACTTTTTAGGCACCAGTTTAGTACCACTTACACACCACTCTACCCACTTCATTGTAGTGGAAACCGTTGCTGTGGTGGGCGGTGTGGGGTGGGGCTAGGTAAGTCCATGTATATGGAAAGCCGCCTAAAGTGGGGTCCAGGTACCCTTATGGTTCCTTGAGGGGGATCCAAATGGCTCCTTAGTAACTCTGAGAATTATGGCGGTCCTTGAAATTAAAAAAGTTTGAGAACCACTGTGCAGTTCCTGTCTACGGAAAAGGCTCCTGTGTTTCCATGTACAGTATGTGTGTGGAAAATACTGAATATAGTAGGTGGGCTCTGGATCGGATCTGTGCTCTGAACAGTAAATAGAAACCAGGCTTTCCAACATTACTGTTGATGTAAGGTTAGTGGCAACAGCTTCATACCGTGGGTAAAGGGTGGAATTTAGCCTAGGGGGGAACATTTAGTATAATATCCCATAAAAAGAGCCATAAAAACTAGGGTTAGACACCAAAACATAGTAATAGAGATATAGTAATTTTAAGCTGCCGGCAGTCAACTTGGACGCGATCTTTAATATGACCCATTTATGGGTCAAAATGATGTTACAATACAAAACTATTATGAAATAGGAATCCTCATGGTCGACTTATATGAATAAGTGTCTTCATACATGATTCTTGGTGCTCTGGTTCAGAAGTTATATTTTCACGATGGCACCAGGGGCCATTTTGGATTTGCCTCTTTTTTTTATTTTTATAATTTGTATCCCACGATTTTGTAACCCCAATTTTTACACCCAGTGCTAATCTCTATGTAATCCTGGGCACTACACTCCCTTTGCCAACCTAAATCAATAATCAATAATCAATACATCTTAGCTAGAGAATGGTCACGGAATTGAAGTTTCAGACTCCACTATACAATATGGATTCACCTGCTATGTTACGTATGAAATGGCTCAGACCAAATGTACTGTAGGTGGTTTTGGGTCACAATGAAGAGGTATTACACCAAACATCCAAATCACATTAATAAACCATCAGAGTTTGCGTGATTGTTCAGTGCGTGTATGTGTCTAGATCGGTGAGTTGTAAAGGAGGGGGGTCTCAAGATTTATGTTGAAAAGGTTGAGTATGAGAACCACTGGTCACTCTAGTCTGGGACAGTTGCAACGTGCTTCATGTTGAATGGCAACATTGGGTTCAAAGAGTCTGTGTTGTTTGTGTGTTCTTTGCCTCTAACAATGATCTATATGCAATGTAATCTATTTTATGTAAATGCATGCCCGGGGAGTGGCCGAATATTGTAGTAATCGTTATTAATAGCGTTATAAAATAATATCATGCTTACAAGAATATGGGTGCCAGATGAAAGTGAAAGTTGCAGTCCCTAGTCTCTAGTCTGCATGTAGTTTGGGTGTGAATATCTCCAGGTATGGACCAACCTGTCTGATTGCTGATCTCTCCCTCAGAACAAGCAATGCAGTCAAAGCAGCAGACAGGTTCTGCTTTCCTTAAGGCCCTCCAGGTTCCAGCAGAACAGCTCTCACTGCACACTGACCGAACAGGCTACAGAGTAAAGTAACCATAGTCAATTTCAGTCTTAAACTAAATTACATTCACATCATGAGCTCAACATTAGCTATTTCAGAAAGAGGGAAGTGACCTTTTTGGATTCAAAGTTCCAGAAGATTTTGTCTTCGTCAAGGATGAATTCTTTATCTCCAGAGGCTGTCTCCTTGAACACACCTACAGCCTGAACCTTTACTCTTCCATCAGGGAGCCACACCCAATTCGCAATATCCCAGATTGATAAAGCATAACCATTCTCATCAAATAATACTTGCTCCCCAGATGATGTTGTGAAGTTCACCTTTTCCAGGTAATACACAAGCTAGAAATGGTGATGAGCAAAATTACGAGTTATGAGTGTGTACACACATAAACAAATTAAATCTCCTGTATACAATATACACTATACTTACGTGTGTGTGTGTGTGTGTGTGTGTGTGTGTGTGTGTGTGTGTGTGTGTGTGTGTGTGTGTGTGTGTGTGTGTGTGTGTGTGTGTGTCTGTTTTAATCAACAAATATCACAACGCCTTTACTTTAGCTTTTCACAATTTCATATTTACATAATATTCAAAATTTGATTCCAACTTAAAACATTTACAGAAACTGTGAATTCATACCACACCTGCCATGGTTGTATTGTATGCAAACTGGCACAGCTGTGCCCAATGAAAGGCCCGTTTCCTGGCACACATTGTAACATGTCATGGAGGGCATGGGCCAGAGCATACACAGACTTGTACACATTATACTCTGTCCTTATTGTTGACATATCCAAAAATGTGTTTCCACTACGACTGACAGGATTGTTTAGGTCCTCTTGTCCAGTACAAATCCGTAAAGCCCACCATGGTGCAATGGGTGCAAATGTACACAGAAATGTATACTCCCAAAACTCCCTCACCTGAAGAAACAACATGAAGTCTTAAGCATGAATAAAATAAAATGTGAATTACTAAAACACACAGTTTGAAATTGGAGCTTAAATATTAAATTAAACAAAATACTCACTAAGATGTTGTAAGGGATATTGTAAGGATTTATTTTTGACAAGAAGTCCTTGAGACCTGGTGTCTCTGCATGGTGGAAGGTCGTACCCAGGAGGCTTGTCAAGACAGGCATGTACTTGGGTTTCATGAGATGTTTGGCTATCGTCGCGCTCGCATAGGTTATCCATTGCAGACCTGTCACGTTCTGCTTTACCAGCTGTTGTGTTGAACAAAATATATTGGAGTATATCATTGCTAATACTTTTCATTGGTTAAATACAAATATTTATAAAACCCACAGACAAACGTTATAACAATTAGGTAGCCTATAGCATATGAGATGTGTGAATGGTGTGATTATCACTTTGCTTATTGTGCAGAGAATTAACCTACTTACGAGACCCAAAGCAAAAGAAAAATAAGAAAAAGTCAGTGTAAAAAACGAAACTAAACAAAAAAACTATAATACACAATTACAAAATGATGAACCTAGAGAGTGATTGAATTAAATTGCAATTCAAAAAAATTATTGCCAAAATATTTTACATTCCTTACAAAATTATGAATCCCCAAATTAACAATCATAACTCCAACCTCATCCATGAGTCTATCCATATACGATAGAATTAGAATGACAACGCGAGCTGTTGATGTCTTTATCACAGTGACAATCCTCTGAATTTCAGCATCGTCAGCGTTCCTGGGCACAGCCTCCACGTATGCCAGACAACCCACCCCAGATTGTTCCAGCCAAGACCGGCTGACTTTTAGACCAGGACTAGTCACCAATCCAACCCATGTCCATCCAAACCGCTTTATAATCTGGAGAAAAGCCTGCACCTCCTGATTGATTACAGAATGGGGAAGTGTTATTAATCACATAGTGATACGTCAGTGAATGAATCACCAGATTTCACAAATAAAAGGAAGTGGTTTAATCATTCTCTTTTGACAGTGACACGGTCAATAATAGGTCTTTAAAGACCGATCAGCACCAGCAGTAATATACTAGCCTACTTGATATCGACACATCTTAAGAAATTCACCGATAATCTGGGACTTGGGATTGTTGTAAAGAAGGAGGGGCACCGGTTCCGCTGTAACAGGGTAAGGTAACCGACCTGCAAAAGGTACAAAACATCTGAAATATGCTCTTTTTTAACAAATGCCCCATGCAAGCAGAGATTATGAGCATGAGAATACAACAATACATCTTGTGGGATAATCACCCACCCCCTCTACCCCTCTCTCCCCTGAAAGTATTCGAATAGACTCATTAAATGAGTGTGGTATAAGCAGCAGAAAGCCGACAATTCAATTTAAAATTGTAGCCTATAATTTGATTGAGCGATGATAACAAAAAAAAAACATCCAAACATCAGACTTTGCAGATTACAGAGAAATTTGAATGGCAGAAATATGATCGAAATGCATTTTATATTATTGTTGTAACCTTATTATATATTGATCACAGTGATTGATAGATAAGGTTTACGGTTACAATATTATACATAACATTTTGAATATGGACTCGGGGACATTCGTTGTGCTTTTCACACCAAGCACAATAACTATAACTGTAACAATAACAATAATTATGTGGGAATCCACACTGATGAACATTACATTCTGTAAGTAACACCAAACAGTAACATCTGCACAGTTCAGCTGTGTGAGCCTGTTTCTGTCTATATTTCCACACTCATTCCAGGGGGTCACTTTGCATATTGTTGCTGTCGGGCAGAAACCTCTTATCTCCATATTTTTACTTTTTTCGTAAATGAATTCTAGTATGTCACACAAAAGTCACACAAAAGTAGCAAAAATAGCTGATCTACAAGGTCACGTTTTGAGCTTGTAGATCTGCTATTTTCGCTATTTTGGAATTGGAATCCTGAATTATTTTTGGTATTTTTGAACTGGAACCCTGAAAAGTAAAATTTGTATTTAATTTCAAATGCATTTAGTTATACTTAAGTTAACTTTATGAACTTAAATACAAATACATTGGACATAAAAAAAAGTAATTAAACCAATAATATAGACTGAAATATATATAACAGTCCGATATTAACCTGCGGGCCGCATTAAGTGAAGGTGGGGGCTGCATGTGGCCCCCGGGCCTCCAGTTGCCCATGTATGATGTAGACTCTGCCACCCACTTCAGTAAGAATTGCACACAGATTTTTAAAACAACATATTTATAGTTATCGTTATAGTTATTGTGCTCGGTGTGAACAGTGCTTACACAGGTGTACTCTGACCATCTGAAAACCTGCTTCACACTCCATGCAAAATCTGCCTGCCCCACTCACATTCTCTGCCTTCAAGTAAATACACATATGATATGTATTTCAAGCTGTAAAAAAATAAACACTTTTATATTTGTAGGCTAAATCAATAATCAAAATAAAGCATAATCAAATTGGTGACGGTAAAAAGGGATTCAAGTATGAACTTACCATGGGCACGCTGTACAAACATAATACACTAGCGATGACATTAGAATTTAACGTGTAAGAATTACTCAAAATTCCGAGCACTGGAGGGGACCCAACACAACTCTGATTCAGTTGAAATCGCTCCTCTCTCCCATTGACCGATGACAATGATCCATCGAGTGCAGCTCTCATTTTGCCACAACTATCATGGAGATCATATCCCAGAGTCACATTGGGTAGTAGGCTGGTGTTCTTGTTGATCTCATTAATGGCAAAGATCATGGTCTGGGCCTCCCTGAACCCCTTAAAGGAAAACCTAACACACAAAAGTCCTAATATTGCCTAATATTGAATATTTATCTTTGTAGAGATACACAACATATTATCTATAAAAACAAGTTCCCCGCTCTCTTGCTTGCTACTGTATTTGTGATACTCACCCAAAGCAATAGGTGTCCAGTTGTGGCTTGGAGGTGTAAGACAATAGCCGTGCAGGTGCTGATTGATGGATTGAAAATGAACCACCCAGAACAAAGTCCCCAGCCTTGTAAAATCTGTTGAGATTAAACTGTGCCTGTAACTCACAAGAAGAGGAAGGTGAGGAAGACAAAGCAGAGAATGAAGAGAACAATATCGAAATCAAGTGCAAGTATGAAAGCAGGTGTATGTCTGGAGAAGCGCTCATGACTGCCCTCCTCTTCCTAACCCCCTCCCCCCTTTTCTAAATCCTTTGTCCAGTTGCTAAGTTTTATACACAGTGCTGTGCCATCCCCTGTGCCAAGGCATCCGTGCTGTGCCATCCCTAGCTGTGCCAACGTATGCCCCTACGTAATCTTTCACAACACCCATCTGGGCTGAGGCAGAAGTATGGGCAGGACTTACCACACATTAACAATCATTTCATATCAAAATAGTGTGTGTGTGTGTGTGTGTGTGTGTGTGTGTGTGTGTGTGTGTGTGTGTGTGTGTGTGTGTGTGTGTGTGTGTGTGTGTGTGTGTGTGTGTACACGTGTGTGTGGCCGTGTGCATGTGTGTGTGTGTGTGTGGGCGCGTGCATGTGTGTGTACATGTGTGTGCCGTAATGTGCATTATTTTGCCAACTTGTCACCCATGGATTTTAGACAATAATTGATATTAAAAAATGAATAGTAACAATCACGTGTGGCCATAATGTTCGTTTGATGTTCTGACAGTTAGTGTTTTCCCATGATGCTTTTAGGGCAGAGTGGAATTGCCTGCATGTTTTGATCTGTGAGTGCATGCAAACACACTCTAGCCCCAGAATTCACACTAGTTTCCCACTAGTTGGTACTATTGAACTGGACCATTAATGAGGTTCAGGCCCCTGTCCTGTGGTGGTGAGTGAGATCACAGGCAGGCCAAAATTGATCACTAAAATAAACCACTTGTCATGTGGTCAGATGGGTGGGCCGTAAACACTTTCAATATTTTCAATATTTTCAAGTGAGGTCTGATCCATAAAAGGCCTAGACCTGCATGACCCCCCAAATGCTGTTTGCACCACCTGGATGATATGGCATATTCAATCAGTGTCCCCTGCCGCACACGCGCATGCATACGCACAGTATACACGTGTCGTTTTGCGAGCGATGGCTCTTTGCAGGCTTTGCTGCACAGTGTCGTGTGCACTGGTTTTCCATAGCTTCATGCACTGTGAGGTGTGACACAGACCGGCAGGAAGCAAATATCTCCAATGAAGAGGGCTGATCTTACATCTCTTCAGTGTGGTTTCATTTGGTCTTTGAATTGCTTCTTCTGCCCACCAGCTGGTCAGCGTGTAGCTGGCCGTCATAGAGAACTTTGCGTGGGCGTCTGTGACAGACCATGCTTATAACCCATGCAGGCCCAAGACACCTGAGTTGATGGTGGTTCAGGTTAGACTCCACACTGCAACTGCCTGCCGGTTCCAGCACCCTGTCCTCCCAAGTGATGCTGATGATCTTCCAGGGGCATCTCACATGGAAGGCCTCCAGGCTTCTGAGATGACGGCTGTAGATGGGCCACGCCTCACACCATATAGTAATGTGGAGATGCATACTGCCCTGTATACACTCACTTTGGGTGTGGAGACTGAGGTTGTTGTTCTGGAAAACCTTTCTACTTAGACAACCAAATGATGTTGAGGCTTGTTTGAGTCAGTTTTGGATCTCAAAAGTCATTGTGCAGGTGTCAGATATTATGCTATCCAGAATTCCTTTTTTCTTTTTTTTCCATTTCCTGAAAAATGAACATTTTGGAGTTAGCTGGTTCCTGCCGGACAGCAGAGATATATATATTATGTACTATGTACGACGAGTGGCCAGTTGTTGCCCTTCTGCTGCGAAGGCTGTTGGGTATGTGGGAGGCCAGCACACATCTGACAGATTACTGCGTTTTGGTTGTTGATGGTCAGTCCCATGCTACAGGTACTGTATGTACGTACGTACGTACGCAGTGTATGTACATACATACAAACATACTGTACATACATACAGACATACTGTACATACAAACATACATAAGTACGTACGTACGTACGTACATACGAACATACATAAGTACGTACGTACGTACGTACATACGTACATACGTACATACGTACATACGTACATACGTACATACCACACCCACAGACACAAACGCACTCACAAACGCACGCACGCACGCACGCGCGCACGCACACACACACACACACACACACACACACACACACACACACACACACACACACACTGCATACATGTTATGTTTAGCTCTCTTTATTACTAAGTTAATATACATTAATATTAATATTTTATACCTGACTTTGACATATTTCTTAATAATATAAGAAACAATCAATGTCATCCCTTCTGTTCCCAAGAGGAACAGGTTGTTTGTGAGCTCCAGCACCTGGAAAATTACCAGTGAGTCTCTAAAAATGTCACTCAACTAGAGAATGATGCAATCTCCCTGCTTTAGTTTGGAAAACTGGGAGGAAACTATTAGTTGAAAAAAGTGCAATATAGAACCAATCAAAAGGTTATAGGGAGGTCCTTCATATTGGGGTAATGTTATGATTGGTTTCTAAAACAGTGGGTGTAGATTTGTGTTCTCGCTGGTGTTCTTGCAACTATCTTGCATTCAGAAGTGTCCAGACGCATTGGTAGGCGGACATCTCTGATCGTCTGGCAACACCAGACTATGCCCAGGTGGTTACAAATTAATGAGCTGTGCAAAGCCTGGTGTGTTTTTCCCAGTGATGACATCTGGCCCAGGGGTGATGAAATAGTGGTTCAACAGGTGCAATGTAGGAAGATAATTAATTTTCATCTCCAATGAGGCAATTGAGTCTAACCGTAACCCTTCAAAACATCAATTAAAGGACACAGGGGGTGGCATATGTACAACTACAGTAGTTGTACAGTAAATATGTTTCGGACATGCAAGGTTTCCACCCCAACAACTGTAAGTCTACTGTAGTACAGTAATACAGACAGAGATGGACAACATGTATTGACAACCAAAATGGTTGTCATTACAAAATCCCCACAATTTAGATATATCAAAAATAAACTACAGTATTGTAAGACTGTTGGGCAGATCGTTCTTGTATTTGTGACACAGCAAACCAGACAGATGAGGAAATGGAGAGGGGGCGAAACCACAACTACCCCTCTAGCATGCTGATATGACTGCATACATATTGATTACAACACATAACACATGAACCTCATGACAGATTCAACCCTATAAACACATTGCATTTAAAATACTAAATAAAATAATAGCACATTATGCATAACAGACAAAGCACGCCAAGGCAGACCTTCCCTCCACCACCAGCAGCCTTGGATACTACACAGTCCCCACCTGAGATGTTCTACTGACCCCAGTAACCCACTCACCCGACGAAAAAACAGCTCTCTTGTTTCTCTTGGGCCCGGAGGCTCAGACGCCTCAGTGTTAGGGTGGCACACGTGCTTTCAATGAAAACTTCTCAGATCAGTACTCACAGGACCACTTTGGGTGCCATTGTCAGCATGAACATTCTGCGTGTCACAGCCAAAAAGGTTCTGAATAGGTCAATAGGTCAATTAAACTAATGCAGTCTCTATGCACTCGTCCCTAGGTTACAAAGAACATTCACTGCAGTGAATTCAGATATAATCAACAGGTCAACACATGTTGTAAAACGTGCTTTTGCAAGCGTGATTACCTGTACGCAACGGTGTGGAACCCACTTCCTCCTTCCTCCTCGTGCCGGCCTGCATATTGGTTCTTATCAGTGAGACGTTGTATTATAAGGGGTCTATTGGGAGAACGACTTTGTGGTAAATAAAATTAAAAAAAATAAGCGTCATCAACACATCCTCTTGCTCAATGTAAATCCACCGGACAATCACTGAATCCATTCACACATTGAGCTGTTTTGGGCTCAATCAGACATTACCCCGACTTAACTCAAGGGAGCTGGCAGCGTGAAGTCTGTTTCATGTCAGGTCCTACTGAGTCGGACATTTGCATTCATACATACTCTGATTAAAGTCTGGAAAACGTCCATAGTATGGGTGAAAGTGGCTTATGGGTGTGATGTTTGGTTGCGATCTTGAATTTCTTATGTGCATAGACAAATGATTTCTCTCTATCGAGTGACAAAAGACACGTGGTATATTTCTTTATGTAGTAATGTGTGTATTCATTTATTTGATATTTTTCATGTGGTTATTACTTTTCTTTCATATGGTTAGTGTATTTCTAATACTCTACAGAGTACTTGCAGTACATGGGATGGACTAGAGACTGTAATGCGATCCGGATGGGTGCCGAGTGCAGGATAATGATTTACACGTATGTAATGCATGCATTCAGCCACATAGCAAGTTAATGATAATATCATTAACTGTGGGACGTACTTTACATAAATTGTCAAGAAGTGTCTGTTGGTACATAAATCAAGACCTGGAAAACATTACATCAGAACCTAAGAAAACATTATAAATATTGGGGACATAGGGCCCTATTTTCGCCGGTGCCTTACCCATTATCCCTAAACTTCTCTGCCATGTTTTACTATTTTTAAAAATATTTTCAAATAGTTCAACTAGCCGATCTACATCAACACGTTGTGAGCTTGTAGATTGGCTATTTGAACTATTTGAAAATGTTTTAAAAAATAGTAAAAAATGGCAAAGAAATGTAGGGATAATGGGTAAGGCACCTGCGAAAATAGGGCCCTATGTGCCCCACCTCGGTTTCGTCCGAACCGTGTGTTTTGATTATGTTCATTTATTTATTTTTTGCCTGGCTTGGATATTCCCTCTCTCCTTGCAATGCTTTACAAATTATGAAGCATTAAAAGTAGCTCCACTACAACAAAATAATGGTGGCACGAACAGGATGTGGTTTACAGTGACTAACTCAAACTAACTTGTGAGTTGTTTGCTTTAACCAGTAACGCAGATGTAGTACTCCACTAGTGATGTGTAATGTTCTCACCTTTTAGCAGTGGCTTTGAACTAATTGATGTATTAGCTGTAGAAGAAGATCAGTTAAATGTATATAATATTTAAGTGGTCTCTCACTATACATGCTCTTCCAGTGAATATATGCCACCCACAGAAGTTGAATCAGAGTTATTTTACTTTGCGGCACGATTACATTTGAACGTGTTGTGTTAGGCAATTATGTAGTTGAAGGATTAGTTCTGCTACGACGAGGTATAATGTACTGTAGGCTTTATTAACAGGAAGGAATCTCCAGGGATGTTTGTCACACCGGCTCTCAGGAATGTCATTCCTTGAATAGCACGTTACATCCGTGCATGCCACTTCCGGTGTCCCGGGCGATACCAACTAAAGGGGTGACTAGGCTAAACCATTACACAGTGTATCTAACAGATTACACCACAGAACGCATGTGTGAGGTTTTTATGTCCAGATCAGGGGTGGGCAACTTTGATGATGGAGAGGGCCACTATATTTCCACACTCACTCCATATAGGGCCTCGTTGCTGTCCGGCAGAAACCTCTATCTTTTGCATTTTTTCCCCCATAAATCAGTGCTATTGAACACCCTTTACGTGTTGATTAAAAAAATATTGAACCAATGAAAAGTATTAAAAAGCGCTTTTGACAAAACCAGCTAACTCCATTGGATCCTCAAACTTTTTGCTAAACCAGCCAACTCCACCAAAGGGGGTGGAGTTAGCTGGTTTTGCTGACTCCAGGCTCCACCCCCTTTTGACCTCCAACCTCATTGTGATCTTGGAGATCCATTCAGCTGTTCTTATCAATGATGAACAAAACCTCCTAACTCCACTTTTTGTCATTTCCTGAAAAATGAACATTTTGGAGTTAGCTGGTTTCTGCCAGACAGCAGAGATATACTGTTGGGCAGACACCTCTTATTTTTTCGTAAATGAATGCAGTACTTCGTTATTCTATGTCAGACAAAAATAGCAAAAATATCTACAAGCTCAAAACGTGTCACACTGCGACGCGTTTTGAGCTTATAGATCTGCTATTTTTGCTATTTTTTAATTGGAATCCTGATTTTGTTTTTGCTATTTTTTTTATTGAAAAGTAAAAATGTTATTTAATTTCAAATGCATCTAGTTATACTTCTGTTAACTTCTTGAACTTAAATAGAAATACATTGGACATAAAAAAACAGAATTTTAATACTAGTCCTAAGAGCTCCCCCTCTGCGCTCCTCTGTGGCAGGCGATCAGCTGTGTGAAGCTGAAAACTGAGTGAACATCCTCTGTGGGATCAAATTTATACAATAATGTCAGCAACAGTGACAACAACAGTTTAGTGAATTAAGAACATAAATGTACTGTACCCACAAACGTACATGCCCTTTTAAATTGTTATGTGGGTGGGTATATGTAATTTCACTTATTAACGTTAATGAATAAATAATAACAATAACAATTACGCTAGAAAAAGTGCTCCTCGGAGCACAGGTCTCCGCCAGGTCAGGTACTGTAGGTTATTGTGGGCCAGCAATGTTCGGAATTCACCAATCAGGATGGTCTTGATCACTTGACTATAGAGATAATGTGTACCGTGATGTTTGGACACAATTTGTAGGAGTAATATAAAACTAAATTGTTTTGCAAAAATCGACCTCCTGGTGGCGTTATATTGGGCCAATGTTAAAAGGGTGGCATTTCCTCAACGTAGTACAAATGTGCGTACAAAGTTTCACCGCAATCGGACGCTGCGTTCATGATTTGCAGCATTTTGTTCCTAACGGGCCACTCCTGCAAACTTTAGATGTCAATCTTAGCCAATCAGGATGGAATATGACAGAAACAGATCCGTCTTGATTACATGACTGTACCGATTTATGTGAAATTTGGATACAGTCTTAAGGAGTAATATCCCTTTTTTTCACATAAGTCGTACTCCTGGTGGCGCTATAAAAGGCACATGTGAAAAATGCAGGGCAAAGCTTTTTCCTTGGCCTCTACGGATTGCGCATACAGTGCTAGAATAACATTTTGGGACAGGGCAGCGCCCACAGAGCCTTATTTTCCTTAGCCTTATCCTATAGCCACTATTTTGGGATTTAGCATTGCGCAAGGGGCGTTCCCGTGCAAAAGTTGACATCAGCCTTATCCCTAAAACTGTGGCGCTACCCGTTAAATTATGCATAGGTGTGGTTTGGGCGTTGGACAATAATAAAACCAATCACCGTGCCAGATGCCATTGCCTTTAAGAGAAGACTATTCAAGCCATTATCCCCAGTGAAATCTTTCGCTCTCTCCCTCTCTGCCCAATGCGCCATAGCCATGGAAGAGCGACGTTGCCTTGGAATAAAATTATATTTGATATCAGAATTATCACTCACACATTGCTGGTTATAGACAACTTTAAATTACAGCAATCTGCTTCTGTTCTGCATTAATCAAACAAACTCTGGAGCCGCACTGGGGCGACGAAACATTGGACACTATACCCGATGTTTGCTTCATACGCTGTAGCCTTTGATTGCCTTTGAATAAAACCATATTTGATCGACATAATTATCACCTACATGTTGCTGATATAGAGAATTTTATATTATTGTAATCCGTTCATTATTTCCGTCACGCCTGTCCCAAATATATTTTGAAAGTAGCAGATCTATAAGCTCACAAAATGTCATATCGCGACGAGTTGTGAGCTTGTAGATCTGCTATTCAAATAGCCAATGCAACCAGATCTGCAATCTTATTTGAATGACTGTTAAAGCAGTTTAGTTTGTTTAAATGAGTGAATGATTAAGCACCTGACTTGTAACATTGCAAATAGGCTATGTTAGATTTGAATTGCTTGTCATTGTCACTTGGAAATAAAATAGGCGTACATGTCCATGATGTATGCCTTTATAAAATGTTATATTTTCACAGGGATTTATTATTTATTAGTGTGTTAGATATACATTTTGGAGTGGATACATGTGTCCAGATGCCTGTTAGACGGTCAGACAATGCTGCTCTTCATGTCTAAGATGCGAGCAGTGTTTTACTAGCCATTCGCAGTAGCCTCGGCCAGTACGGCCCAAGAGTTGGGAACGGTGGGCGTTGTGCGATTCTAATACAGCCCAAATACCCAATCTCAGCACCGGCCTCAGTGACTTGCCATAGAGTATAGTTTTGGACCGCAACGGAGGGGCGCAGTCTCAAGAGAACTTGAGCCACAAGAAGCACCACTGAGCACGCTAAAGCGTGCTGAACTTTGCGAAGTCCGCTTGAGCCTACTCAGCCCTGTCCGAGTTATGTACCGATAGGCACAGAATTGTAAATTATCGCCCCCCCTAGACAATGTCCTCCTGTAAATTGTTGTGACTGTGACCGACCACATCAAACATGAGGTGGACGCGGGCAAATACTGCGGCATGGTCATGCTGGACCTCCAAAAGGCATTTGACACCGTAAACCACTCTATACTGATTGATAAGCTGAAAGCAATCGGTTTTGATAGCACATCAGTGAATTGAATGCAATCCTATCTGGAGAGGAGAGAACAAGTGGTGGAGGTGAACGGAACCCTGTCCTTCCCCCTCCCAGTGAGCTGTGGCGTTCCGCAAGGAAGCATACTATAGGGCCTTTACTGTCCCTAATATGTGAACGACATGACATCAGCTTGTGACTGCAATTTGTACTGTTTGTGGATGACTCGGCTCTCCTGGTCTCGGGCAAGGATAAATTGCAGGTTGAAAAAGCCCTTGGCTCGGAACTCTGTAAAACCTGCACCTGGCTCGCTGATAACAAACTATCATTACATCTGGGTAAAACTGAATCCATTCTATTTGGGTCCAAAATAAACCTCTGCAATGCCGGTGGCTTCACAGTCAAAGTGGGTGACAATGTTATCACAAGAAAAGAGGAAATTACCTACCTGGGTTGTATTTTAGAGGAAAATCTTTCCAGTGAAAAAATGGCAACTAAAGTAACCAAAGAACAAGATTTTTGTACAGGATCTCCTCTCTGGTCAGTAAGAAGAATACATTGAGGACTCTAGCAGGAGCACTCATCCAGTGTCACTTCAACTATGCATGCCATAGCACCACAAAGGCCTTAAAAACAAGGCTTCAGACATCTCAAAACAAACTGGTCAGGCTACTGCCTGGCCTCACACCTACAACTCATTTAACCCCTGTTCATTATGCTAGGGTGGGACTGCTCAGGGTAGAGGACAGAGTACAGCAACTTGCAATGGGCCTGGACTGGTCTACAAGATACACTACACCACAAAGTCACCTGTCAAACTACTTCAAAAACGTTAAAGACTTCCACAACATCAGAGGGAGCTCCACAAATCACGTTCAACCCAGATTCGGCTCAAACTTGGGGTTAAATTTGTTCTACTGCTATACCACCAAAATGTGGAATGCCCTACTAACAGTCATTCAAAAGTGTGACTCCTGGCTCGGACCTCCGACCTGGCGGTCTCGGCACCTAGGCTCCAATGTAGCATGACAGTGCATTGCGGGGTCGAGTCCCGTTCCCGACCATCTTTACTGCACGTCTCTTCCCATCTCCCTCTCCTTGTTTCCTGTCCATCTCCACTATACCTATAAATAAAGGCAGAAAAGCCCTAAAAAATATCTTAAAGGGAAAAAAAAGGTGTGACTCCTTACTCTCCTTCAAAACCGCTCTAAAAGAGCACTTAAAGGTGGCTGCAATTCGTTCAGTTTGTAACATGATTGGTTTAATAGTTGATTGTGTAGCCAACGCAGTAGAAAATATCATGGCATGCATATTGCATAAACAATTGAGCTGCCTCGAGGTACAGTTTTAGTGCATCTCTCCCTGTTGCTAGCCAGGGGGAAATCATTTGCACGTTGAGCCTAATGCGCCAAATTTCTAAAAGACTCAGCCGCCTCCATTGCTCCAATCATTACCCACATAATAAACCTCTCCATCATACAGGGACGGGTCCCTAACGATTTCAAAAAAGCAAGGGTGACCCCTCTGTACAAAAAAGGAAACAAATTAGACCCTGGCAACTACCGCCCTATTTCTATTCTTAGCTCCATTTCGAAAGTCATGGAGAAAATAGTCTATGAACAGGTCGATAAGTATCTTGCCGAAAAAAATCTAATCTACAAATTCCAATCTGGCTTCAGAACAAACCACTCCACTGACACATGCCTTCTCTATTTGAACGACTCTATCAAACAAGATGTCGACAAGGGCAAATATTGCGGCATGGTCATGCTGGACCTCCAGAAGGCCTTTGACACCGTCAATCACCCAATTATGATCAATAAGCTCAAAGCAATAGGTTTTGATGATACGTCAGTGAACTGGATGAGATCCTACCTGGAAGGGAGGGAGCAAGTGGTGGAAGTAAACGGCACCCAGTCCCCCCCCTCCCTGTGACTTGTGGTGTCCCACAAGGAAGTATACTAGGACCTTTACTGTTCCTGATATATGTGAATGACATGTCATCGGCCTGCGACTGCAAGCTGTTCCTGTTCGCAGATGACTCGGCCCTGCTAGTCTCGGACAGGGACAGGCTGCAGGTTGAGAAAACTCTCAGCTCCGAACTCAACAAGATCTGCATCTGGCTCTCTGACAACAAACTTTCATTACACCTGGGTAAAACAGAATCCATCCTCTTTGGGTCCAGTCCTAACCTTAGCAAGGCAGAGAGTTTCACGATCAAAGTGGGTGATGATGTCATCCAAAGAAAGGATGAAATTACCTACCTGGGCTCCATCTTGGAGGCAAACCTCTCTGGTAACAAAAACGCCGAAAAAGTGATCAAAATTGTCAACCAAACAACACGCTATTTGTGGAGGATTGATCGCCTAGTCAGTAAGAATACTCTGAAGATTCTTGCAGGGGCCCTCATTCAAGGTCATTATGATTATGTGTAACGGATACCACTTGGTAGGCAAAGAGGAGACCAGGAACCACGTTTGACAGTTTATTCTGTAGGAAACAGACAAATATACACAATATTTGTCTTTGGATGGGCACTGCATATCATCAAGACTTTCCTCAGCAGACCAGGAATCCACTCTTTTATTTTAGCCTGACCAATAACAGAAACCTCTATCTAATACTGTTTCCCTGACCAATAACAGAAACTTCTATCTAATAGTGTTTTTTTATATACTCTTAAATAGAGTAGTTAAGTAACAATGCCATTGCAGCATACTAGACTCAACATTGAGTTGACAGAAAAACTACCAGCCAGAACATTCAATGAAAACAACTGTCATACAATTGGTACATTATATATTGCACATACCTGTAGGAAACAGACAAATATACACAATATTTGTCTTTGGATGGGCACTGCATATCATCAAGACTTTCTGTGTGCAACACAAAACAAAAAGTACATTCATTTCATTTTCTCGGAAAAAGAACAACACTGAATGACGTCATCACTAGTCCCAATGTGATGAAACAAAAGACGTTTACAAAAGGGTTAATTGCACTCAGAATGATATCCTCATAATGACCCAACGTCATAAAATAATTAAGCACTGTGTGCTTCAGCTTACATCTGAAATTAACTGTTCTTCATAGCAAAATCATAAAAATACATCACTGTGTTTTAAGAGCACCGCTTACCCTCAGCAGACCAGGAATCCACTGAGGCAGCTACGGCAACACCACTAGGACATACAGTGCGATATGCAGTGCACCAGAATACCACAGTATAAACATTAGTTTGAACCAACAAATATTGGCTGGTGCTGCTCAATAGTGGACAAATTCTAAATTAACTTTTAACTCTGTTACACTCACCCCCACAGAATTTTCACAATATTGGGCAAGTATCGAAAATACACAGTACATTACAACAACAGGGTCTCCGTTATAAGAAAACCAACCTCGAAAGTACCCCTTGGGGCGAAGTGGCATGAAAGCTAAACCAAACTCTCATTCCAGCAACTGGTAGCAGAGTGCCTTATACACTCCACAGGACCCTCACATACTGTAGCATACCGACACTTTTTTTTTTTTTTTTTTTAATAAACCACAAAAAAAAAAAGTACCTCATAAACACAAAGGCAACACACTGTAAACTCTCAAACTGAGTCAACAGTAGAGTGTAGTGTCACAACATCCTGCCTTGACATGGTCTGTATCAACCTATTAACCGGTCTAATGAGGCGGCCATGCCTCGACCTAGCCCGCGTAGGGTCACAGGTATGATCAGTATGTGCGTCCTGTACCCCGTCGGTTCGTGCCACTGACTCAAGGGACAATCTTGTTTGTCCCACACTCTCATCATCAGAATCAATATCAGCATCAATTAATGACCTGGGATTATAGCTCATAGATTGGCCACCCCGCTGGTCCAGAGGCAGATCCGAATCATTTTGGGATACTGAAATCTCACTCCCACCATCAGAAACATCCGAAGCTTGCGTAAGACTGGACACAGACAGTCGTGAAATCCAATCCCGGGTCCGTCCCCCAGAATCCACAGTGCCCGGATCAACCAAGGAGTCACGCCCCTCCCCCTCGGTCGCAGGTGAGCCCCCGACATCAGGTCCTTCACTTCCATCCAAAGGAATCGCACTTCCACCCTCAGAACCGCTCCCCACCATGGACCTCACACTAACGTCTGTGCGACATGAAACAATAGACTCAGAATGAGTGGAATCGGGTACCTCACTTGAGATATCTACAGGGAGGAAATTTACAGACATGAGCAAATTCCTATTGACCACCTTCTCCAGTCCAGTGACCGTGTCACCAATCCTAAATGTATGAGTGTCAGCGTTTTTGTCCAGCACAGTGTAGACTGTCGACTCCCATCTATCAGCAACTTTCCTCTTCCCCCTATCCTTCCTGTTTGCCAAAAGCACCCTGTCGCCCACTTCAATAGCAGATCCCTTCACCCTCCTGTTGTAGAGCGCAGCATGCCTCTTCTGCTCCTTAGTCACATGTTCCTGAGCAATGACCATGGCTTCCTGCAGGTCCGTAGTGAGAGACACCACATACTTGTCATAACTCGTCACATGCGAGTCATTCAGGACGGTCCGAAAAAGGACATCTATGGGCAGACGGGGAACCCGACCAAACATAAGGTAAAAGGGAGCATACCCTGTCGACTCACTGACTGTACAATTATACATGAATGTCAATGTTTGTAAACGCCGAGGCCAGTCAATCTTTTTGTCAGGTGTCAGGGCACGAATCATGCCACCAAGGGTCCTATTGAACCGCTCCACACTTCCATTTCCCATCGGATGATAGGGGGTTGTGTGGGATTTCTTAATGCCCGAAACCCTGAGAAGTTCACTGATGAGCTCACTCTCGAACGACGCCCCCTGATCACTGTGAATCCGTTCAGGAAACCCAAAGACACAGAAGTATTTGTCCCAGAGAACTCTTGCCACCTGCTTAGCAGACTGGTCTTTACAGGCAAATGCCTGCGCCATCCTCGTAAAATGGTCAGTCACAACCAAGACATTTATCGACTTATTTCTGAAATCTTCAGCTGACCAAAAATCTATACAAACAAGCTGCAGTGGTCTGGCAGATGTTATACTTTCCAGGGGAGCTCTCCCCTCAGGCTCAACCGTCTTCGTGACAATGCAGCGATGACAGTTGCGTACATAGTCCCTCACGTCCCTGTCAAGGTTTAGCCAGAAAAACCTCTGTCTAGTCAAGCCAAGACTTCTGAACTGACCCTGGTGTCCTGCATCATCATGAATACCCCACAGTACCACATCCTTGAGTGACTGTGGAACCACATACTGGGACCGCTTCGCCTTGGTGATAAGATCCCTCGAAACCCTGTACAGCACACCATTGTCCACGACAAGCTTCTCCCAGTGCTTTAAATATCTCATCACGGTGACAGATTCCTTCCCTTTCTCTCTCCTAGAGGGCCTTCGACATCTCTCCACGTAATACAAGACACGAGAAAGGACCCTGTCCTCCAACTGTTTATCACGCAGGTCTTTCTCTGTGTAGGCCGGCAACGAGTCAATTCCAGGCGAACACAACTGCGGTAAGTACTGCAACGCTACCACAGCACGGACCCTCGCACCAGCCTCCCACTCCATGTGTGACTCCACAACGGCAGACACATCTTCCAACTCAATGGATTGAGTATGTGCAAGGACAGGGCTACATGTACTCTGAGAATTGGCACTCACTGAATCAGGTTGCCCGCGATCACAGGATGACTTGAAGGCCCCTTGAACAGAAACACTTGAAACACCCTTGACATCAGAAAGGAGACTTGAAAAAGGCTCAGACAACAGCCTGAGGCCAACACCCCCATTGACAAATGGTACACGACTCAGGGCGTCAGCCACCACATTCTGCGGACCCGGCACATATTTGATGCTAAAGTCATAGCTAGCCAACTTGGCCACCCAACGTTGCTCACAACAGTCCAACTTAGGCTTTGTCAAGATGTGAGTCAGCGGGTTATTGTCTGTCCAGACCGTGAACTTGTGGCCCTTCAGCCAATGACTGAATTTATCACAGACAGCCCATTTCAAGGCCAGGAATTCCAAACGGTGGGCTGGATAATTCCTCTGAGACTGAGATAATGACTTGCTGGCGAATGCGATGGGCCTGGCTCTGACTTCGCCCTCTGGAACCTGCGACAACACAGCACCAATACCATCTAAGGACGCATCAGTTGATAGCATGAAAGGGCGAGTGAAATCAGGGTGGGCCAGAACGGCTGTATTAACTATGGCTGTCTTCAGTCCCTCAAACGCCTGTTCCTGTGCCGGGGTCCAGTCAGCCGCAGTCAACTTTTTATTCAACAACTTGCACTTCCCGTGCTTCCCTTTTTTCTTTACACCCTTCAACAGAGAGAAGAGAGGCTTGGCGACAGCAGAGAATCTAGGCACGTAGTGCTGGTAATAATTAATTAGCCCCAGATATGATCTTATTCGCTTCTGTGACGGAGTCACACCATCAGGCTCCATTAGGGCAGCACTCGTCATCTTGGAGATGCTCTCCACTTTGCTAGGATCCGTCGACACACCATTCTCGTCAATTATGTGACCGAGGAACTTCACTGACTTTCTCAGAAAGAAGCACTTTTTGGGGGCCAACTTCAGATTGTGGCACTGCAGTCTCTCAAACACCATTTCAAGGCGCTCCAAAGCAGTCTCTTCGTCTGGTGCAAACACCAAAAGATCATCCAAGTAGCACAATAGACTCAAGTAGTTTTGGTCTCCAAAAATGCAGGTCATCATACTCATAAAACTCCCAGGGCTGTTGCAGAGGCCCTGCGGAAGACGATTGTATTCATACAGGCCCATAGGAGTAGTAAAGGCTGAGTACTTCCGGTCATCTTGGTGTAGTGGCATGTTATAATACCCAGAAGTCAAATCCATTGAACTGAATAGACAGTTGCCCCCTAGTGCAGCCAGGCAGTCTGCTTGGTGAGGGAGGGGATGAGCATCTTTCACTGTCCTCTTGTTCAGCCAGCGGAAATCCGTACACAACCGGAGGTCCCCATCCTTCTTCCACACCAGCACTAACGGTGATGCATATTCACTGGAAGATTTCGAAATTATCTCCTTTTCCTCCATATCACACAACACCTGACGTAGCTTTTGATACTGGCTAGGAGGCACTCGCCTGTATGGCAGGCGGAATGGTCTATGGTCAACTAGATGAATGCGGTGCACAAATTCCTTCGCTTCCCCACAGTCAAGATGATGGCGTGAAAAGATGGCCTCGTACCGCATAATCAGATCAGCCATCTTTCCCTTGCACCCCTCAGACACATCACAGGACTGTACATCGAGAGTATTCAGCCCAACTGATTTGAGCTTGTCACCAACGGATTGCATGTCAGCAGTAGTAGATGTCGCCGACTGAACACAGCTGACCAAGGGAACCTTCAATGGCTCAGTGACATCCATGTCCTCGAGTGCCATGCAGGGGTAGACATCAGCCACCTTCGCATTGCGCCTCAGCACCACAGGTTTGTGAGACATATTAATGAGCTTCAAAGGTACCCATCTATCTCCCCACAATGGCGTAACTATCCTAGCTACTAAAACTCCCCTCGGGGCCGAACGGGCTGATGTGGGCTCTGTCATTACAGTGCTGCCTGGAGATACAATGGTGTTCGCAGGCAGTTTCCCCCATACGAGATACTCACGGCCAGGTTCAAGACAGACAGCTGAATTACACCTCACAGTGCCAACCTTGTCAGGAATGCTATCACCTCTCCAAGGACTCAGACCAGAGAGCATTGACAGGTACTGTTCAGTTTCAGGGTCTTCTGCAGAACAGGGACCAGACACAGTCTTCCAGTAGGAATTGCACATTTTGGATTCACGTAGGACGTGCTTAATCACATTAGTGCCCAGTATCAGTTCATCGTGCTGACCCGAAACAACAAGCGTGGGAACCAACATTTTACAGCCATATACTTCCATCTTCACGTTAAAGGCAGACTTAGGCTTGACACGTTGCCCACCACATCCAATGAGAACCACATTCACATCAATCTGATCATGGTTAGTTATCACTCCGGCTTCTACAAGCTTCGCCTCTGCAGCCTCACTGATGCTACAAGCCATAGACCCACTGTCCAGCATACCCCCCATTGTTACTTTATCACCCATAGCCACAGGTGTGTAGAAAAGACTGTCACTGCTGCCAACTCTGTGTATGTTTTGATGCACAACTTCTATGTCATCACAAGAAGCTTTCACAGACATGTAAACCGTCTCAACGTCAGACATGTCATCATTTTGTGAGAGTATGTCCAGACCTGTATTGCCTCCCTTAAAACACAGGTCCGCTAGTTTCCCTCAGACTGGGGCTGGGAAGACTGATTATTGGCTTGACAGTTGGCCTTGGTATGGCCAGGGGCCAGACATGAGAAACACAGTCTGTCAGACATGCAGTGAGACACTGTGGTATGACGAGAGTCATTACAGACCCGACAAGCTGTCTCTCTGACACGCCTCTCACCGGGAGCACGCTGGGACCTTCCACCTCGTGCTGGGACAGCAGTATTGCGCTGTTGCATTTTCTCCATCATCCCTTGAAACATGTCAACCATCCGACTGAGAAGTCTCTCCTCCGACTGCTGAAGATTTTGGGCCACAACCGGCACTGTGGCAGGGCATGGGGCACAGCAGGCCTGACCTTGAACCGAATCTGAGACATTAGAGGGCTGCGGAGGAGGATGGTAACCCTGACACTGAGATGAGAGGGAAGGAAAAGAGGGCCCTGAGGCACTGCACTGCTCAGGCATATATGAATTGGGCTGCTCAAAGGCGATAGCAGCAGTGTGACTTTTCATTTGTACTGCCCCACTAATCCTACCACTCGCTCTCACCTCTCTCTGATAATCATCAATCCTCTTTTGAACATCTCGTGCTGTCCATTCATGCATCGGCTTACATTTCAAAATGCAGGACAGCTCTTGGTCGGGGCAATGTTTAACAAACATGAGAGCTACTTCGTCATTCATGTTCCCGGCTCGCTTGCCCTGCCTGCGTAACCCCGCCACAGCCAGGTCAGCTGCATTGTTTAATCTAATCCAGTAGTCAACTGGACATTCTCTGTGCTTGGGCAGGGTGGCATAAAAGTCTGCCATAGGGAGACATGAGGAAGCATCATCAAAGTACTGAAGAAGAACATTGTAAATTAGCTCAGGGTGCTGTGTGACATTAAGTGATGAATCACTGCGTAAGGCAACCCTCACAACATCCCTGGCTTTACCCCTTAACCGGCACATGATTTCGTCACCCTGTTCACGTACAGGTATCGCCTGTCTTCTGAAGTGGTTATCAGTTAAATCAATCCACTCCTGAACTGAATACTTATCACGATCCCCACTGAACATCTGAGGTTCTCTGTCTGACTTAACATGAACTGTCACGTGTGGAGTCTCATGCCTGCTAACGTTACTGGGTGGGTCCTGACTGGTTGAAGTATTTTGTGGGGCACTGTTCATGTTAACTACCCCGGCCGACATCAGCCTTTCACTCCCCAATTTGCGCACCCAACTGCCCCACCATACCTGTGAGGTGATTCATAACATCAGTGTCACTGTTGGGTGTGGAAGTGTGAAGACCCTCCCCCATGAACTGGCGAACAGGAGTACAACCTTGGCCTTGAGACGACCTCGTACCCCTTCCACTGTCAGTAGCATACCGGGAATCCCCCACCCTCCCACTGTCTCTGGTGACACAGTCACTGTCAGCAAATTGAACACCTCCCCTTCTTGGCAGAACAGGACTGGCACAAGCCTCCATCTCACTAATAATCCTGAAGTTATCCATGACATATACTCTAAATCACTTGCGTTGTGTTAAACACACTCAACAATGTTCAGACCGTCCAGAGCATCCACGGCGACCGACTTTGAGTCGATCTTGAAGATCCAGAAGGTCACGGCACCAGTGTAACGGATACCACTTGGTAGGCAAAGAGGAGACCAGGAACCACGTTTGACAGTTTATTCTGTAGGAAACAGACAAATATACACAATATTTGTCTTTGGATGGGCACTGCATATCATCAAGACTTTCCTCAGCAGACCAGGAATCCACTCTTTTATTTTAGCCTGACCAATAACAGAAACCTCTATCTAATACTGTTTCCCTGACCAATAACAGAAACTTCTATCTAATAGTGTTTTTTTATATACTCTTAAATAGAGTAGTTAAGTAACAATGCCATTGCAGCATACTAGACTCAACATTGAGTTGACAGAAAAACTACCAGCCAGAACATTCAATGAAAACAACTGTCATACAATTGGTACATTATATATTGCACATACCTGTAGGAAACAGACAAATATACACAATATTTGTCTTTGGATGGGCACTGCATATCATCAAGACTTTCTGTGTGCAACACAAAACAAAAAGTACATTCATTTCATTTTCTCGGAAAAAGAACAACACTGAATGACGTCATCACTAGTCCCAATGTGATGAAACAAAAGACGTTTACAAAAGGGTTAATTGCACTCAGAATGATATCCTCATAATGACCCAACGTCATAAAATAATTAAGCACTGTGTGCTTCAGCTTACATCTGAAATTAACTGTTCTTCATAGCAAAATCATAAAAATACATCACTGTGTTTTAAGAGCACCGCTTACCCTCAGCAGACCAGGAATCCACTGAGGCAGCTACGGCAACACCACTAGGACATACAGTGCGATATGCAGTGCACCAGAATACCACAGTATAAACATTAGTTTGAACCAACAAATATTGGCTGGTGCTGCTCAATAGTGGACAAATTCTAAATTAACTTTTAACTCTGTTACATATGCATGCACTTCATGGTATCACAACACCTCCAAGGCCTTAAAAACAAGGCTCCAAACATCCCAAAACAAACTTGTAAGGCTACTTCTTGGCCTCAATCACAGAACCCATCTAACCCCTGCTCATTTTGCTAGGATTGGATGGCTTAGGGTTGAGGACAGAGTACAGCAACTTGCTATGGGCCTGGTCTTCAAGATACACCACAACATTGGGATCCCCCTGTATTTGTCAAAATACTTCCAAAATGTTAATGCAGTCCATGATCATAACACCAGAGGCAGCTCCACGGATCATGTTCAACCCAGATTTGGCTCAACTAAGGGTATGAACTCGTTCTCATGCTATTCAACAAAAATGTGGAATGCCCTACCAAAAGGAGTAAAGGAGTGTAAAACCCTACTCACTTTCAAAACTGCCCTAAAGATACACCTTCAGGAGGCTGCAATTCGAAAATGGCCCCTGTCTAAGTCTTAACCTACCCCCCCCTACCCCCCCCCCCCTCCTTCATTTTCCTCTTTTGTATATATATATATATTTTTTTTTTCTCTCGTCATACCAGTAACCTGAAAGCTGATTGTATGACATTCTGTATAGTAGTGTGTATATCTGCCTGCCTCTTATATTTCATCATGATTTGTGTGCATGGGGTTCTCATCTTAAACAAGCTTAGTGCTTAATGAGGGTTTCCAGTTTAGTAGACCTTGTATTGTGAATTTGTACTTCCATGTACTGTTATGTACTGTCATGTACTATTCTCATGTCTTTCTAAATAAACTACATCAATCAATCAATCAAATGCCTCCATGTTACTGCACAAACTGCACAAAACACTCTTTTACTCTTGCTCTAATCTCTCAAGAACAGATTCTGCTCTGCGTTGGAATCTGTCGTGAAGGTTCGTCATAACGTGTACACACTGGGCTACAAGTGGGCGTGCCTTCAGATCAGGAAGCAGGCCGCGCTTTACCCAATCAACTGTAGTGGGCGGGATTTACGTGTCCGCCGATCCTTCCCCACTCGAAACCAACCAAAACCAATTTAACAATAGCGTCCGCGGAGCAGACAAAACCACGAAAAGATATTCACATTTTAACTTGCTCTTTCATCATAGAAACAAGTGGGCTTATAACCAAAACGATCCCTGTTCTCTTGGAGAAGTGGTGTTAGTGTTCCGTGTAGAAATATTGTTAGTGGGAATGAAAACATAGTCGCACCACCGGAAGTGAAACGCTGAAGGCAGACCAAAACCCCGGTTTCCTTGCGCACGGGTGCTCCGTCGTCATTGTCCCAGAGCCAAGTGAGATTTTTAATCAAGACTTAGTGTTTCCGTTAACAGCTGTCATCATGACTTAGCGGGGCTCCAGACTAACTTTTACCACCGTCCCACATCTGTCCAAAAATAACACATTTAACTGATCCAAAATGTATGTAATTTGTCCCAAACATAGTATTTTTTTATTAATAAATTAACGCATTATTATTATTATTATTATTATTATTATTATTATTATTATTGCTGGTGAAATTGGCTTGGCCTTTCTATTTTTATACTGTGATGTGTGGTACTGGCTACTAAAAATCTGATTTCCAGCCAGAGCCAGGGTTGCTGGTGTAAGAGGGGGTGTGGGTGTCATATACGGTACCACGCACGAGTGTTGGAGGAATTCCGGTAAAACCTGATTTGTACTTCGTCCATATGACGGAGTCGCACGGTGAACCGAGCCGATACAAGCCCACAATAGAGCACCGAAGTCTGACCTAATTTTCGCATCCTACCCGGGTCGCGGTTTTCCACCCCCATTCTGAATTCCCATAGACGTCTTTAATATCACGTCAAATAAGAAATGTGTTCCAAAAATAAACAAATGATCCCGGCGATTTGACTCTTATGGATATGAAGCATCAAATGATGGTGAGAAAACGCTAATGTTACTTCCACCGAATTAGTAAAATTTTCGCCAGAAACAGACTGTATCAAATATGAGTGACTGACTATCATAAACGATACAGAGCCACCTCCCTGACAATTTCGCAGAGACAGTTTGTTTATTTTTGGAACACAATTCTTATATGAGACGATTCTAAAATGACCTAATGTTGTCCTCCATAGCGAAATTACTTTACGACCCAGGGGATGAACGAGTGACGTCAGGACTTCTGTACTCTATAGGTCACATTCTAGGGGCCTTGAAGGCTTTTAAAATCGCCTATGCTCACTGTGCAGCACCGTCGTAGATGAAGTATAACCATGCTCATTCGAACGTCACTGCATGCAGTCTGCCTCCTCACACGTCGTTGTTTTTGGTTCAGATGGAACTGTAGCCCAGATGGAGTTATTTATTTGAGACAAGCTGACCAGTTTTTATTGAGAATTAAATAAAAGACCATTATTGGCGTAAATAAGCCTTCAATGAATGCCAGCATGGACGACTGGCTGTGTTGAAGAAAAACATAACATCTTGTATTTGGGAATATTGCAGCCATTTGGGTTTTCTTCTCCATATATGTGCATAAAAGGGACACAGACCGACAGATACAGAGATCTCCATATACAGTATGTGCACAAAAGGGACACAGACAGATGGGTACAACGTGTACTCTGATAAGGTGTGAGGACTGCGTAGCGGCCCCGAACTCTAGATATGTGGGCCCTCTAGTAAAATACTGGTATGTCCCTTTAACACGAGGTATATGAGGTGAGAAAGTCTCTGCATCACCTGCAGCAAACGCTTTTAGTATTCAATAAGGCTGAGGATACAACATGTAGGAAAACGAGTCAAGGGAGACCTTTTATTATGTTACATCTTAGAGGCACACACACAGTGCAATTACTCCATCTCAAAATAATCTCAAGGTAACATCAGCTGAATTGTGAGTATAGTGTGAAAAGAATGCTAATAAAACCCAAGACTGAATAACAGAACCCCAATAATAGGCTTTTCCCGGGAACAGTTCTAAGAAAGTTAAAGAAAATGGTTGTTTTTTTAAACATATTTTTTAACACGTTAAAATGTCAGGACAAAGCTAAGATTTCTTTTTCTCAATGCACTCCATTTAAGCAGCAGAGCAGATGATTTAAGGAAATAAAACCAAAATGTTTCTTTTGGCTCATTTTAAGTATTATTTACATGTTTCCACAACTGTACGGTTTTGAGTATGCTGCTTGCTCATTGGATTGGTCAGTTTTACATTCCAGGGGTTCAGATTTGTCTTCCCTTTTAAAGGTAAACTTAATTATCATTTTCCCCTGTCAGCCACTATACTATTGTACTGGTGTGTTTCCCTGCAAGAAGACACATCCCTCTGGCTGTATTTTTTGTGTTTTGTTCCACTGTTTATGTATTAATGCATCAAAGACACCCATCACTTTGATGTATGTCAGAGAGGGGAGGGGGAGAGTGTGTTGTACACATTTCTTACATCGTTTTCCTCTAAACCTGAGCATAACCAAAATCAGGTTCAAACACTGGCCTTCTAGGGCTCATTGTACTGTACAGTACAGCACTGCTTCTCAACATAGGGTCCGGGGACCACCAAGAGTCCCAGTGGACCCTTAAGGGTCTATATAACTCTGAGCGTGTACAAATGGAACCACATGGTGGACAATTTACGTTACATTTAGGATTTTACAGTACAGATTGGGGTCCCAGAGATGAAAGAAATAAAAAAGGTATCAAATGGGGTTCTGTGGCCTAATGCATATCAAACTGCAGGACCACTGAAGCTGTTGTTGTTCTGCTCTTGAACAAGGTCTTGGTTGCCCTCTAGTGGTGCATCAAGGTACTGGAAAACACCTACTTGTTTGGTTAATTGACTCTATTGCTTAATTCTTTAAATGCTGATCTACAAGCCCGGCTATTTTCGGCTCATGACATCGGCACACAACAAAATATAAATTTGGCTTCATGGCAGTTGCTGCTAATGTATGACACCTGTATTTCCCTCCAGGGATCAATAAAGGTTGATCGTATCTTATACAGCGATTGTGTGACCAGATTTCAGTTACAGCTGGACAGTGCAAGGTGTGTTTGTGTGTGTGTGTGTGTGTGTGTGTGTGTGTGTGTGTGTGTGTGTGTGTGTGTGTGTGTGTGTGTGTGTGTGTGTGTGTGTGTGTGTGTGTGTGTGCGTGCGTGCGTGCGTGCGTGCGTGCGTGCGTGTACATGTTCTAATAGAGCTTTTAATGATCTAATTTATCTATGGCATTATGTCTGAGCATTTCATCTATCACAGCATAACTTAATATAACACATACACATGTCTTTTATAGAACAAGTAACAACATTGACCCCTGAGAGTAAGTGGTATAGAGATGACTATAGAGTCTTGTACATTCACCTGGCAGACTGTACCTGTACATCTCTCTTTGTTGCTGAAACGGTTGTCTCGTTTTAGATCCTTAAATATCAACCTTGTCTCTTATTATTCTTCAGATTAGAACAATTATACACACAACATGTCAGACATTCATCAGTTTGTGCCGTAGACGTGAAAATAAAATAAAAAGTCTCCAAAGTCAGATAAAGCTTCAGGCTTAGAGAGATCAGAAAGGCCATCTATGATCTGGGAGAGGTGTAACACCCGGCATTTGAACCGGGGAGGGAAACACTAAAGCCCAACATCTTCAACTACTAGCCCAAAGGAAAATCGCGAGAGATATTAGGCTGGTCTTCAGGCAGAGGCTCTGAGCAGTGGTGGAAAGTAACTAAGTACATTTACTTAAGTACTGTACTGAGTATTTCCAATTTCCAATACTTTCACTTCTACTCCTCTACATCTCGGTTCCAAATATTGTGCTTTTACTCCACTACATTTATTTGAAAACTTTAGTTGCTAGTTACTTTGTAGATTTAGATTATTATTACAAAACATACATTAACCACTTCAGCCCTATATACAATTCGGCCATTTGAAAATAGCCGACCTACAACCTCACAATGCGTCGCATTGTGAGCTTGTAGATCGGCTATTTTCAAAAGATTTTCATACATTTGAAAACTACTGAGTACTTTGTACTTTTTGTACTTTAAGTACATTTTGATACTAATACTTTTGTTCTTTTACTGAAGTAAATTTAGAATTCCGGACTTTTACTTGTAACAGAGTATTTCTACATTGCAGTATTGATACTTTTACTTCAGTAAAACATGTGAGTACTTTTTCCACCACTGGCTCTGAGCCAACACTCACCCCGGCCCCCACTTTGACCTTCGACCCCAACCGGGAAACCCGTTCCGTGTCACGGCACCAATGTAACGCATTGGAAGAGACACTAAAGCCATATTAGTCTATTGGTCTTCAGACAGGGGCTCTGATCCACTCTCCTGCTACAATCACCCCCCCCCCCCCCCATTTGACCGGGAAAAACAATCCGGGTCACGGCACCGATTCTCCCGCCCGGGAAGGGACGCTATGGCCCAAAGGGGAATCCCTCCTGGCCCCGGGGGGCGGGGAGATATTAGTCTTTTGGTCTTCAGGCTACAGAGACATCCGTAGAAAGGGAAAGGCTTTTAGCTCCTCATACAGGTCTAGGTCTGTTCTGTTCTATAGCCGTTCCTGCCTCTTCTTGACCGTCTCAGTCAGGACTCCCCGTCCCACGGTAGGAGCTTTGTGGCTTTGGAAGGCCCACCTGGATATACAGATATACAAGACCGCTGGTTGTCAACATGGGAGTCCGGGGACCACCAAGGGGTCCAACATGGACCGTCACAGACCTGTAACTCCTGAGAGTGTACGACTGAAGCCAAATGGACCCTTATGGCCCTATAACTCCGAGAGCACCCAAATGGACCCATTTCGCTCCATTTGTACACTCTCAGAGTTAAATGAACACTGAGGATTTTACAGTGTAGATTGGCTTCCCAGAGATAACAAATTAACAAACTAGATTTCCAGGCACCTTCAATCATCTAGTTTAAAGTTGTCTCCATATATTGGCGTGATTTGTTTGTGACGGCCCACTGTCCACCTTCCATCCACAAGGCAATTTTAACATAAAAGAAGAAGATGGGGGGGGGGGGGGGGGGGGGGGTGTGGTGGTCCTTGAAATAGATACATATTTTTAAAGCTTGAGAATCACTGCGTCAGACTGTGTGTGTCAGTCAGTCGGTGTCTGAGGCCTCGGCCTCGTCTGCAGAGGCGGTGAGGCCAGGGTAGGGTCTGGGTTGGTCCAGGTTGATGTAGGTGACACTGCTCAGGCTGATGTAGTGCTCCCCCTCCAGGTAGGACCAGATCTCCTGCGCCTCCAGCACCAGGCTGTGGAAGTCAGGCCTGCACTCTGGCTCTGGGTCCCAGCACTGGAGCATGATCACGTACCTGGGTGGAAAGAGAATGTGTGTGTGTGTGTGTGTGTGTGTGTGTGTGTGTGTGTGTGTGTGTGTGTGTGTGTGTGTGTGTGTGTGTGTGTGTGTGTGTGTGTGTGTGTGTGTGTGTGTGTGTGTGTGTGTGTGTGTGTGTGTGTGAGAGAGAGAGAGAGAGAGAGAGAGAGAGAGAGAGAGAGAGAGAGAGTGGATGAATAAAATGAATTAAAAGTGGTGTAAGTCATCTTTATTGGTTAAAACTAAAAGTTTTTTTGTAAATCAAAAACAAAAATACGTAAAGCTGTACTATTCTGATAGTAATCTACTGTATATAGAATGTATGTTCAGTAACAGAGGTCTCCCTGTCTCTCCGGCTCTTTAATAAACAGAAAATACATTTTCAGGTGGGTTGCCAATTGCCAGTTGACATTCAGGAGAGAGAGAACCCATTTATCAGCTTCAATTTTATAGTGTTCCAGACAGTTCCAATGTTGTGTTTGTGTTTGAGTTCTTTCTCCTGATTGGATAACATTGGTATCCCGCCCTGAAAATGCATTTTCTGTTCAATAAAGAGCTGGAGAGACGGGGAGACCCCTGTTTGTGATCAAACACTATAGTAATGATTACTATCAGAATATAGAGCTGTAACTTTATTTTAACAACAATATATCACTTACAGCATGAAAAAGCTAGGAAGCTTTACTTTAAGTATGTAACAATTTGCTTATGTTGATGTATGATTGTATTGACCCTTACAGAGCATCTGGACAGAACTGGGGCTGCAGAAGGCGACGTCCCTTCAACAGGTAATGGGTGATGTCATAGGGGTCCACGTTAGGGTAGGGGCTCGCACCTCTGGTCAGCAGCTCCCACATCAGCACCCCAAACGACCACTGCCACGGGCGTTAACAGTAGAGTATATCATTTAAATACATAAGACGTTTGGGAGACACATTATTTAATTTAACCCATTAAGACCGGGAACGCATCGGTGTCATTCTAAGATTTCGTTGGGCTATTCAAAAATAGCAGATCTACAAGCTCATAGCGCGGCACTAGCTTGTATATCTGCTATTTTCAAAAAAGTGTGAAAAATGTGTGCAAATCTTTGAATATATATAAATATTTTAAAGTGAACATTTGTACCTCAAATCTTTGCCTCTGGGGGATTCTACAAATGTCTTCCTAACAGTTTTTTGAAAAAACGTATGTTGCTATAATATCAGTGGTTCTCAAACTTTTTCATGTCAAGGACCCCCCAAAATGATTATGTATTTGGCCGCGGACCCCCATCTCAAAATAAGTTGTTCCAGGGACCCCCCAGAAGCTCTTTGTCGAAAAAAATATATCCATTCAAAGATTTGCACAAATTTGCCACGATAAAAAATGAATCGACAGATCTACAAGCTCATATATCTGCAATTTTTTGAATAGCCAATGAAATCTCAAAATGACACCGACGCGTTCCCAGTCTTAATGGGCTAAGTGGATTACATAAACCCACCACATCAGACTTGGTGGTGAACTTCTGCGTCTGCAGGCTCTCGATGGCCATCCACTTGACCGGGAGCTTGGCCTTCTTATGGTCCTGAATGCTGTAGTACTCCTTGTCGAAGACGTCTCTCGCCATGCCAAAGTCTGCCACCTTCACTGTGAAGTTCTCATCCAGCCTGCAACGGAATTTACTTATAAGATATCGTTCGGATAGAATTTAGTTGTTTAACTTCATATATGTGGTCAATTAATCATGACAGAGCCTATTTAAAAATAAAAATTCAGAGAACCGGCAGGGGCGGGCAGTGACACGCATTGTATCCGAATAAAGCAACCTATTTTCTGTCCCCCTGCGTCACTTGTCTGGTGGTCGGGGAAACGAACTGCTGATGAGGTGGGGGGAGGGGCGGTGGAGTGGAGGGGCGGTGTTTGACAACAGTTTTTTTTCTTTTTTTGATCTCTGAAGTTGCCTAGAATCCCTTTATGAATATACATTATTATTATTAATAATAACATTATTATTATAATCATTATTATTATTAAGATATAAATTATTAAGATAACTACTTGCTAGTTACTTTGCAGATTTAAATTATTAAGTTACAAAACATACATTAACCACTGTAGCCCTATTTTAAACCTAGGCTATTTGAAAATAGCCGTTCTACAAGCTCACAACGCGTCACATCGCGACGCGTTGTGAGCTTGTAGATCTGCTATTTTCAAACATTTTAGTACTTTTAATTTTGGTACTTTAATTACATTTTGATACCAATACTTTTGTACTTTTACTCAAGTAAATTTTGAATTCCGGACTTTTACTTGTAACAGAGTTCTTCTACATTGCAGTATTGATACTTTTTTTACTTAAGTAAAACATTTGAGTACTTTTTCGACCACTGGTCATTTAGCAGACGCTTATCCAGAGCGAGATAGTAATAAGCAGAGTAAGCACGAAACTGGAATGCAGAGAGAGTAATGTAGTGCCTCATAAAACTAAGATATCAGATAAACAATAAACCTGGCAGCTGTGTAAACAACATTCTATCTAAATAACATTCTGTACCTTTGTCAATCGAAATTAAACCAACCTAAATACAGCGGTGGAAAAAGTACTCACATTCTTTACTTAAGTAAAAGTATCAATACTGCGATGTAGAAATACTGTTACAAGTGAAAATCTGGGATTCAAAATGTACTTGAGTAAAAGTACAAAAGTATTGGTATCAAAATGTACTTAACAAATTGGGTGCCAAAACCCGGAATCTCCGGTTTTAATTTTTTTGCGCTTAGGTGCCAAAACCGTAAATAATCGTGAAATCAATGGGGGTTTTTTTTCTTCGTATTTTTCCACAAGGGGGGGCTAGCGCAACTTTGGAACCACCCACGGTGCCTCTGAGAAGGAAGGGACAGATGGATCACCGTGCCAAAAAACCTGGCTCCCATTCTATCTCCTTGCAAAAAAACTCCACATTTCCTTAACTTTTTACAGTGGGGAAAACAAGTCATGTTCAAAATTTTACTTAAGTAAATACCGCCGCTATTCAGACAGATTTGACAACAAAAGGCTTTGTCAGTGACATTCTCAAAGTGTGTGTGATTCACACTCACATGCAGTTCCGTGCTGCCAGGTCTCTGTGGACAAACTTCTTCTGGGCCAGATATTCCATCCCCTTGGCAACCTGCAGCCCAAAGCCAATCAGGTCCTTTACCGTTGGGTTCTGTGGAAGAAACATGAAACCATGCAAATGTAAAAACCTGAATATCAAGCAGCTCCCATTCAAATCATTTTTAATCCGCACAAAAGTGATGTTTCAAGCGACATTAAATACCCATAGTCCCAACTACAGAACCACGTTATAATATATTTATATAAATAATTAATATATTTAATTTTCACATATACACAGATTGCAGTATATACAACTCATAAACCTACAATTGTTTGAACTCAGGCGGAATATCCATCATAAATACTATCTATTAGAGGCACTAATTGTACAATTACCTAGTATTTTGACTGGAAAAACATAACACCATTATGCAAAGAACACTCAAAAATAAGAAACACATCATATAACAGATGAAACAGTAGAAGTGTAGCAGCAGTCTCACTGTTAGAGACATGACATTCATTCACAGGAATGGTCTAATATCAACATCCTCTTCAACATTTAGGGGCCAAAGTGGCCAGTGTCCAGGCACATTTTAGGAGCATAGAGTTTGTCTCCCCCTCTGTGTGGATGTTTTATTAACTCAATTCCTCTCCTCTCTCTCTCTCTCTCTCTCTCTCTCTCTCTCTCTCTCTCTCTCTCTCTCTCTCTCTCTCTCTCTCTCTCTCTGTCTCTCTCTCTGTCTGTCTCTCTCTCTGTCTGTCTCTCTCTCTGTCTCTGTGTGTCTGGAAGTGCTGTGTTGTACCTTGGCAAAGTGTAGCCCCAGGACTCAGTCTTACCTTGTTTCGGATAGTACTGCGGTGTTCAGCAGTGGTGTAAAGTAACTAAGTACATTTACTCAAGTACTGTACTTAAGTAACATTTTGAGGTATTTTTTTTACTTTACTGGAGTATTTCCAAATACTTTTACTTCTACTCCACTACATCTCAGAGGCAAACATTGTACTTTTACTCCACAACAATTATTTGAAAACTTTAGTTACTAGTTACTTTGTAGATATAAATTATAATATTAAAAACATACATTAACCACTTTAGCCCTATTTAAAATAGGTATAAATAGGCTATTTTATACCTAGGCTATTTGGCTGGGCTATTGGAAAAATAGCCGATCTACAAGATCACAATGAGCTTGTAGATCTGCTATTTTCAAACATTTTAGTACTTTTACTTTTGGTACTTTAAGTATATGTTGATGCCAATACTTTTGTACTTTTACTCAAGTAACATTTTGAACACAGGCCTTTTACTTGTAAACTATACTTGTGGTGTTGATACTTCAACTTAAGTAAAATATCTGAGTACTTCTTCCACCACTGGTGTTCAGTGATATTTTCTTGGAGGTGACTGAATGACTCAGTTTTGTGAGTGAAATTGCATTGGTGAAAATAACCAACATGGGTAATTCCCAGAGGGGAAACAGGATAAACAGAAAACCTTTAGAACATTATGCTGACTCATTCTCTGAACAGGTCAAATGTTCAAGCTTAAGTTGCACGGTAATGCTGACTCACCCTGTTCTCAGACCGGATGAAGTGCCGTACGTCTCCGTGCTTCATGTAGGGGAGCACCACCAGGGGGAGCCCTTCCTTGGGCAGCATGACGCCCAGCAGACACAGGACATTGGTGTGATGGAAGCTTTTCATGATGATGCCCTCTCTGAGGAACTGCTCCACCTCCACCAGGTCTGTGATCCCTGGGAACACAGCAAACGACGATATTATACCACTCTGTCTGAAACAGAGAGCTTTTAACTTGTGTTACGGTCGGTGACTTGACCCATTCAATCCAGGAAAGTATCTGTATCATTTTAGATTTCTTTGGCTTTTCAAAAATAACAGATATACAAGCTCATAGGAGTGCTGCACTATGAGCTTGTAGATCTGCTATTTTTGAAAAATCGCCCCAGAAGAAGGAAAAATGTATTCAAAGATTTGCACAAATTTTCACGTTTTTTTTCAAATAATAGCAGATCTACAAGCTCATGAGCTATGAGCTTGTAGATCTGCTATTTTTGAATAGCCCAAAGTATAAAATAATGGTTATAGCTACAGCTGACACAACAGTATGTGTTCCTGGATTAAATGGGTTAAGCAGGTATTCACATACTGTTCAGTGATTTCACAGCGCAGTGGATCTCTTGATCATTGCAGTCCATCAGGTATCCATGGTAGACTGTCCCAAAGTGACCTGTATGAACGCAACAAGTATGGTGTGAGATATTCTGCAAGAAAGTGTACAGTAATGAAATCAAACAATGTAGTGGTTAATTTAGCTTGTTGCTTTAAAGGGATATTTCACTTTCAAACATGTTTGGGGTCATTTTAACGTCTACTCTGGCTTTTGTGAGCACCCCAGACAGTTTTTAAGTTGCTTGATTCAGTATTTAGATATCGATTTTAATAGACACGCCCCCTTCCTATACAAACCCATTGTAATTTCAGACTCCATTTTAACCATGTTAGATTCATTGAAAACACCCGTCCTTGGTTCTGGTGACTGATGCTGTCCTTCTAATGCGTGAGGACTGAGGAGACCGTGTTTTTTCAATTACCTTTTTCATTTATTTTTTATGATTCTTTGGGGAAATGAAAACATTTAATAATAATGAAAATATACAATAAAATAAATGAAAAAAGTAATTGAAAAAACACCTCACGCATTAGAAGGACAACATCAGTCACCAGAGCCAAGGACGGGTGTTTTCAATGAATCTGTAAAATGATTCCATGATTCCATGATAGACGTTAAAATGACTCCAAACATGTTTGAAAGTGAAACATCCCTTTAAGTGAATGAATAAAGAAGAGAGAAATGGAAGAATGAATGACGCTGACCAGCTGACCATGGTTAAATGGACTGCATTTATATAGCGCCTTTCTAGTCTTTCCGACCCTTCAAAGTGCTTTAGAATCCACATTGACACACCGACGGCGGAGGGAACAATGCAAGGCATCAACCTGCTCGTCGGGGAGCAGTGTCTTGCTCAAGGACACTTGAGGAACCGGGGATCAAACCGGGGATCAAACAGGGAAACCATTTTGATTCCGACTCTTGGCCCAGCCATCTGACCACTTGGGCCACGTGTGTTTTCAGAGCATGTTTATTTTAACCCATTAAGACCGGGAACACATCTGTGTCATTTTTAGATTTCTTTGGCTATTCAAAAATAGCAGATATACAAGGTGGCGCACTATGAGCTTGTAGATCTGCTATTTCTTTAGAAAAATCGTGGAAATTTTGTGCAAATCTTTGAATACATATATTTTTTAAAGCGAACATTTGTAACTCAAATCTTTGCTTCTGGGGATTCTACAAATGTCTTCTAAATATCAGATCATGCACTCGGTACAGCGACATGAGCTTGTAGGTCTGCTATTTTTGAAAAGCCAAATAAATCTAAAAATGACACAGATGCGTTCCCGGATTGAACGGGTTAATGAGCAATTTGTCGATTGTGTTCCGGCTCGTATCAATGAAACTAACACAGCACGCTTATACTTATCGGTATCACAATGAAAATAGATTTTTCAAAGGGGCACCACTTGTAATGTCCTCATGGCCCGCCACTGGGCCCCTCCGGCCCAACATATTGGGAATAGCTGGACTACTTAAAAGGCCCACCTTTGCCAATAATCTCGTCATGCTGAACTCGGAGCATCTCAGCGGGTATGAGGACATCTTTGACCTCCTCCAACAGATCAGGGTTGAGGCTTTCCTGAGGCAGCAGTGGGATGGCCAGAGGTTCATAGTTGGCTGCATACAGCAAGCCATGGAACGCCATGCCCCCTGAGCCTGACGTCTGGCTGTGGTCTAAGAGAGAGAGAGAGAGAGAGAGAGAGAGAGAGGGTTGAGGGTTGAATACATACAGGTATGTGTATTCCTGCACTATCTACACTTTACTGATCTTGGCACATTACACAGACCTACAGAGCACATACCTTTAAATATGTTTGAAATAGACTACAGCATTGGTTCTCAGCCTTTTCAGGCTGCGATCCCCCAAAATAATCATATTTGAACTGGGGACCCCCCCCCACCCTGATAAGCATTTGGAGTGTAGAAGTTGAGGCATTACATTTAGTTTGACTCGGTTCCACAGATAAATATTGTGAAAATCGCAGATCTACAAGCTCACAACGCCTCATAAGCGTTGTGAGCTTGTAGACGGCTCGCAACGCAATGGATTTCCCATAGGCAAATCTTAGATCGCGTCATATAAGAACTGTGTTCCAAACATAAACAAACCACCCCGGTGATTTTGTCAGGTATGTGACTCTGTGTCGTTTATGATATTGAGTTACATTTGATAACGTCTGTGTAATAAATACATTCGTACTTAGTACTTTTTCAACGTCAGTTGATGCTCCATATCCGTATGCGTGAAATGGCCGGGGTGATTTGTTTATTTCTGGAACACAGTTCTTATATGATGTGATCTAAGATTTGTCTATGGGGAATCCAATACGAAAAATAACGCTGTGTCCCAGGGGGATAGCGCCCTCTAAAGGCACGGACGTCAGACTTCAGTGCTATATAGTGCAGCTATACTATATTTGATAGAAAAGTTGCAGTTCTTTATTCTAGGAGGGCTAGAGGTAACACTAAATAATTTGCATTGGCCGGGAATCGAACCCGGGTCAACTGCTTGGAAGGCAGCTATGCTCACCACTATACCACCAACGCTTGCTTATGGCATGTTGCATTTCCATATCAGAGAGAGAGAGAGAGAGAGAGAGAGAGAGAGAGAGAGAGAGAGAGAGAGAGAGAGAGAGAGAGAGAGAGAGAGAGAGAGAGAGAGAGAGAGAGAGAGAGAGAGAGAGAGAGAGAGAGAGCTGTTCTGGAGGACACATTAGCAAGTATAACCTCCTATAGAGACAGGTCTTGTGGGTCATTTTACCTCAAGTGTACAGCTAAAAAGCAGACTGCAAGTTTTACTATTTGTGTAACAGACAGAAGAATGAGCTTAACCACTTCATTACGTTTTGCAGGGCAAGAGGAATGCTGTGTGAGCGAGGGGGAAGGCATTATTGGAAGCAGAGAGAGAGAGAGAGAGAGAGAGAGAGAGAGAGAGAGAGAGAGAGAGAGAGAGAGAGAGAGAGAGTTGTTCTTACTATTAGGTGCTATTGTTTAGTCTGTTTACTTTACTTGGCCTACTTTTTTTTTATTCGGGAGAGACAGAACATATCCAAGAACACGGCATCCAAAACTACATACAGTACCGTAGAGTTGAGGATGCAACTTTGTTTGATTGGTTGTAGGCCTAATGATGGATCAAACAGTTGATTATCTTGGTTGCTGGATGTATCGATATAAAATAGATTTATCAATGAATAAATCTCACCTTGTCTGTAATCATCTGTATGTGACGAGTCAGGATTGCTGCCCATTTGCCTCCGACTCGACAGTCTTGACAAACGGAACTCTACTTTAGCTGAAAAGGCACATTTAAAGTTTATTGCACAACAAACTCATATTAAGACCACCAATTGACCACATACACAAAGCGGCCATTTTGCTCAACATTACGCAACCCCACATCCCTAGTATGACGTAAATGATTGTGAATATGATCAATCTACAGTAGATCTGGCCGATATATAATCGAGAAGCAGGTTTTTTCATAATTTTTTATTTATATATTTCAAATATCAACAAATTGACAAAAAAAAATAATCAAAACGATTTTCCCAATGAAATCTATTACTCTGATTAAACACTTAATTTAATTTGACTTTGTTTTGTTCAACGTACAATGGTGAAAATAGCACAACGTGCCACATTGCAACACGTTGTGAGCTTGTAGATCTGCTATTTTTAGTGGTATGTTTTTTTTTTCCGAGGCAAAAGTTTAAAATTATCGTGATATTGATTTGAAGTCACAACGCCCAGCCTACATACATCATATATCTACAATATATCAACTAAGATTGAATGAAATTCTCAAACCTTTCTTCTTTCTCCTCAGATGGGTCATGACCATGAATGCGAGGAAGGCACCAACTACCAGGGCACAGATGATGCCCAGCACGATGCCCGCAATAATGGTGCGACTGTTGTCTTCATACACCACCGTGCCAACGTCATGAACCTCCCCGTTAACACACACCTGCAGCCGTGAAATGCAATGTACTTGATCAATCACACTTCATGAATGGCAACTGTTTAACCACATTAACCCTGGTGTCTAGGGTTGCAAATAAGGGACACCCAGAAAACAGGGAATGCCCAGAAAAAGATAAGATCTCACTGTACTGTATATATGTACAGTTTTTGTATATTATATTAACCACTTGGACCCCAGCATCCAAGCTATCAGCTATTTTATTTTTTATTTTTTAATAGGGCTTAAAGCTGCAATCCATAACTTTTTTTGTATTGAATTAGACCAATATGATATTGACCAATGTGTATGTTAATACAATAATAACTAACAACTGCAGTGGTTGCAGTTGATCTACTTGCTCTTCTTTTGAGAAATTTAGATCCTAGTGGTATTGCATGTAGCTCAAAAGTGAAATATATCCTGTCCCCAAACAGGCTTTCTGTATTAGCTCAGCAGCAGTTTGGCGCTCACACAGGGGGATCTTGAATTCCAGATCAGGACGTAAACGTTATGTATTCCAGCTTTAAGTCATGATTGATGATTTCTTTATTTCTTTACACATAAGTCATGATATTGATGGGACAGATGCTTTACCCTGACAGGCAGTCCCTCGCTGGGGACAACCAGACCCTTTGGTATCCTGCAGGTCAGCTCGTTCAGCAGAACCTGGACATTACAGTCCACACCACCGATGGTCATTACGATCTTCATGCACGAGTTCACTGCATTCAGCTCCAAATGCTGCGGGGAACACAGTTTGAAGAACATTTAATAAAAACAAATGATTTCCACCCATTAGTGAGTGATTGCATCACACATTCACACACTTCCTTAGAAGAACAAGTCACCTTACTTCAACTTCATCTCCATATTTATATGGGTTCTTCTCACTATAAGATTGTAGCGTTTCTGTATTTGTCTCAGAAGCGAGCTGATGAAATCTATCTGCCGATTACATCTATCTGCCGTTTACATAACTGGTGGGGATTCCAAACTATTTGCAACAACAATGAGGCAACATCCATGCGCACTGATTTAGCACGTTAACGATCCTGCATGAGAAAGGCTGTAAGTTTCCATTAGCTTGAAATCTCAGCTTATGATGTTGACAGATCGCATTAGTGAGGACCGATACATGGAGATACGGTTCAAATAGATGAACTTGTCCTGTAAAAATGAGTCATCACAAGTAGCACAACTGTGCTACTTTTCATCATAATTTACTGCATGAATTGTTCTCGTCAGGGTGGTATACGATTTTCTGGGGTTCTAATCATCCACCGTCCAAGCCAGAGGCTTGGATGGTGACAAACACGACTGGCCGTGTTCGTGAGGGGAGGGGGGGGGGGGATCTCTGTCACTGCACTAGAGAGTCGAACTAGGAGGAAAGTGAAACTCCTCACTGTCAGGTGAAAAGAAGCAGCTGGCAACTTCATGTGTATCAGAGGACACATGTTGTCTACGCCACTGTTTCCCAAACAGTGGGTCCGGGACTCATGTTTGGGTCATGGACCAGTTTTAATGGGTTGCGAGTGAATATCTCCTTTTTGTTTTGTTTCCTACATTTCAAATGAAATAGACCTATATATTATTTCAAAAGATTTAAAAAAAAAGTTTAAAACTTTCCATCAATTAAAAACAATTCCAACATTTTCCAAAAGTATTTCATGAATAAAACCAGAAAGTATAATAATTTCCATAAATAATTGTAAAAAATTTTTTAAGACGTTTGTGAAAATAGCAGATCTACAAGCTCAGTAGCTTGTAGATCTGCTATTTTCACTAGTTTGGGTCCCGGGCAAACATCTACTTTATCTTTTGGGTCTAAAGTAAGGTTTGGGAACCACTGGTCTACTACACCCTCCCACATGGGTCAGCACACTCAGCAGTGACTATACACATTGGTGTCACGACTAAATTGGGAGACATTTTTTAAATAAACAAATATTGGCTACAGCATGTAGACTGTGCACATTTGCTATTAACCTGGCCTGTGTGGAAAAGAAACAAAACAACCTTAATCCAAAACTAGAGGCATAAATGGGTTGAAAATGACACATCCATGTGGAGAGATGAAGGAGCGAGGGAACATACGCACATGCAGTGAGACTTCATTCACTCCTGGGATGAGCCTCAACACTTTCTCATTCTCAAAGGGAATGACTTTGAAGTCGGGGAAGTAGACAAAAGGTTTCTTCCAGAGGTTATGAGCTCCGTCCATGTCAAAGGAGATGCATCCTGTGTCTGACTTATCCTCTGGAAACACAGGGGTCAAGCATTCCATGTGGGTGGCATTCAGTGTCCGACTGCACACCCGGGTGACCTGTTTAGAAAACAGCGTAAATAATCATAACAAATAGTTTGGGCAGGATGACAAGGCAATGCCAAAAGACAAGATTGATGTTCATAATCGTCAGTGTACTTATTTATTTGTTTTCTTTCTACCACACTCTGAATAGACATCTCAGGCAGATGTTATTGTTTATTATTATGAATTTAATTTAACTTCAATTAAACTGAATTGAACAACTGTAGAATTGTTTTCATAGAATAGCAGAACTGATCATAGTGTAGTATTAAAACACACCAGTATGAAGTCAGAAAGTTCTCTATTTATATTATAGGCGAAACACTTTCTAATGTTAATGATAATAATTTCCAATAATAATAATAATACATATAAATAATAAAACATATTTCAGTGTATTTATTTTTTAAATAGTTTTTTTTTTTAAATCAATTTTTCTTTTTGTGTGCAAATTAGCTGATCTACAATCTCATAATACACCGCAATACGGCACATTATGAGCTTGAAGATTGGCTATTTTCACCGTTTTTTAAATAGCATACCTGTGATTGATTGGTGGGAGATGTGTATTTGACCACAGTGTGGTGCACAGAGTCTAGGTTTCTGCCTTCAATCATCAGCCTGGAGCCACTTTATGAAAGAATAACAACACTTCAAGTTATGTCCAAAAAGGTTCATTTTAACCATTTATCAGGCCAACAAAACTATGAATTTACCTTGACAGATGGACTCTTGTCTTCCATGGAGTTCTTATGACGTAACTAAGCTGCAATGCCATACTTTATGCCATCGCTTCTAGCTTTATGCACCTTACTAATGTCACAACGACACTGCAATATTCAGTGGTGGAAAGTAACTAAGTACATGTACTCAAGTACTGTACTTAAGTACAATTGTCTGATATTTTTACTTATACTGGAGTATTTCCGATTTTCGATACTTTTACTTCTACTCCACTATAATTATTTACATTGTGGTAATTTTTATTATTACAAAACATACATTAACCACTTCATCCCTATGTATAGGCTATTTGAAAATAGCCGATCTACAAGCTTTGCGACGCGTTGTGAGCTTGTAGATCTGCTATTTTCAACGCATTTTTGTACATTTGGAAACTTGTGAAAATGGTACATTCTGCATAATGAGTACTTTTACTTTCAGTACTTAATTGTATTTTAATGCGAATACTTTTGTACTTTTACTTAAGTAAAGTTTGAATACCAGCCTTTTATTTGTAACATAGTATTTCTACATTGTGGTATATTCGTACTTTTACTTAAGTACAAAATGTGCATACTTCTTCCACCACTGGTAATATTTGCTCCTGACGACACGGCAAAACTCAAGTTCAAGTTTTACTGACCAGATAAATTAACTGTCAAATAACAGAATTATTATTAACTCTGTTTGCAGGCAGTAGTTTATTTTACTGCAATGCCGTCGCTCAATGGAAATCATTCTTTAATCAATTATCTTTGGCGAGGGACACCGCCATGTCGTGAAGCAAAAGTTATACTTATTAGGAAGATCATCTGAGGTTGCATTGGAATATAGAAGATGAAGGTTGTTGTCCTACCGTCTGAAGCTGCAGAGAGGAGAGACACCAGTGATAACAGGGTTCTCTTTGTAGACAAAGGTTTTAGTGTTGACTGCCGTAGAGCTGTCAATGAGGACCGTCACTTCTTTCTCCCCCACAGCCTCCACACGTTGAGAGAGACACACTATGGAGGATGTATCCCCACCAGAGCTGCTCAATATAGAGTTATAGCATCATTCACAATACATGTGCAATAGTGACAGTGCAAAGGATAGCTAGGGCAAACTGGGCTTGTTATTGTCCTAGAACACTTTTACTTCTTGAGAGAAAATAAAAACTAGCAACATTAATCTGGAAGAGAAACAGTACTGTCCATATGACAAATAACATGATTATTTTAATGGGGATCATGAAACCTAGCCTGGGATCCAGCCTGCTTCGCTACGTTCGGTGGATTTTTTTTTCTCTCTTCGCTTCTCAGTCTGGAAAGCCTCCCATTGGGAGGTTTTGCAGAACTACACTAGAACTACATATGTTACGTAGTCAACGTTGTTGCTGATTGGATGTCGTTCCAACGAATGAGAGTAGCGTTAGGCAACCTACGTCATCAGCCAGCGCCACCCTCCATGCTTTTCACACTATTGTTTTTCTGCGCATTGGAATGACGTCTCACTGGTGCTTTGTCCCGCCCCGCACCACAGACCAATCAGAAGCCACGGCAGGACTCACGACGTTTGGCATGTCCCGCCTCCCTTGGAGATAGGAGGCTTTCCAGACTGAGAAGCGAAGAGAGAAAAAAAAGTCCGCCGAACGTAGCGAAGCAGGCTGGATACCAGGCTACATGAAACCCCCTTGTAGTTAGTTTTCCAGTTATTTATGTCTACATATAATTATGCAGATCTACATATAATAAATTTAAATTCCTGGTGAAATGATGTAACCTTTTATAAATTATATTGCAATACAAAAACATTGCAATGTCAATTTGTCCCAATATTGTTTAGCCCTAATTCCCATTTCCCTTAAAGACACCACAGACACCTCATTGCAACAAAACATTATACTTCCAATGCAAATGTGCTATTCATACTCTTTACCTTTGAACGACACAGTCTTTGCCACCAATGACAACTCTTCTTTGCACCCCCGAATTCAGATGACTTCCTGTCAGCGTGACCATTGTGCCCCCAATTCTAGGTCCATAGTGAGGATGGATTTTTGTTATCGTAGGCTCCTGAATGGAATGCAATCAAACTTAGTGTTAGTATATTGATTAGTTTCCTCATCAACCCATGAGTAAAGACCACAGGCAACGTCATTTGATGAATGTCACACAAGCATTCAGAAAAGGGCTCATCCTCACCACAAATAAGAAGCCTTGCATTTGAGCTTGTCCTTGGATGGAATAGTGGTGGTCTGTCTTCTCTTCATGCACTTCCACAGTGATGTTGAGAGGATGCGTTGGTGCTTTATCCTGCCGTTGAATCTTACACACTAACCTACAAGTGTATAGGTCACATTCAGATGTTTAATTTGTCAGGATGCGTGTATGAGCAGTGACATCGTGGTGTAGCAGACTCCACCACGCTGTGCTGTACTGTACGACATACAGTATGATAAGTTAATACAAGTTATAATACAGAAGTAAGTAAGTTACTATGTAGTAATATAAAGTGTAGAGAATTGGTGTTACCAATGGTACTAACGAAGGCTCTGTTCTGTTCCATTCTGGTCAAACAGAGTCAGGGTGCTGATATTGTGCATCTTGGCTCACTGTAAACACTGTGCTACACCAGTGGGTCTCAAAGTGTGGTCCTGGGACCCTCATGGTTCCTTGAGGGGGTTCCAAATGGCCCCTTACAGGCGTGTAACTCTGAGAGTGTACAAATGGAACCAAATGGACCCTTACGGGTTCCATTTGTACACTCTCAGAGTTATGGGGGTCCTTGAAATTAAAAAGTTTGAGAACCACTGTTAGCTACACTAAGGGCAGGTACACACTGCAGGACCTTAAAGTGGTCGGGGGGTCATCTGATCGTTAAGCATAACACACTGCAGGAGTATATTTCTTGAAATCGTCTCTCAAATATCCTTGTGGTTTTCACACTATACGATTGATCACCGACTAGGGATCGCACACTGTAGGATAGTTCACTAGGATGCTATCCAGACCCGATACATACATTTGTTTTTATTCCAATTCATTTTAACCGACGTCTCATGGAAACGTGCACAGCTCCCGTGATATGCGCGAGACCGAGACAGGACGCTATTGATTGTTGAAATTAAATAATTAATTCTCTATTTCTCTGTATGTATCTCTCTCTCTCTCTCTCTCTCTCTCTCTGAAACAAGTCAACCAGCTTAAAAGTGCGCAATGAAACTCAGAAACAGCGTTGCCATGTCCGCTTATTATAAGCTACTTTGGGCTTGTTTTTCTGTAGAGTTGCTTGTAAATATTGGTTGTTGCGGGGTGCGTTTTTTGGGCTTATTTGTGTAGTTGCTTATTTGGCCTTGTTTCCTAATGTTGTTTAAACCAGTGGTTTAAACACATGTACAATATGTATTTTTCCGCAGACCCCCCTTCTGAAAATATGTTGTGCCATCATAGACCCCCATACAAGATTTGTGTGGATTTGGAAAAATTTCCACAATTTTCTCAAGATCTTTCTTTGAAAATAGCTGCGACGCTATTTTCAAATATCCAATGTATTTGTAAATAGGTTTAAAGTGCTCAAGTGGCCTTTTCTTGGGCTTGTTTTCATAGACCTGGTTGCTTATTTCTCTCGCATCATCTGGCAACGCTGTTCAGACACAGCGTGCACATGCTGCACTCACAAACACACACACACACACACACACACACAGAGCTGAGAGCTCGCTCTCTGTCTCTGCCTCTGTCTCTCTCTCAGTCTTTCTGTACAATTCCTCTAAAATAAACAGCCCACCAGGCTCGCTCACTCTCTCATTTTGTTTTATAATGTTAACTTAATACAGGACTGGACGGTAATATTGCGGTAGGGACTGTTTGTTGTGGTCAGATCCAGCGACGCTCCCCTAGCCACGGTGGCTGTAATGTGCTCTCATTGGCTGTAGCGTGGATCTCCTCGCAGACCCTTTCATACTGTATGATACTGTCCGATCTCCTGTCTGCGACAGGGCCGAATAACTAACCAGATATTTGAAAACGGTCGCAAAGCCATCCTAGAGCGGATGATCGCGGCCAGATCGTGTCGCTGTGCCTTTCACACACAGCGAGCATTATCTCGCCGATCAAAGGCCGATCTGCGTCAGATCGGGAGGTTTTGTCGGCGAGCGCCAAAAAAGGTCGCAGACAGCATTATCGGACCAAATGTCCTGCAGTGTGTACCTGCCTTAAATGGAACAGAGCCTTCATTAGTATCATTGGTAACACCTGTGCAGGAAGCAAGGAAGGGGCCCAATTTCCTTCCAATATGGCTGCTGTGCATAGAGCCTATTGCACCTTCCCTGGGTTACTAAGTTAGGATAGGATGCGCACGATGCGTTATGAGCTTGTAGACCAGCAATACTGTATGTTCAGCTTTAGGGTTAGAAGAATTACCCACATTTTTCAAAATGATATTCATAAAATCGTCCTAACCAAGTACAGTAACAGAAACGTGTGTGTCTTTGTTACTCACTGTTCACTGTTGCTCTTTGCAGGGAGGACAGCACAGGGGGTTTGCCCCACTCTCACAACGTGGGTCTTGTCGTTGATGATGGGGGGGCGTGGCTCCGACTGGAACTCCCATCCACACAGAGTGAGTTCCGTCTCGCCGTCGACAGGTGCAGTCTTCGGGAAAAACTACACAGACACAACAGCAACCAGTGAACAGTCTCTTTATGTTTTTTTCCTCCTAATTTTCAATCATTTTACTTCTACTCCACTACATCTCAGAGGCAAATATTGGACTTTTTACTCCACTACAATTATTTGAAAACTTTAGTTTCTAGGTGCTTTGCACATTTTCATTATTATTACAAAACATATATTAACCACTTCAGCCCTATTTAAAGTTTGGCTATTTGAAAATAGCCGATCACAACAAGCTCACAACGAGTCGCAATTTTAATACATTTTATACACATGATACCTTGTGGAACGGGACATTCTGCATAATAAGTACTTTTACTTTTGGTACTTTAAGTATATTTTGGTGCCAATACTTTTGTACTTTTACTCAAGTAAAGTTTGATTACCGTACTTTTACTTGTGAGTACTTTTTCCACCACTGATGCACAACATACTGTAAAACTTTGTCGTGTGACAGTGTCACGCAAAAGTAGCGAAAATAACAGATCTACAAGCTGTAGATTGTAGATCGGCTACTTCCACTATTTTTCATTATTTATGAGCCATTTCGGTTTTCTTTTATTAAACTTTTCGCCTACAATGACATGCCCAAAATAGAGACGCCAGGTTGACAGTGGTTAAGTCTGTCTGTGGGTTTTATAAACATTTAACCATTGAAAAGTATTAACAGTATTTAGCCACAAGAGCATGTGACTAAATAATAACTACATTGGATCCATCCAACACAGTAACAGTTTTGGACAGACAAGGTTTCTGCCAGCGACGATATCCTTGTTGTGTGAAGTCATCTGTGCATACATATCAAATCGCCGCTGCCAGACAGAAACCTTGTATCTCCTAATGTCAGAGTTGTTTTGCCATTTAACCCATTAAAACCGGGAAAGGCATCAGTGTCACTTCAGATTTTTGCACTGGCAATTCAAAAATTTGAAAAAGATGTGAAAGAAATGTTAAAAATCTTTTCAAAAAATAGATTTTGCATTGGCTATTAAAAAATGTTCAAAAATAGCAGATCTACAAGCTCACAGCGCCGCGCTGTGAGCTTGTACATATTTGAACATCCTGAACATGTGAAAACGAATGATTTAGAAGCCATTTGTAGAATTGGCCTCAGGTCTTCATGGGTTAATGCCCTAAGAGTGTCAAGCAAAAGTAGTGAGAATAGCAGGTCTACAAGGCAATGCGTCGTATTGTGACCTTGTAGACCTGCTTGTAGGCCTGCTATTTTCACTATTTCTGAAAGTTCCCATTCTAAGGTACGGTTTTGGACATAATAGCGATATATATTGGCGATATAAAAGCGATCAGCATTATGTGCTGTAGGCCTACCTCTCTGAGGACAGGAGAGCAGGTCTGGTCGCTCCACAGCGACGTACACTCATGTTGCCTGGAGCAGCCGCCTGCACACCAGCCACACTTCATGAAGCGTGGGGCCTTCAGACAGCTGTAACATGTCAGAAAGTGTGCACACCCTGGACCTTCAGGAGGCACGCTGTACATCTAGACCATGATGAAGGGGAGAGAAAAGCCAAGGAGGGAAAACGGGCAGAAAGAAATTGAAGGGAAATAATTGTTTCATGGTAAAGACAAAACGGGTGCCAGGTCATTGTTGACCTGGCATCCTATAGTGTGTATAGTTTCAATATACTGATTATTATTCTATGGATATTCTACTGTTAGACTGATGATAGGTTCTTCGTTTACCTCTGATCCTAGATTGCTATTTCTATGCATTTGATGTATTACCTTGTGTTGTCCTTGCTTACTGTAAGAAGCTCTGGATTAAGAGCGTCTGCTAAATGCCTAAATTGTGAATTGTAAATTGTACCCAAACTCAAAACTAACCTAAAAGAATGGCTGACCTTTGAACTCCTTGGTAGTAGCCCCCACCCCTCCTTTCTCTGCAAAAATACCTTTTGATGCTACTGAGGTATGCATTACGGATGAATTGAGTACAATGGACCACAATGGAAAGAAGGCTTTTTGTGTGTATCATTTTAGTATAACCTTTGACTGTACTACCTGTACCGTTAACAAACTTTGTAAATACAGTATTCAATCTATCAATCAATCAAACAAACAAGAATCCTCACAAATGTAGACAAGCTGTCAACTGTACAGTAGCTGTTATAGTTGTTATTGAGAAAAGCACCTTATTTCCAGCCACAAAGAGAAGAGACGTCTCTGAGCGCACAGCTGCTACCCTGGACACCGGGGCCTCTCCCAGGGAATAGTTGGCAAAAATGGTAATGCGGGTGAGAGACAGTATGACCTACACGAGTAGAACAGAAAGAAACATTCATGTTTTTATTCTACTATCAGGAAGGTGGACCTAAAAGAACTTGGATATTGAATATATTGTTATTGAATCAATAACAAGACATTGGAAACTACTTTCATTATTAAAGTGATGCTGAGCTTTGGTAGAACATTGGGTTGAATGCAGTAGCTATAACTACTCATCTCAAAGGTCTCGAAATCACACTTTTAGTACATAAACGGACTCAAACAAAGCAGATTCTGCCAATATATTAAAAGTCCTCGTTGTCATCGCACACGTTATAGTCATAAATATTGGTGATCTAAGGATTTTTGTTGAGCTTGAGAACTTCCATCAAGGCCGGGTAATATAACTAGGCCTGTCACAATTATTACATATCGCCTAATCGCAATTATTTGAGATAATCGCAATTAGTTGACATAATCGTCATAATCGTTTCCATGTTGAAAAATGTTCATGCATTTAAAAATAATTATTAAAATGAAATAGCTGATCAACATGCTTACAACACGTAACTTCAACGCGCTGTAAACTTGTAGATCAGCTATTTAAAAACAAATTCAAATGATAAAATGATTACATATGTCAGTTATTTGCCCTGTGCAATTTTTGTTTACGAACAGTAAAAGGCAAACAGAAATTACATCTGTATTCGTATGTTCCAATGTTCAATGCCAAAAACACAATTAAAGCATTAATTGCAATTATTTGCATGATAATTAATCGTCAACTAAAAGTGTGTAATCTAAATATTATGTTTATGCTTTGTTTGTATTCCTTTATGTGCTAAATGTGTGATTTTGGTTACTTGTTTCATAATTCCATGAGAGTGAATGGAATGGAATCTCTCATGTATTTCTCGTTTCTCACTCACAGAGCACAGACGGAAGCAGCAGATAAAGGCGAAGGACAATATTTGCACTGATATAACCAGACATACAACCCAACATCAACATTGCCTTAACACAGAATGTATTGATCAATTAAGCAAACACACCACTAAATAACCCCATAATAACTTCATATACTGTGTCACTATTCCTCCTTTTTGTTTTATCCTGTCACTTTTGCTACCTGCAGAACCCTGCCGTCTGAGGTGCCCAGGTGCGCCAGGGTGTCGTCGCCCAGGGTGGTGACCAGGACGGAGGTGAACAGAACATCTGTCATCTTCTTGTTGAAGAGGTCCACTCTGTAGCAGGGCTTCGACACCAGGGTGGGTTTGATCCTGCACGTGTTATTGGTGTCTGGGCTCTGTGCAACACAAGAGAAAAACACACACTATGAAATACTGAGTGTTCACTTACATTTAATTAACACAAATTAACACACAGGGGATGTCACTGTGTAGTGAAATAATCATCGATACAAAGGATTTAATTGTCAGTAATGTACAGGCAAGTTAATACAGGTATTAAACATGAGCTCCAGAGCTGATGTTTAGTTGTTTAGGGGGTGCAGGAAGCAGTATTTATTTACAGAGGAAGTGTCCCAGTCTGACGCCTCCAGCCACGAGCAGCTCGCCAGCAGAGAGTACATGCAACCAGTCATTAAACACTAACGAACTCTGCCTCCAGGATGTCATATAGTCACTGTCGGGTGGAAACCTTGTAGCCTATGTCCAAGACTGTTCTTTTTTTATTATTATTACTATTTATTTAAATAGTGAAAATATGGGTGGGGGACTTCAGCGTGAATTACTGTACTCCCTACCCTATTTCCAAACAGCGACATGCACTCATTTCCAAAAAAACATTAAAAGTTCTGCCCGATAGCAAGGATAGTTATATAAGCTAGGACAGTGGTTCTCAAACTTTTTCATTTCAAGGAGCCCCAGTTTTATGTGCGTTAGGCTACAGTGGTCTCTGGGACCACGATCTACACTGTACAGGCTTCCATGTTCATTTAACTCTGAGAGTGTGTACAGATGGAACCAAATGGACCCTTGGTTCCATTTGTACACTCTCAGAGTTACAGACCCGTAAGGGTGCATTTAGAGCCCTGGTGGTCCCCGGACCTGAGGTTGAGAAACAGTGAGCCAGGAGACTGTAGCTTCTCAACACAGATTATCCTGAAGAGAAAATTCAAAGCAGATGTTGGGGATATTGCTCTATCACCATGATTTACACCCAGAGTGACAGCGTATGATGTACGAGTGAAGATTCTTGGCAAAGTGGCCAGTAAAATGGAACGTGGTTAACCACTTATATACTTCATTGAGTCCCAAAGGGGTCTACTAGGCCCCCTCCTTTTTTCCTCTCTACACACCCTCATCTCTTCCTCGAAAATAGCTGATCTACAAGTGTTGTGAGCTTGTAGATCTGCTATTTTTGCAGAATATTCGACATGGTCATATTTTGACATGGCCAGAATAGGGATGCTATGGTTCATGTCAGTGGTTTTCAACCCTTTTCATATCAAGGTCCATTATTTATTCTGCATTTGAGCCACGGAACCACCGTTTGATGAGATTTAGACTCTCAGACCCAAAACTTTGAATATTTTGTTGTCGTTGGATGAGATTTTGTCCACAATTCCATCCATGCTGTATTGATGAGGTACCATAGAGAGGAGAGATAACAGGCAAACGTTGATCAAAATAACAATTCTTCTACATTATTATTATAATTGTGTAGACTAATTAAATTAAATTAAGTTTAACAATAATTTAACTCTTGAGAGCGTAAAATGAAACCAAATGACCCTTAAGGGTCCATTTGGTTTAATTTGGTTAAGATCTATAAGGGTCCATTTGGTTACACCAACTCTCCATCATTTAGCTGAGGACTACCTGGAACCCCCCTCAAGGACCACTGGTGGTCCCCGGACCACTGGTTGAGAACCACTGGTTCTCACCAGCTCTCGCATACAAACGGGAGTATGGTTTATTTGGATAAGGAAAATGTAATATCTGTATGAAATGCAAGGATAAACACAGAGCTTTTTGTTTACCTCATTAATGTTGCATATCATCTGATCTTATCTGCACATAATGTAAAGCGCTGTCAGTTTCTACTTGAGATGTTTTAATAACTTAGTAGTTCACCCAAAAAATTACTTATTTTGTATCAATTGCACACCCCATGAAGCCTTGAATTCATGGATTTCTTTTAGTTTTTGTTGCATTTCTAAGCCAATAATTTGATTACCGGTGGAAGGATGCTAATGTATCCGGTAGGAGACACAAAGTAGACTCTTTGTGTCTCCTACCGGAAATACACCCGGTCATCAAATTATTGGCTTAGGAATGCGACAAAATCACAAAAACCAAAACAAATCCAGGAATTCAAGGCTTCATGGGGTGTACAATTGATAGAAAATAAGATTTTTTGGGGGTGAACTACTCCTTTAAACCATATAGTCTCAGGGCTCTATATAGGAGCGTTATATTTCTCCCTATGCCAAAGCTCTTCGCACACTGTGTGAGTTTGTAGATCTGCTATTTTGACCAAAGGCTGACCCCAGAAAAGGGAAGCTACTGTATGATTCAATTAAGTGTAGACAGTAGACACGAATGTTATGTGATCATCAGAAGAATCATCCATCCGTCACGTATTACTGGTGTTATAGTGCTGAGTCATCGATAACAGCAACAGGGATTTGTTTGTGCTAAATATCAGAATTAAATATTTAACTGTAGATTTTTTTTGGTAAAAACTAAAGGTTTTTGTAAAAAGGTTAAAGCTCTATATTCTGATAGTAATCATTGTTAACGAGCACAGGTCGGCAAGTAAGTTTGGCCTCGGGCCTATTTTATTTTCTAAGCCATTATATATGGTTGTCCAGAACACTATCAATGACAAAGTTAGGACCTGAAACATGCAACAAACCACCTTACAATACAATACAATAATAACTATATTGAAGTAAAAGTTGAAATTAAGATGTGTTTGGTATAACTACTGATAGAAACACATGTGGAATCAAATGTTACAGTTGCATATAGAAATGCTTATAATCATTTTGTACAGGCCGCATCCTTGAATGTGGCACTTTAAAAATATATTTTTTCTTGGAGACAGACAGTCATAATCCTTTTTGAACGAGAGCTTTTTTCTTTGTTAAAGGTTTCTTCAGAGAGAAACAATGTATTGTTTAAGGCGTGTGAAACACAGTTTCGGGGCGTCAATTGGGTATGGCAAGGTATGGCAGGTGCCATACCTTGGCTCCAGAAAAAAAAAAGAAAAAGATTATATATATATTTTTTAAATCATTAATAGTAGCCTAATGCAGGTGTAAGACCATGTTGTTTGTATTGTGTTATAGGTATAATGCATAGTTTTCTTTGCATTTCGGGGGTTTAGGGGGGTTTGACCCCCCAAAAGAAATTCGGCCGTGCGGCCCAGGATAGGTGTCCCTTATTTTAATCTCTGGGAGCTGGCAACCCTAACCTTGCCATACCTTAGCTTTTGCTGAACTGACTGTTTTTCACCCAAAAGTCTAAAGAGGAAAGGTAACAGTGAAAACAAAAATATTCAAAGAATGGAAATAGAACTAGGCGTTCATTCTACCAGGTTTCATCAATGCAAAGCAATTGCTGTCCATCCATATCCTACCCATGTGGGACTGTCAGGCAGATATTGTAAATTATTTACGAAATAATTAGCTGGGCCAGATATTATCGATGGCGGGCCAGTTCTGGCCCACAAGCAGCCTGTGTTGCCTACCACTGGCACAGAGTGTTTGTTCAGTAAAAGCAGTCTTCCCGTCTCTCCAGCTCTTTAACAGAAATGACATAATCAGGTGGGTTGCCAATTTTATCCAATCAGGAGAGTATCCATTAACCAGCTTCAATCAGTTTCAATGTTGTCCGCCATTTTTTTGGCTTTTGTTTCATCACTGCCAATTTGACTTGTTTATCCTGTATAGTATCCTGTATGACTTCTAGCTCCTCATTGGATGAAATTGGTATCCAGACATGAAAATGTATTTTGTCTTTACTAAAGAGCTGGAGACATGGGGAGAACCCTCTATACAATGATCACTATGAGAATATAGCTAAACACTTATTTACACCCCCTTAACTTCTCACCTTTTTAGGCTCCCCGCACATATTATATTAACAGATGTTCTGCTCCTTATGTACTCTTCCCCCTCCTATCTTGTGTATTTTGATGTTTTCGTTTTATGTGCAAAATAAACAAAAATGATCTGCACTTCCTCTGCCGTTTCCAGGCACTCCAATAAAATGTGTGAAAGGCACAGCCCAGCACAGTCTATAATCCCCCAACACACACACCCACACCCACCCCCACGCACGCACACACACACACACACACACACACACACACACACACACACACACACACACACACACACACACACACACACACACACACACACACACACACACACACACACACACACACACACACACTCCATGTTTTTATCGTCAGGATTTATAACTCTGGTGTGTTAACCCCCCCCAGGTGTAGTGAACACATGGCTGTACTTACACACTGGAAGGCATAAAGATAAAACCACACCTTTCTGTTCTGTAGCACAGCCAACACAATCATTCAACATGTTGTCCTTAGACTGCAATGATAACGTTTGCACTCTACTCCACTAACACACTGGTTCATAACCTTTTTTTTATAATACCCAACATAGGGATGCCAGATTGAATGTGATTAATGTTCTACCCTTTTAACAATGTTATTACTGTGCTTCCCAATGTGTGAGTTAGCTATGTTAAAGTTACAGGATAAAATTGTGTATGACAAGTTGGACTGATATCCCATTGAGAACAAACAGGCAGCAACTAAGCCCCTCCCCCTCTCAATCCAGGTTCAAACTAGCACAAACCAGAGAGCCACAGTATGTATGCATATATGTTCAAAAGTATTTAGGATTATTGGAAGTAAATAGATGCATTCGACTTTATCCAGGGAGGTAATCAGTGAGTCTAACTCATATCTTCAATTATAATTTGGAGACAAGGAATGTAAACAGTTCCCACCCTTTTTTTTTTTTTAAAGAAGGCATTCATCAATGGTTGATGCCTGAAACTCGACGGAGTGGAAAACTGGTGTGGCAATGTTCAGGTCACATGTGACTCATCAGACCCTCCCTTTCACAGTCACACGCACCTTGTTTCCTGCACACTGTTGCCAGGCACAGGCTGAACTCCCATACAGTCTAACTTCACTCTTTTATATGATGCCATCGCCTCTGATCACAAGTGGCTTAGTTAGTTATACTATGTTTGTCTTGGTAGTCGGCTTCCTGTCTGTGCCAGGAAGGACCTTTGTACTTGTGCTCTACTCTGAACATGATGACAGCCCAGTATCAAAATAAGAGGAACTTATTTCTAGATTGACCTAATTGTTGTATTAAAGTTTAATGTTCTTTTCATATATTGAAGTTTAAAATATATACTTAAAAATGTTATCTATCAAAATGTTATGTTTATTTTTATGTTTACTCATAAGTTCATTGATTCAGATTCTGGTATGTGTCAAAACATCTGCAATCGGTGGACTTGGACTCAAAATCGGGATCAACATCGTACCCAAAAATCTGTCATCGGTCGGGTTCTACTCACTTCATGTGGGCACATCTCACAGGGCTGGAAGAAGTGACATAGTCCTCTGGACAGCTGCTCCGGTCCTTTCTTGCAACAGTCCTCCAAACCATCATTGATCGCCTTGTTTATATAATTCATGGGGAAGGCGCACAGGGCTGAGTTTCTTTGGGGACGACCGTCCTCACCCATCTCTGCAAACACCCCATACAGTACAGGTTCATTCTCAGCCGTCAACCTCAGATCATTTGCCAAGTCCCTCCCGGCTTGACCGAAGTATGCCGCCTGGAGGGCGTTGTACACAGTGTCCTTGTAGTCCTCCCTCTGCCTCCTCCTGCGTTTAGGTGCGTACCGGCACTCCAGGACCACTTCCCGGTACATCCACGACTCCGGGGTTTTAACCGGCAACCGTCCCAGACGAGTCTGGAACGCCTGGCTGTTCTTAAGGGGATCCTCCTTCTGAAGGGACAGAAAGTAAACATGCTCCTCTGTGGAGAAGCTGTAGATGTAATCGATGGGATAGGACGCCTGCAGAGCGGGGAGCACCGTCAGGTTCGAGACCATTTCGAAACCATCCTCGGTCGAAAGCGGCCTCAGCACCGATATCGACCGCCTCGGGTACCTCCGCGCAGCATCCTCATCCACAGAGGCGGCGACGAAGAAAAGTGCGGTCTTACCGTCTTCGACGATGCTGACCCTTGTGCCCTTTGGGCTGGCCACACAGTCACGACAGTACCTTTGAGAGTTCACCTCTTTTTGGAATAAACACTTATAAGGTGTGGCGGGTGAGCTGCTATAATCAAGGATGTAACATAGACCATGCTGATTACTCCCACAAACATACAGGTAGGTCAGATATCCAGGGTCCAGAAGCAGTACCTTATTGTCTGTATCCACCGGGTCCTCGGGGTCCGTTTCCACGTCACACACCCCACACGTGGTACATTCCGCACTGCCCACGGGGCCCGTGCGCACCTCCCACAGTCTGTTCAGCTCGCCATTCACCGCCTCGATTACATTCCGTGACGCGACGTATACCTCCCCATCGACTGAGTTCACCGCTATGTTCTGTACGGGTGTTTCTGTTTCGAAATAGGTCAGGGAGTAATTCACACTGAAGTCCTCCAGCCTGCGAGGTTCCACAGGGCACAGTCCTAATGCAGGGTGTGATTGTATCCACAAGCATATTGTCAGCACAGTGGGCCACAGGACCATCTCCACACAGAGGTCCACTGGGAGTGTATGTTACCTACAGGAGACGTGTCGCACCAAGCACATTCTGGAGACCAGCAGGATCTCTGTGTGGGAAGAGAGAGAGAGAGAGAGAGAGAGAGAGACAGAGAGAGAGGGGAATGTTGACATTTGACTGGCTGAGTAGTAGTTTTACTCCTGATTCAACACAGAGGTTCAAAGCTTTTGAAGTTGACATGCACTGCAAACAAATTTAAACAATTTAGCTTGTTAAACTGAGGAAAGAGGGAAATAAGTCCATAAGGCAACAATGCACGAAGCAGAAGAAAAGCTCTATGATAGAAGCATTTGGTTTCTTGCTTGCTTTATGAGCTTAATTGTATTAATTAATGACTGTCTTCGTTTCTGTGTCATTGTTTCTGTATGTTTTTGTGGATTTGAGATAGAAACAAGTGTGTATATAGAAGAATAGCATAGCAGAGATTAGGGAGAAAGCCTTTAAGTGCCGTGCCTAATAGGAAGACCGCAGAGGGAAGATAGAATGCACTGTGAACAAGACATGACATGCTGCATCATGTTGACACAACCAGGAAACACACTGTACACAGGATACAGACGAACACATTGACTACTACAACACACACACACTTGACAGACAGGTGATAAATGTATCACTTAAAACGTCATTTTGACCAATCTGTAATATGTATATTATTATAGTTTTATAGTATATTAATACTATAATTGCTCAAATGAGCTTTCCCTTAATAGCTCAGCAATAGAAATTGTGATGCTTGCGCAGGGGACCTGGATAGCATCCCAGGTGGGACATAAAGGTTATGGGTTGCAGCCTTAAGCCCTATTCTTTTTTCTTTTGTTTTAGTCAATAAAAAGGCAATCTACAAGCGTACATTACAAGCGAAGTGTTGTGAGCGGACTCTGTCTTTTCCTGGTGTTTCACCCAGGTCGATGTAGTTTTGAGTTTAGGTTTAGGCATAGTTTTTGTGAGGTTAGGGTTAGGGTTAAGGTTAGGGTTAGGGTTAAGGTTAGGGTTAGGCTTAGGGTTAGACATGAATGCAGATGCTTCCATACATCTGTACTGCATGACATACATGTATATCAGTGATTCTCAAAGAGGGGTGAGGACCCCAGAGGGTCCTTGAGGGGGTTCCAGGGAGTCCCCAACAAAATCAGCGTAACCACTTTAACCCTATATACATCGGCTATTTGAAAATAGACCATCTACAAACTCACAATGCACGACATGTTGTGAGCTTGTAGATCTGCTATTTCAAAAGATCTTGAAAAAAATAAGCGGGAAAACTTGTAATATTTTAAGAAATATCTTGTATGGGTGGTCCCTGGTACACAATCTTTTCAGATATGAGTCCGCGGCCGAATACATATTAATTTGAGGGTCCTTGAAATTGAAAAGTTTGAGAACCACTTACATTCATGCTCTGTGTAATGTAAATTATATGCTGAGCAAGTCCAGTTGAACCTCGATTCTGGATCAAGATAGCAAAAGAAAAAATATCTAAAGTTACTATGCAAGAGGGCTTGTTATTGGGGCACGGATGGCAGGAGCATCATATTTGAGAGTTCAGCCACTGGTGCAAAAAAACATAGACAATATTCTACAGCAGGGGTAGGCAACCTTAGGCACGGGGGAGGGTGATCACTGGCACACTGGCATAAGTGTGAGAGAGGATTTTTCTTTTAGAATAAAATATTTTAAAATATACATGTAGTCAATTAAATGAAGTCCCCTCAGGATGTATGCAAATTACATCCTGCTCATAATTCTACATTCATTCAAACCCTGAACTCTGACTGGGGAGGGAGTCTGGGAGATAGGTGGGGTTAGTCTAATGATCATTACATCCTGGGGTAAAAGCAAATATTTTAAAAGAAAATTAAGGTTATCTATATGGACAATCAAAATATGTTGGAAATATTGTATTTTTATGAGGTGTCATAATTAAACTTAATGTTGATAAGGCACACTGACTATCAAGAAACATGGCAATTTATGTAAAAAAGGTTGCCGACCCCTGTTCTACAGATAATGTGGAGAGTAAGTGATAAGGTCAGATGAGTTATCCTTGTGGACGAATGGCGTACACCAAAAGAACGGTACAGGCCTGAACCCTTGACCCCTAGTGGGGTGGTTCTGTTATGCTTGGGGGGGGGGGGCATGGTTCCACTTGTCCCCTTTAGAGTTGATTCTCAACCTGTGGGCTGGGTGACCACTGGTGGGCCGCGAGGGTATTGCAAGTTGACCCCCAAATAATTGCCAAAACACCATTGATCCTAGCCGGAACACATTCGATTGATTGATCATTCAAATAAACTTTCTCTGAAAATGCATGCGGCCTGCCCATCTGACCACTTCGGCTGCCTGTTGAGTGGTCAGTTGGGTGGGCCGCGGAAGCTTTTGAGATTTTTAAGTGGGCCCTGATCCAGAAAAGGTTGAAAACCACTGCCTTAGACCAGGGGTGGGAAACCACAGATTGGGCTATTAATGTATTGAGATGATCAACAGAATTGACAAAAACAATCATTATTGTTTGATTTGCATAAAACTTTTCTCCCCAGATAGTCAAAATGTTACATTTATTATTCATATTACATTATTGATTTCTGTCTTTGTTAGGTGTTCTAATTATATTATTGACTCATTCTATGCTTGTATTTTAATTGGCCTAATAAGTTATTTAGTTAGTTTACGATGGCATGATGTGAATGTCAGTTTGTATCTGTGTAGCAACTTCCTGTAGCACCAAATGTATTAAATCACTGTTCAAGATGCAACTCTGTCTGATGCAACTCTACAAAATGAGAACTAAGAAATATATATATATTTTTTTGAATAGGGTAGCATATAAACTCCAGACAAATACAGAATGATTAGTATCATTATAACTATTGTAATAATTCGGAGTAATTTACACAGATTACGGCTGCCGCTACTGCTTATCTTTGTATTAGATCAAGACTATCGTAGATGTAAACTGCTCAAAATAATTAAGGGAACACTTTGATCCCTTAATTCTTTTGAGCAGTTTTTGTTAGCAGTATGTACACAGTTCATGAAAACTCAAAATAATTAAGGGATCAAAGTGTTCCCTACATTTCTTTGAGCAGTATATTATATCGAGTCTGACTTTTACTTTCGAGTTTACGAGTCTTAGCGACCACCCCCCTGTTTGCCCTGAGATGTCACCAGTAAAGCCCGTATTTCTCCGAACATGTACAAATGCAAAATATAAGGTGCTTAACCGCTTGCCCCAAATGTTAACTAGGTGTCCGGCTTGTTTTTGCAATGTATTAGTCCATATTATTCAATAAAGAAGTGTTTTAATCCCGTCTGTGGCCGAATTTGTTGGAGTTCCCAATGGGCAGTAGTGACGGGGCGCATCCGGTGAAAACCGGAATCACACTCAATGTAAACAGGAAGTAAACGAGGGGAGGAAAAAAATGGCGTTCGGCCACAGACGGGATTAAAACACTTTTTTATTGGAAAATATAGACTAATACATTGCACAAATACTCCGGACACCTAGTTAACATTTGGGGCAATCGGGTAAGCACCTTATATTTAGCATTTGTACATATTTGGAGAAATACGGGCTTTACTCGTGACATTCCAGGGCAAACTGGAGGGGAGGTCGCTAAGATTCTCGTAGATATAAAAATGTCAAAATCGATAAAATACATACGATAGTCTTGATCTAAGGCTATCTTTGTATAGGCTAGTGCACTGTTTCTCAAACACTGGGTCGGGTCGGGACCCATTAGTGGGTCGTGGACACATTTTTAAGGGTGGCGAAAAAATACCCCATTTGTTTCCAACTTTTTTTTTTATTATCTAAAAAGATTTTTAAAAAAAATCTATATCAGAAATAAAAACAAATTCTAAAAAAATCGTAACTATAGTAACTATTACTATTAAATACTGAATAATTCAACGAATTCCATTAATTCAATAAAGAAAAATAAACTTTTGAGAAGTAGTGAAAATAGCCGATCTGCAAGCTCACAGTGAGCTTGACGTGGATCTGCTATTTTCACTAGTTTATCGGGCAAAAAAGTTTGGGAACCAACTGGGCTAGTGTAACTATAATAAGTCGGCGAACAGCCTCACATAAAGTTAGAAGTCGCAACAGTAGCCTACGTAGGATCGTATGATCTTACCGTTTTGATCAATCGTATTCCTATCCAGACGACTCCAAATCAATGCAATGTGAGTGACACACCAACTCACACAGTGAGCTGTGTAGATCTTGAAGCGGCGCACGCACGCACACGCACACGCACACGCACACGCACACGTACACGCACACACACACACACACACACACACACACACACACACACACACACACACACACACACACACACACACACACACACACACACACACACACACACACCTGTGTGGGCACGGGGCGTAGGCTGGCACTATGTTGGCACAGATCTATTCAGTCCTTGGTTGGATCACTCCTGTCTGTGTGTGTGTGTGTGTGTGTGTGTGTGTGTGTGTGTGTGTGTGTGTGTGTGTGTGTGTGTGTGTGTGTGTGTGTGTGTGTGTGTGTGTGTGTGTGTGTGTGTGTGTGTGTGTCACGCCCCGTCCGCGACAAGGAAGCCTGGAGGAATTGCGAAATCTACCTTCTTCACCATTATTAATATATTTCATTCACTCCAGTCCAGAGACTTGTACTGTACGTACCAGTGACTCGCCAGTATTATGGATATGGAAAAAATTACCCCAAGTAGCCAGTGGCGTAAAGTAACTAAGTACATTTACTCAAGTACTATATATATATATATATATATATATATATATATATATATATATATATATATATATATATATATATATATATGCTTAAATACAATACAATTTTGAGGTATTTTTTACTATATACTTCTAGTCTCCACTACATCTCAGAGACAAATTTTATACTTTTACTCCACTATTCTATTTGAAAACTTAACTAGTTACTTTATAGATTTACGATTTTTATTACAAAACATACATTACCCACTTCAGCTCTGTATAGATTTTGGTCATTTGAAAATAGCCGATCTACAAGCTCACAATTTGTGGTGATGCAACTCATTGTGAGCTTGTAGATCTGCTATTTTTAAAAGATTTTTATACATTTAATGCATTTGAAAACTTGTGAAATGGGAACTTCTGCATAATGAGTGGGCTACTTTCTACTTTTGGTACTTTAAGAACATTTTTATACCAATACTTCTGTACTTGTACTCAAGTAAAATTTGAATTCCGGACCTTTACTTGTAACAGAGTACTTCTACATTGCAGTATTGATACTTTTACTTAAGTAAAACATGTGAGTACTTTTCCCTGTCTACGCCTAGGATTTGTGCCAAAAATGCATTGCCTAGAGGAGGACAGTTCAGTTCAGTCTACTCATGCATAACCTAGATGGTATGAAAGGAATGCCTTGCTTTCTGATCGCCAGACTGCCTCCTTTTAAAGTAATAATGTAGGTCTACTACTGTAACAAGTGACCACTACACATCATGTGGGAGATGTTTATTTTGCAAAAAGGAAATTATTGCATTCACATAAATGAGGCCAATAGAAGTTAAACATCTACTCGTAAATCCAAAGTCCAGCAATCAGTCTAGTGTAGCTATACTACCAAAGGCTAAATGTGCAGTGGTGGAAGAAGTACTCAGATATTTTACTTAAGTAAGAGTAGCAATAACACAATATGAAAATACTCTGTTACAAGTAAAAGGCCTGTTTTCAAAATGTTACTTAATTAAAAGTACAAATGTATTGGCATCAAAATGTAGGCTACTTAAAGTACCAAAAGTAAAAGTAGCCTAGAGTATGTATAAAATAGGGGTAAAGTGGTTAATGTATGTTTTATATTATAATCATTTATATCTGCAAAGTAATAGTAACTAAAGTTTTCAAATAATTGTAATGGAGTAAAAGTATAATATTTGCCTCTGAGATGTATAGTGGAGTGGAAGTAAAAGTACAGAGTACAGGGTTGCCAATTTCAACCAATCAGGAGAGAGTACCCATTTATCAGCTTATCAGTTCATCAGTCATCACTTCCAATTTCACATGTTCTGTATCTTCTGTATCACATGTTCTGTATCGTATGAGTTCTTTCCCCCTATTGCATAAAATTGGTATACAGACCTAAACGAGAGACGGGGAGATGATAGATCACCTGAACAAACATAGTATATACTATTGCAATGATTGCTATCAGAATTTAGGGCTATTTAACACTTATTTTAACAAATGTATATCACTCACCAAATTGCCGCACCTTTTAATCTCTCTTACTCTTCTTACCAAAGTGTGGTCCAGGGACCCCCAGGGGTCCTTTAAGGGGTTCCAGGGGGTCACCAGCAAAACAAGTCCAGTTAAACCCTTAAACCCTTTATACTTCAGCTTTTTGAAAATGGCCGATCTACGAGCTCACAATGCATTGCAACGCATTATGAGCTTGTAGATTGGCTATTCTCTAAACATTTTAAAAAATCTTAACAACGCAAATCTTGGAGGTCCCTGGCACAAAATCTTTTCAGATGGGGGTTTGCGGCCAATACATATCAATATGGAGGTCATTGACATGAAAATGTTTGAGAACCATGTAGGCCCTTTATTCCGAAAGCCTTGGGATAGGCCTATTTATCTCAAGAGGCAGATATCATATTGAGATCTTTGTTGTGTTTACTTTAAGAAGCAATAGGCTGTAGGATATAACAGGGGAAAGTAAGTAGGCCTATGTATACTTGCAGCCAACTTCCCAAAATACTTTCCCAAGGTCAGATATTTCCCAGAAGTCTGAGATCATATTCAAACAACTGCCCCAGTCTACCTTATCAGGAGGAGGCAGACCATGATATTTATTATGTGTCAAGACAGGAATTTGTGGTCATGTGAAAGTCAGCTATTTCACAGAAATAGCTATTTCTTTTTATCTGACATGGACAAATGTGTAGCCACATATAAACAGCTTATACATTAAACCAAGCTTTTACAGTGTCATGAATTCACAGCATTAACTATGCATTTGTGAAACAGGCCTACCATGATAATATATAGGCCTACGTGATATCATATAGCCTACATCAGTGGTCTTCAACGTTTTTCAGGCCAAGGACCCCTTAGCTGAGAGAGAGATGAAGCAGAGACCCCCACTACATATTGTATATGAAATGTAATAGATTTCATAGATAGCTTTATTGACTATCAGTGTTGTGTGAATGAATGGTTTTAGTTTATTTCAGACATTTAACCACTTAAACCCTACATTTGGCCTTGGCTCTGTACTTGGTTTGTTTTCTCCTTCTTTCCCTCCACACCAAACCACTTGGTCGAAAATAGCCGATCTACAAGCTCACAACGCCTCGCAGCACGAGGCGTTGTGAGCTTGTAATTCTGCTATTTTTGGCTAATGTTCCCCTCAGAATAAGGATGATAGGGTTCAAGTGGTTAATGTAAAAACTCTGAGGACCCCCTATAGGGGTCCCGGACCCCCTGTTGCAGACCCCTGGCCTACATACCATTTGACCACCTTGTGGACCACCACATGACAACAAAGCAGAACCTACGTACATTCACACACACACCTGTTATAACAAATAATTAAATGATGTGACTTCACTAAGAGTTCCCTTTGATATGATGAAAGGATGTCCTTTTCGGGGGAAAAAACTAAAGAATGATGTGATGAAATGATATGTTATGATATGATGTGATGAAATGATGTTCTTCCCCTGTCGAACGTGCTGAAAATGCTAAATAAACACAAAGGTTAAAAAATAAATTGTTCCCTTTGTAGCAATACAGAAGTGAATTCAAGCAAACAAAATAGTTCAACATGCATGTTCTGTTTGGATAGCGTTGGTGGTGTTTAGCCAAATCGAATTGACCTGGGACATTAGTGGAACTTTGAAACAGCACAGAAATGTAAATATATTGTTTTCAACTCAATGCCAAGCAATACAGATAATATGGCAGACTGGAAACAAAACTCTGCCTTGGAATTTAAATAAGAGAGGCTCTCATATTTGTTATTTTTTATATAGGCTAATAAGCACATCCATTCGCTGATCAGTCAGAGTCCTACGATGTGTTTTGCAAACCACATTTTAATGCACAGGCTAATGGAATTTGTTTTGACACTAGTGCAGTTTTACACAAACTGATGACAAAATTGACAAGTAAGCCATCCATTTTTATAATCAACTTAATGTTGAAATTTGTTGTCCAGTGAGATCATTATTACATGGACAAAAAAGTGGCAAATAATAGCTAATCACACAAAAGAACATCAATCTATTTTAATACTGTACTATTTATTTTGATGATAAATGCATTTTAAGTAGAACCACTCAAGGATTGCATTTTCTTATTCATTTATTATCTTTATATCACATACATTACTGGATTAAATTAAGCCCTAGGTATAATGAATAGGTCTAATTAAATGTACATAATATGGTAAATGACCAGTAGGATATTGATCTCTGACCCAAGGAAATTACTTTTCATTGAAGGCATAATGAGAAAGGCCCTCATTTGCAGTAAAATATTGTACTTTTACTCCACTACAATTATTTGAAAACTTTAGTTACTAGTTAGGTTACTTCGTAGATTTTGATTATTATTACAAAACATACAGTACCTAACCACTCCAGCCCTATAGCCTATCAATTTCGGCCATTTAAAAATAGCCGATCTACAAGTTCACAATTTCGCGATGCTAGGCATTGTGAGCTTGTAGATCTGCTATTTTCAAATAATGGGACATTCTGCATAATGAGTACTTTTTACTTTTGGTACTTCTAAGTATATCTAAGTATAGAGTATACATTGCAGTATAGTATTGATCCTTTTACTTAAGTAAATAAGTTGTTATATATGTTTTTGCACCACTGCAAGTGGCAGTGCAGTGAAGTGAACTGTTTATTTCTTGTCACGTGGCGCCCTCTAGTGGGCAAAAAGAAATGAACCCCAGGATTTCTTAAGAAACGAAAGTAAAATGAATTCATTCAAACTCTCCAGTCACACAGAGAAGTGGGTTTCATATCACTACCTGCACTTTATGTTAGCTAGTTTAGTTTTAGGCACAGAAAGTCACTTTATAGAGGATAAAACATGTCTGAAATCAATGACATCGACGAGGGGTTTTACTCCCGACAGCTGTAAGTAATTATTATAATTCAGTGAGCGTGAATGAGGGATATTTGTCATGAATTCGAAGAAGGCCTACACCTGTTTACCTCTTTTATACCCCGTACGACCGTATTGCTTGTCTAAAAGAACAGATATACAATTTATCAGTGGTGGGGAAAGTACTCAAATGTTTTACTTATAGTATCAATACTGCAATTACTCCGTTACAAGTAGGCCTAAGTAAAAGTCCAGAATTAAAAATGTACTTGAGTAAAAGTACTTAAGTATTGGTATCAAAATGTACTTAAAGTACCAAAAGTAAAAGTAGTCATTATGCAGAATGTCCCATTTCACAAGTTTTCTAATATACAAATCTTTTGAAAATAGCCCATGATGCATTGTGAGCTTGTAGATCTGCTATTTTTCAAATGTATATACTAAATGTATATAGGGCTGAAGTGGTTATGTATGTTTTGTAATAATAATCAAAATCTACAAAGTAACTAGTAGTAACTAAAGTTTTCAAATAATTGTAGTGGAGTAAAAGAACAATATATTTGCCTCTGAGATGTACTGGAGTAGAAGTAAAAGTACTGACAATTGGAAATACTCCAGTAAAGTAAAAATGGTTCAAAATTGTACTTAAGTAGTGAAGTAGTCATTCATTTATGGGCGGTGGGGATAAGTTTGGTCTTATCCTTACGTTTGGTCTACATATTTTTACATATTGAACCATGTGTGTCCAGGTATGTGTTGGGTCATGAAGCCATGCGTCGGATGGGGGCCGCTGATGTCCTCATTGCGGGGATGAGGGGTCTAGGTGTGGAGATAGCCAAGAACGTCATCCTGTCCGGAGTCAAGTCTGTCACCGTCCAGGATGAAGGTCTGACCGCCTGGCTGGACCTGTCCTCTCAGGTATGTCATTAACACATGTCTGAAATAACAGTGTTTGTTATTACCACAATGTTTGGATAGATGTTCATGTAAACTTGTGATTTCCACTCCAGTTTTTCCTGAATGAGTCCCACTTGGGTCAGAACCGGGCTACGAGCTCCCTGGGTCAGCTGTCTGCCTTAAACCCCCATGTTCACGTCTCTGCCAACTCTGGACCGCTCACTGAAGACCTGCTGCTCGGGTTTCAGGTACATTATTTAGAGAAAGCTCACTGAAATAAATAACTCATTGAAAGTTCACAGAAAGGGAAGTAGCCATCACATCATGGCATGAAAACTGAATTTGTAGTTTGTTTTCCTGTACAGGAAACCACAGCAAACTTTTAAAAGGCTGAATTCCATTTTTCAGGTGGTGGTCCTCACTGACTCTTCACTGGATGATCAGATGCGTTTTGGTTCGCTTTGTCATTCGAATGGAATCAAGTTCATTGTGGCAGACACCAAAGGACTGTGTGGGTAAGGAAGAAAAGCATGCCATTTATCTAATCTAATCAAGGTTCAAGTTATTTCGTTCGGGTTCCTCAGAGACTGTAGCAGCCATTAATAGTAATAATAATTTCAAACAACATGGGAAACAAAAGAACAAGTAAGAATCAAGAATCAAAGAGTAGCAGCTGTATCAAAATTGTAATGTAATGTAGTGTAATCTAATGTAATCGTATCCAATGTAATACCATCAAAGTGCTAAATAAAGACACACAAACCTTATGGTCTATCTGCAGTCAGTTATTCTGTGACTTTGGGGAGCATTTCGAGGTCTTGGACTCCAATGGAGAAATGCCAGTATCAGCCATGATAGGTCACATTACTAAGGTAATTGTTTCTTCAATTAAGTTTGTTATAGAAGCATGTACGAGTGTACTGATATTTCTAAAATCACGTATGTAGGAGGTGAGGTCGCTTGAGCATCACCACCTTAAAAAGTGTTTTTTCTCTCCACTTCTCCATTCTAGGCAGACCCTGGAGTGGTGTTTTGTGACCAGAAGCATGGTTTTCACGATGGCTTCAGAGTCTCCTTCTCTGAAGTCCATGGTATGACAGAGCTCAACAACGCTGGTCCTTTGGAGATCCAATTCATTGGTAGGTCCTCAGATTTTGTTGTTTTAAGATCATGTTTTTGCCTTCATCAACGAGTATTAGATAGACATTTTTTAAGATCATACCGATTACCTTGAAGGAACTTCATGGCCTGGCCTCTGATTACATTTTAGAGCAGTGATTCTCAAAGTGAGGTCCGGGGACCCCCAGGGGTCCTTGGGGGGGGGGGGGGGGGGGGTTCCAGGGGTTCCCCAGCTAAATTATTGATAGTTAGGAACCAATTCAGCAGGTCTGTAACACCGAGAGAGGTCTCTAACTTTAGAGTTATGGGGTCTGTTTGACTACGATACGATACGATAATACTTTATTGTCAGTTCACACTGAAATTTGTCTTGCGACCCAGCAGCCATGTATGCAACAATAAACAGTAAACAGTACACACATTTGACATGACACAAGAAAACAAAGCAAAACAAAATACATACATAAAGACATACAAAGACAAGAGCAATGTCCACCTCTCAGCCTACCCCAAGCCTACAACTCCTGATTAAGCCTCAATGTCGTCTGATGGACAAAGGACCTCTTCAGTTTGACCTTATTGTATGTAGGAACACTGTATCTCCTTCCTGAAGGCAGCAACCTATATTCTCCATACAAAGCATGGCTAGTGTTTGAAGTGATATTCCTTGCCAACTTTATCATACTGTCATTATACGTAGATGTATAGAGCCTCTGAAGTGGTTGTCCAACAATCTTTGAACAAATGTTCAGTTGCTGCAGCAGTTGTGACTTTAAGGCTACAGACAGACATCCATACCAGGTGGTACTACAGTACTGCAGAACACTCATAATAACAGAAGTGAAAAACAAAAGAAGAATCTGTCTACTAGCACCAAAAGATCTCAGGCGGCGAAGGAAATAGACTCTTTGCTTTGTCTTCTTACCCACTGATTCAATCTGGTCTTTCCATGACAGAAGGTGGTCAATTACTACTCCTAGGTATGTATACGAACATACCTGGTTGATCTGTTCACTATGAATAGTAATGGGGGATCTGTGTATCTCTAGTGGGGCACCAAAAACAATCTCCTCTGTCTTTTTTGTGTTAATGATAAGAGCGTTGTTATCACTCCATTCCACCACCTTATTTACTCTGTGTTGGTGCAGTCCAGGATCACTGGAACTATCCAAAAGAGAAATCAAAACTGTATCATCAGAGTACTTTAGAATGTATTGGTCTGGTTTGTCAGTGCGACATTCAGACAGACATTCCTCAGTACGACAGCTGTCAGTATAAAGGGTGAAAAGTACAGCTGAGCTTACACAACCCTGGGGAGCACCAACATTAGTAGTTAATGCTGAGGAGAGGGTTTTGTTCACTTTCACCCTCTGTACTCTGTTCGTAAGGAAGGAAGCATACCAGTGAATTAAGTATGGATTCAGTTCCAACTGTACCATCTTTGTCACCAGAATATCAGACTGTATTGTATTGAAGGCTGAAGAGAAGTCTAAGAACAGCACCCTTGCATGATTCTTGTTAGACTTATCTAGGTGTTTTGTAATGAAGTGGACCAGTGTGACAACCGCGTCCTCTGTACCGCAACCTTTCTTATAAGCAAACTGACAGGGGTCAAATTTGTCTTTAGTTATACTTACAAGATGTTGCAACAGTATTCTTTCCAGTGATTTCATGGTCACTGAAGTGAGAGCTATGGGTCTATAATCCTTATGTTCTTTTGGACATCGGATTTTGGGTAGTGGTTTTATGTGCGAGGTTTTCCAACACACACAGGAATTATGTGTGTATCTACAGAGGTTTGAAATATTGGTTGCCACACAGGAGCCAACTCAGATGCAAAGTTTTTGAGGAGAAAAGCACTGCACTCATCCGGCCCATTAGCTTTCCTTGTGTTAGTACACCGAAACACTCTCCTGACATCCTCTTCAGTGATGATAATTCTGTCTGAGGGGGCAGGTGTTACAGCCTTCAGTATTTCAGTGCACTTAGAGGAATCACCTAATGATTCGAATCTGGCATAGAAAGTATTTAGGTCATTGGCAAAGCCAAGTTCATTGTCTGTCACAATAGGTTTGGTTGGGGATGACATTCCTGTCATGGATTTCATAGTATCCCACGCCTTTTTGTGATTATTGGCTTTAAACGCATCCTCTAGATGCTGTCTATGTGCCAATTTTGCCTGCCTCATTTTAGTTTTTAGCTTTTTTTCTGTCAATTTAAGTGCACCGAAATCTTTGTTTATGAAGGCTGTTTTCCTTTCATTTATAACATTCTTTATGTCCTTGGTCACATAAGATTTATTGTTCGGATAGATTTTAATTTCTTTTGTAGGAACAACCAGCTGTACACAAAAATTAATGTAATCATTTGTAACTGTGGTTATTTCGTCCAATGAACCATCTCTAAAAGTGTCCCAATCTGTACAGTCCAGGCATGCTTTTAGTTGTTCCTTGCTTTCATTTGTCCATGTCCTAACTACTTTCTTCTCCAGCTTTCCTCTCTTCAGTTTTGACTTATAAATTGGGGTCATGCACACAACGTTGTGATCAGAGGTCAATATAGGCGGCCCAACCGTGGCAACATATGCATGTGGAATGTTCACATAACACTTGTCCAGAATGTTATTTTTCCTTGTCGCATCCTTAACATATTGTTCAAATCCCGGCAGCACGGTGTCCAGATAGCACTGATTTAAGTCTCCCAGCACGATTGCTGGTGCCTCTGGATACTGCAGTTGCAGTCCGTGCACACAGTCAGCAGTGGTTTTTGTGGACTTACAGTACGATTGAGTTTAAGATTTTACTTATTACCTTGAAGGCACTTTATGGCCTGGCTCCTAATCACGTTTCTAATAAAGTTACTAAATGGGTAATTCTCATGAAACCAAAAAATACCATGGCAGTAAGGATTTTAACTATAAAATATGCAAATTAGTAAGATAACAATATATCATAATAAAGATAATAGTGTCCTCTACCTTGCACAAAGAGTAATTTTAACATAGGAATTAATCATTTTTGTATTTTATTGCATTATATCCTGAAATTCTCATTACCGCAACGCGTCCATATCTGCGTGAGCTTATGTTATGTTGTAATTTAAACAGATTAATGCGTAAATATTCAGAATTTTTTTAATGGATGTTCTAATAATTGTTTTCAAATGACAGAAAAAGTATTAACTGAATATCCATCTATAATAATAATGAAGAAATAGTGGAAAAATTAAGTGTCCATGAGTGATGTTCTCATCCTCCGCAACATTTTTGAAGGACTGTTTAAACACACAAAGAGAATTGTAAATAAAGTTTGAGTTTTGAATGACTCAACACATCTGCCAGTACATTCAAGATGGCTACCAGTTTAGCAGATCTCTGCACATTTTTCTAGTTAAAAGTTAACATTTCTCTTGTCAGACTGCGTACCGAACTTTCTGATTATCATTACCGATACAGGTAGTTTTTGTCATTTAGAAAATAGTTAGATAAAAAGAATTGGGTGACAATATACTTCATTAATGTCTAGTTATGTACTTTGAGTAAAAATTGCCTCATCCATCATGGCTTCTCTATTGTTAGCAAAACATGCTAAGGGTTCTCATCCTCCGCAACACCCATTCTCATACACCGTTACAATTTTAGGGTAGTTGCGGTAGAGAGAACTTCTGTTTCGGTAATGAGAATTTAATCATCTCAGACTATATTTTAAATAAAATATGAACTATTCATTTAAATATTATTTATTAACTGTAGATATTTATCTTTATTTCCTGTTTCATAAGAAGAAAGCTTCAGCAAAGACTAGGCTGTCAAAAATCTGAGAAAAATCTGCTAAAGCTTTCTATGAAGCCCATGCCTATAATACATTATAAACATATCTATAATGCACTATAATCTACTTAAAATACTGCATAATTACTTAAAAGCACTCAAACATATTTATTTTCATAACAATAATCATAACACAAAGCCATTTATAATGACATGTCAAGTAACATTATACTTCATAATTGTTGGACACTCACTGACTTTTGCAAGGATCATAGTGTCTTTTAATTCTTCATACAATACATTTTAATCATTTGAGTTATGCATTATAATTACTGTTAATGGAATCTCCCCCTACCTATCCCTGCCTCCTCCCTCCCCCTCTCTTTCGATGAGTGAGCTCTGGTCTGGCGTCACACACAACATCCCCTTTCCCTGTTTCCCCAACTCTCTCCCTTCCTCTCCCTATCTGCCCCTCTCTCTATCCTTCTCTCTGTCTGTCTGATGTGAACTGTTGCCTAACAAGGCTGATCCCCCTGAAATCGGACACGTCCATATTTGGGCATAATGCAGGCATACAGATAACCGCCCACCCCAACATACAATTGAGTCGATATATCGGCACACCCCTAGTGTCTATTCTACCTGCACTATAACCTGGTCGATGCTGGGTACCGACAGGCACACAGTGCTGATGTCACAGTACTGATCATATATTTGAAGTCATAGACCGGCCTCCAAGTAATCTGTCATATGACACTGACAATCTACAGTACAAGGCATCACTTTGGAACCTATTTCAAGAGAGCCTCCTTCAACCACACAATAACCCGTCCAATGCTGAATACAGATTCTAGGACTATTCTAGGCCAGCCTATTTGGGGCCATGCATATTGTGAACGTACTGCTATGCGGCCAATCAGGGACCACAAACGTGAGGTGATGAAGCTGGCGGTTTGGGTTGGCCAATCAGGGAAAGTTGGGAAACCGATGCATACAAACTCCCGAACACACTGGGAATGTCTGCCTCTTTCTCAGACCCGCGGGCCAACAGATATTTGTGATTTTTCTGTCCTCGGAACCTGTTGGTCCATCCGAATTGCCATTCGGCTCCGTACAGTTTGAGACCATATGGTCGGACGTTTTCCGAGTTATGCTAGGGACAAATCTAGTGTGACACATTACATTACATTAGTCATTTAGCAGACGCTTTTATCCAAAGCGACTTACAATAAGTGCATTCAACATAGGTAGGGAACAAAACTACTAATCACCAGAAGTCTTAAGTGCATTTTCTGCTAAAACAGGCAGCCAAGAGTATACCTAGCGCTAAGGTAAAAGTGCAATATATCAGCTACCTACTTTCTTAAACAGATGAGACAAATAGCAAAATCAAATGAGCAAGAGCTAAAACAAATAAGTGTATCGACTAAACAATATCCAATAAAACAATACAATAATAAAACAAGAGTTCGTACACTAGTTAACAACAAGTAGGCAAGGCGAAGAGGAAGGGTAGTGTTTCCTGAAGAGGTGGGTTTTCAGCCTGCGGCGAAAGATGGGCAGTGACTCTGCTGTCCTGACATCAGTGGGGAGTTCATTCCACCACTGTGGGGCCAGAACAGAAAAAAGTTGGGACCGTGTAGATCGGCCAGAAGGACCCTTGAACGACAAGGCAATCAGTCACCCCGAGATGGCAGACCGTGTAGATCGGCCAGAAGGACCCTTGAACGACGAGGCAATCAGTCACCCCGAGGTGGCAGACCAAAGTGGTTGACTTACAGGGGTGTAAGCATCGACCATAGCCCGATGGTAAGAAGGAGCTGTTCCTTTCACTGCCCTATAGGCTAGCACCAGGGTTTTAAACTGGATGCGAGCCGCTACGGGGAGCCAGTGTAGAGAACGGAGAAGGATAGTTGTGTGGGAGAACTTGGGGTGGTTGAACACCAGACGAGACGCAGCTTTCTGAACAAGCTCCAGAGGTCTGATGGCAGATGCCGGAGCACCAGCAAGGAGGGAGTTGCAGTAGTCCAGGCAGGAGATGACAAGAGCCTGGATGAGCACCTGGGCTACCTTCTCCGTGAGGGAGGGGCGAATCCTCCTGATGTTGTAGAGGAGGAATCTGCAGGACTGTGTCACCGATGCGATGTTTGCCGAGAACGACAGTTGCTCGTCCAGGGTCACACCCAGATTCTTACAAATCTACAATACAGTAGCAGCTCTTAGGGCACTTCACAAACATGACTGAGCAGGAAGTAAAACTATGAGTACCGGTATATGGAAAAATGCTTTGTTAATCGAAGTCAGAGGGAAAAAAACAATATAACCAAAACCTGTAAAGATCTCACTGAAAATAGCAAGTCTACAAGCTTATAACTTGTTACATTGCAACACATTGTGAGGTTGTAAATCTGTAGAGTTAATGGACGCGGTTCTTTCTATTACTTTAAATCAAGCCCCCAGAACCACGGTAGAACAGTTAAGCGGCCAAGCCTGGTGGTCAAATCTGATATTGCAACACTTCCGCATTTTGCTTGTGCATCTGCCGTTTGTGCGCCTGCTCACGACGTGTCATGACCCACGAACCAATGGAATGGACCCATGGAACCAATATGGAACCAATATTTCTTACTTCCAGGTGCTTCAAAACGCCACTGAGAAATTTCATTGAAATGAATAGCTAGGGGCGGGGCAATCCGCCCTCTAGATATTATAATTCTATGCTTTAAATGGTGTGCACGTTCTTGATTGTGAGCAGTTTGTGTAGCACAGTTCAATGCAACATTGGTCCTGGAAGTATTTGGAAAATCAACAATAAACGTTAGGCTATCGATTATGTGATGTCGCTGCATCGTTGAGAATCGTCCACGTCCGCATCTATATGCATCTTAGAATCGACAAATGTCCACACCTCTATTGTGGGTAGTTTGAAGCCAGTATATGATGTAAAGTCAGCTATGACATCACCTTGACGATATTGTACCCAGCATTGCCCACATTATTGCACAGTAGTTCAAGACCAGTCCATGACGTCAGTAATCTATGGCAAACATGACCGTTCGGACATAACCCGGCTAGACAGGCGGACACAAAGACATGGCATCCGCTTTATCTAACAGACAAGCTAACAATGTTTCGGTTTGCTATGTATTATCAGCTTGTAGATCATCAGTACCCATTGTCAGAGTAGGCTACTGAGTCTATGACTTCAGTACCATGACATTAGCAGTGTCTGTCTGTCTGTCTGTCCATCCATCCATCCATCCATCCATCCATCCATCCATCTTCAACCGCTTATCCGGAATCAGGTCGTGGGGGTAACAGTTCCAACAGAGATTTCCAGTATTCCCTTTCCAGAGCAACATTAGCCATTTCCTCCTGGGGGATCCCGAGGCGTTCCAAGGCTAGTGTGGAGATCAAATCCCAATCTGGTCCTTGGTCTAACAGGAGGTGTCCTCCCAATGGGACGTGCAGCGAGGACCTCCCTAGGGAGACGCTTGGGAGGTATCCGTACTAAATGCCCGAATCACCTAAACTGGCTCCTCTCCAAGTCAAGGAGCAGCGAGCGATTTTACTCTGAGTCTCTCACAGATAACTGAACTTCTCACCCTATCTCTAAGGGAGAGGCTGGACACCCGTCTGAGAAAACGAATTTTGTCCGCTTGTATCCGCAACCTTATTCTTTCGGTCATGACCCAACTTCATGACCATAGGTGAGAGTAGGAACGAAGAATGCTCGTTATATGAAGAGCTTTGCCTTCTGGCTCAGCTCTCTTTTCGACAGTGCGGTACAGCAACTGCAAAACAGCTCCTGTTGCTCCGATCATTCTTGATCATATATGATGTCAGTACTATGACGTCAGTACTGCATGTCTGCATTTATACTTGTCTGTTTCATGCTTATATTGCCATGCTTATTGCAAGTATGTTTTCTGTGCCCAAATTCTTCTTAGCATGGTTGTTCATAATGAATATATTGACAAATCAGAACCCATATTTTATAGTGTTTTAACCATACCTCAGACTTAGTATACTTATTATCATTACCGAAATCATCAACCTCATTTCCGAAACATACGTATCATTACCGCAACAGGTGTTCATTTAATGTTAATTTAATATATAGGAAAATATAAGTTTTCTTTTAAATACATGTGCAGAATCTATATGTTATGTTCTTTCAGGATTGCCATATCATTTTGAAAACATATCAGGTTTCAATGAAATATCTCAAATATTGGGTTGTAATTTATGAAAGGTGTTGCGGTAATGAGAGAAATCAGTCAAATTCAAATAAAAATTAAAAAATTTACAAATACATATTATTTCACAGTTTAAGTAACTGTGCATGACTGTTAATAATCCATACTTTTTTTGGGCAAAATTATTAGCTTTCCTAATGGTCCTGACGTTTTCAGACTGTTGCGGTAATGAGATTTTTATGGACACGTTTTTGAAAATATGCTCAAAAAAGGTGTTAAATTGTCATTAAATATTTTTAAATTAATATTCACAAACACTTAAGACCTTGTTAATAATGCTTAAAAAATTAATTTCTTGATAAAGGCCTTTTTAAAATTTTCATGCTGAAATTTTTAAAACCAAGTGTTCGTGAGAATGACCCAAATAACCCTTTATGAGCCTACTCATAACATCAGCCTGAGCGTTTTGAACATTGTAGATCGGCTATTTTTGGCAAAGAGACTTGGTGTAGAGGGGCAAAAGGAGGGGGCCTGGTATAGAGTACTGGGGCACTCCGATTAACTAAGAGCCGTTTCACACTCAGGTCCCGGGTGCGCACTCCAGACCGCTTGGCTAGTGTGAATGTAGCGAATCGACCCGCGAAACGGGTAACCGTTCCGTTCCCGAAACCACCTCCGGAGGCAGTTTCGGATCCGGATCATGCGTTTTCGGGTACGGTACGCTGCAATGTGAAAGCAAGCGTACCATTAGACGGAAGTGGCCCGCTATTTGGAATAGGTGACGGTATATAAACTCGACAAAAACAGCCAACAAAAACACTGCTCTTCTAGCCGGTGCTACTGAATGAATGAAAACGCCCCAGAATGCATTGCGCACTTAAGGTGGGCTGGTGCATATTACTCTTAAGGTGGAACATAACAATTGAAATAATAATCAACTTATATTATGGGAGCCTTTCTAACAATTTTACTCATTCAATTCTGAACCGATTCTTAAAATTTAAAATTCTCTATTAGATGTGAAGGGCCTTCTTTCATGTATATCAGTCATGAAACATTGGCGGGTCTCCATCGCGCATTTCAGGTGCGCGAGCAGCGCATATAGTATATCTTGTGGGTATCTTGTGGAGTTTCAGCTACTATGCATCCCAGAAATATATAGCTTATAAGGCTTTGTAATTTGAAATTTGTAAGTAAATATGGTAACTCATTTAGATGTAGGCCTACGTAGGTTTATAGTTTCCCAAGGACTATAGCCGTTTCACTCATGATGCAATTTCTCTTTCATAACAGATACATACATGTGCCAGATAATCCCCACACCAAGAGAGTCAAAAAAGAAAAGACGTTGGATTGATGTACTTTATTTAGACATGAGACATGAGAAACAGTACATGGAAGTACAATTCACAATACAAGGTTTCAGTCATTCAGTCGGACTTCACTGTATAGGCTACTATAGTTGCCTTTTCATAAATGATATATTTTTGTACTTTATAATATTTAGAGAAATTTAAAGTTTCAAATACAAAAGTATTAGTAGTTGTGAAGGTTAGCAAATTGGACATTTAGACTGAATGTTTCCTGTATCCTCATCTTGCGCTAATGCACACAAGTGTTTCACCAGGTTTTATTTGTGTTGTTTCTCATAAGCGTACATCCGTTGTCCGTCAACAACACAGAAGTCTGTGGCTTGACTTCTGTGCGCTCACTGTGTTGAGCGCTCAGTGCGTTCTCCCCGCTTCGGGGCGAGGCTCCCCAAAGACCGTGCACTTACATAGATCGCCTCCCCTCCCCAGCATAGCTCTCCAGCCGCAACCCTATATTTCTGCGTGACGACCACAAACATTGTCGCATAGTTGATGACGTCTGTGTCCACAGAAGAAACACTATGTGCATGCCGCCACCTATAGGATCGGGGGTATACATGCAAGTGTTCTTTGGTGCGATTGGATCTTGGGCAGTGTGAATGCTGGCCAGCCAAGCGTACTCGGGAACGCTTCGATTCAAACGGATCCAGTGAGAAACCGCCCTAAGTGTATAGGGCATAAGTGGTTAAGTCACTTCTTAAAATGTATTTTAATCAAAAGACATTTCCATGATTTTAAATTCTGAAATGGTATTGTTTGATTTTCTTTGTGTTATTATATCTCACTGTACTTAACCCATTAATACCTGGAACTGTGTCATTTTTAGATTTGAGCTAAAAAGCATTATTTTACACTTTGTGCTATTCAAAAATAGCAGATCTACAAGCTCATAGCGCGGCACCGAGTGCCGCGCTACGAGCTTGTAGATCTGCTATTTTAGAAAAATCGTGAAAATGTGTGCAAATCTTTGAATATATATATTTTTAAAGCTTTTTTTTTTTACTAAAATCTTTGCTTCTGGGGGTCCCTGGAACAACATATTTTGATGGGGGTCCGCGGCCAAATACATATAATTTTGGGGGTCCTTGATATGAAAAAGATTGAGCACCACTGATATAGAAACGTACGTTTTTCAGAATACTATTGAGATTTAGGAGACATGTAGAATCGGCTTCAGGTCTCAATGGGTTAAGGCACTTTATCATGTTATATACTATTGCTTAGTTTTATTTTATTTTATTATGTAACACACTTTGTAACCTTGCTTTGATAAGTGATTTATGAATAGTTATTATTATATATACATGTGTCAAAAGGGGACCTTATCTGCACTCAAAATCAGGGATTGTATGTTTCTTGATTAACTGGTTCTTATAATGAGGTGAATCTCTCATACCATATTTAAATGTCCTGTTTTATCACCAGATGCTTACTCCTTCAGCATTGGAGACACTTCAGGTTTCTCTGACTATGAACACGGTGGTGTAGTAACTGAAGCCAAACAGCCTAAAGTACTCACATTTGTAAGTAGTGACATTACCTTCAGTGTAAACTCCTGTCCTCTTGAGATTTAACACCCATTGTCAAGCGATGTAACTACAACTTTCAATGCATTACAGAAACCACTCCATCAGGCCTTATCAGACCCCCAGCTGATTATGATGACTGATTATGGGAAGACAATCAGGCATCAAACCTTGCACCTGGCCTTTCAGGCTCTCCATGGCTTTGTGAAGGAAAAAGAGCGACTTCCTAAGCCTTGGTCAGAGGTCAGTAGATGAGATGAGAGATGTCATGACTGTTGTTACATGGATGTAACATTTTCCAACTTCCTTTTGTTCTTTAACTGAATGGGTTCTCAGATCGCCAAAACTGTTTCCCAGTTTTGCCTCAAGTCATTTCATTTTCACTCTCAATTATCTTTAATGATACATCCCCTCTGTAGAGCCACAGTGTGTGAATATAATAATTACATCATACAAGATATATATTTATCACAATTTGCAGTTGATATGTAGTTTGTATGTAATGTACAACTTTGTACTGTACACTAGTAAAAAGTACAATTGCCTCATGTTGTTGTTTCATTTTTAATAATATGTACCATAACAATTGCCCCATGTTTATTGGCTAGCAGATTAATTGGACAGTGATGATTGGTGACACAATGTAATTTAGAAATGTTTGCAGTTAACATTTTAAACTGGATTACATATCCTGTTGTTCAGAGTGAAGTTACTGTACCTACTAGAGCTCAGTCATGGCATATTCTGAAAGAAAACGTTAAGGAATGCCATTACACCATCTTTCTATTTGCATGTTTACCTGTCAACAGACTGATGCTGATCTACTGGTGTCCATGGTGACACCGTTGGAAGATGAGGATGTGGTGAGATGCTTCTCCTACACATCCCAGGGGGACCTGGCTCCTGTCAATGCCTTCATTGGAGGACTGGCCGCGCAGGAAGTTTTGAAGGTAAGCTCTCAACCGTTTTAATCTCAAGGACCCCCAGTTTACTATGCATTATGGGCACGGACCACCATAACTCTGAGAGCGTACAAACGGAACAGTAAGGGTCCATGGTTGGTTATAATAACACACTCAGAGTTACAACAACACTGACGATTTTATAGTGTAGGGTTTGGAAATGACACAAATGTGTTTTTTACGCACTATATTTGACTGCAAAGTTGCACCGTTTTTTATTCTGGCAGGGCTACATGTTTATGGTACTACTAAATGATATGCGTTGGCCGGGAAGGCAGCTATGCTCACCACTATAGCACCAACGCTTTATTACCATATGAGAGAGAGAGCCTCCCTATCAAGAGAGGGGGAAGGGAGAGAGACATTAGTCTTAACCATTAGGTCAACATTTGTGTCAGATCCTGTGTCTAGGTGAGACCTGACCTTTGACACAATCTAAATGTCTCAATAGAAGAGCAGGGAGACAAAATACAGCCACCCAATTGTATAAGTTATATTGTATTAACATACTCTGTCTACCATACAGATTGGACAACATTACATTTTATTCATTAAAAAAAGTTACATGGTGCCGCTTTAAGTCAAACTATAAGGTAAGACACTCCTGCTGAATTATTATTCAACTTAGTAAAAGTTGCTGAGTAAAATGTATGCTTGAGTTGAAATACTGGAGTACATGGAAATACTAAAGTATTCAAAAATAAATAAAAAAAAAATTACAAAGGATGTTTACTATACATTGCTGTATGTAGGCATTTTTCCAAAAAAGGTTTTCCAGAAGAAGAAAAAATAAAAAGTTGAAAATAGCCGATGCAACACTTTATGAGCTTGTAGATCTGTTATTTCCCACTATATTTGAAATATGGCATACATGGTTGATTCATGGAGCACGCTTCATGTGCCCTACCAAATAGGGGCCTTACGAAGACCCCCATAGTACATGAAAGCACATCCAAAACAACAGGTGGTGGAGGGTGAGCAGCCATCTGAAAAGCAGCAGCGACAGCAGTAAGCACAGAGCAGTAAAGCAGCAGCAAACAGCAAGCAGTAATGAGCAATGCAAACTTTCGTTTAAACAGGGCACTCTATTATTGAAGTGAGTATGTGATTGGATGAGAATAGAAGCATATGGAGCTGACACCGACCAATGTTCAGCTACCAGCAAACTGCACAGTTTCCTGACTGAACTTGCTCTGTGCATGTACCATCTGTGTCATTTCGTCAGAATATAATGTAAATAATATTTGATGTACAGTATATTGTCTCCATTGTTTCCCTGTAGGCCTGCAGTGGGAAGTTCACACCTCTTCAGCAGTGGCTGTATTTTGATGCATTGGAATGCCTCCCTGAAGACCATGAAGAAATGAAAGAACAACTGACGCAGAGCAGCTGTTCTTTAGTAAGACTTTGTTACTTTGTTGAGGTTGGGCTAACCCTGAGTTCTTGGAACCCAGAAGTTGAAATCAGAGGGTGTACTTTCAAAATTGTTCTACAATAGTGAAAATAGCAGATCTACAAGCTCAAGATGCGCTTGTAGATCGGCAATTTCCACAAATGTTTTTTACGAGTTTGTTTTATTATAATGGAAACGTAAACAGAAAAAATAAAACCCACAGAACAGGCAGGCTCCCATTGTATTTATCTTCTTTTTTAAATACCAATCCTTCGGGATACCGCACACGCTCACAAGCTTATATTTCTCTTAAAATTCCCCGAATGAATAGCGAACAAGGAAAATCTGCTTTTTCATTTTATGGCCCTGACAAATGGAACAAACTCCAGGTCTCTCTGAAACTGGATAGTCTAATCTCCATAGAGTCTTTTAAGGTTCTTCTCAACGAGGTATCACATAAAGAATGTACCTGTTTTGCACATCCATTGTGATTTTACATCATGTGTATTCTCTATATTCTCTGTATTATTATTATTATTATTTTCTTTCATGTTCTTCTATACTATATCTTACTTCACTGTTTATTGTTTTCTATTGCATATACTGTATCTGTGTTGTACTCAGGGCGTCCTCGCAAAAGAGAGCTTGCTCTCAACGGACTACCCTGAATAAATAAAGGTCAATAAAAAATAAAAAACTTAAAGGACCACTTCACCCATTTTCAACCTATGTTCATATAATTGTTCCTCTGTTGGTCTCTGTTGCAGAAGGACACACGATATGATGGACAGATCTCTGTGTTCGGGTCAGGCTTCCAGGAGAGACTTCTGCAGCAGAAGTATTTCCTGGTGAGTGTATTTCTAATCTTTGCCCAGAAGGGGGCAGACTCTGCATGTCAAAAAAAGAAGAAAAAAGAACAGGCTCCATCTGTGTTTTCCTCTGATCAGTACTTTGTGTAATTTTAAGATTTCTTTGGCTATTCAAAAATAGCAGATCTACAAGCTCGTAGCTCGGCACTCGGTGCCGCGCTACGAGCTTGTAAATCTGCTATTTTTGAAAAATCTTGAAAATGTGTGCAAATCTTTGAATGTACGTTTTTTAAAGCGAACATTTTTAACTAAAATCTTTGCCTCTGGCTGATTCTACAAATGTCTTCTAAATCCTAAGTTGGCCCCCAAAATGATATGTATTTGGCCGCAGACCCCCATCTAAAATATGTTGTTCCAGGGACCTACAAACTACATATCAACTGGTGCATAACTATTAGTTAAAATTTTCATATGAGAAAGTGTCATCATGGCCAAAATTGGAGAGATGAATCTCATTGAGGCACACCGTTAAATGGCAAATTATCTGTTGTGTGTATATAAGTGTAGGACTGTGGTTCTCAAACTTTTCTGGACCAGGGCCCATTTGAACATTTAAATGAATCTTTCCTGGGTGGGCTTGAACCACCATCCTCTCGGTTAACAGCCGAGCGCGCTAACCATTTGCGCCACAGAGACTGATAGCAAGTTATTTTAAAAAGAAAAAATTCTGGTTTGGTACAGTCCAGTCTAAAAATAGGTTTAGGTTTGCTATAAGAAAATATTTTGAAAACACACCTGCATACGAACTTGTAATAGCAACTCTGGTGGGACTCGAACCGAAACCTTTAAAGCTCTCCAACTGGTGTAATCTAACCCTACGTTCTGTGAGTGCAGGATTATCGTCTGTAGCTGCACAGAATTCAAATGAATCGTCCCTGGGTGGGCTTGAACCACCATCCTCTCGGTTAACAGCCGAGCGCGCTAACCAATTGCGCCACAGAGACTGATAGCAATTTAAAAAAGAAAAAAATCTGGTTTGGTACAGTCCAGTCTAAAACTAGGTTTAGGTTTGCTTTATGAAAATATTTTGAAAACACAACTGCATACGAACTTGTAATAGCAGCTCTGGTGGGACTCGAACCCAAACCTTTAAAGCTCTCCAACTGGTGTAATCTAACTTTACGTTCTGTGAGCGTGGGCTTATCGTCTGTAGCTACACAGAATTTAAATTAATTGTCCCTGGGAGGGCTTGAACCACCATCCTCTCGGTTAACAGCCGAGCGCGCTAACCAATTGCGCCACAGAGACTGATAGCAAGTGATTTTAAAAAGAAAAAATTCTGGTTTGGTACAGTCTAGTCTAAAAATAGATTTAGGTTTGCTATAAGAAAATATTTTGAAAACACACCTGCATACGAACTTGTAATAGCAACTCTGGTGGGACTCGAACACAAACCTTTAAAGCTCTCCAACTTGTGTAATCTAACCCTACGTTCTGTGAGTGCAGGCTTATCGTCTGTAGCTACACAGCATTTAAATGAATCGTCCCTGGGTGGGCTTGAACCACCATCCTCTCGGTTAACAGCCGAGCACGCTAACCAATTGCGCCACAGAGACTGATAGCAAGTGATTTTAAAAAGAAACAATTCCGGTTTGGTACAGTCCGGTCTAAAAATAGGTTTAGGTTTGCTATAAGAAAATATTTTGAAAACACACCTGCATGAGAACTTGTAATAGCAACTCAGGCGGGACTCGAACCCAAACCTTTAAAGCTCTCCAATTGGTGTAATCTAACCCTACGTTCTGTGAGTGCAGGATTATCGTCTGTAGCTGCACAGAATTCAAATGAGTCGTCCCTGGGTGGGCTTGAACCACCATCTTCTCGGTTAACAGCCTAGCACGCTAACCAATTGCGCCACAGAGACTGATAGCAAGTGATTCTAAAAAGAAACAATTCTGGTTTGGTACAGTCCGGTCTAAAAATAGGTTTAGGTTTGCTATAAGAAAATATTTTGAAAAAACACCTGCATAAGAACTTGTAATAGCAACTCTGGGGGGACTCGAACCCAAAACTTTAAAGCTCTCCAACTTGTGTAATCTAACCCTACGTTCTGTGAGTGCAGGCTTATCGTCTGTAGCTGCACAGAATTTAAATGAATCGTCCCTGGGTAAGCTTGAACCACCATCCTCTCGGTTAACAGCCGAGCGCGCTAACCAATTGCGCCACAGAGACTGATAGCAAGTGATTTTAAAAAGAAAAAATTCTGGTTTGGTACAGTCTAGTCTAAAAATAGGTTTAGGTTTGCTATAAGAAAATATTTTGAAAACACACCCGCATACGAACTTGTAATAGCAACTCTGGTGGGACTCGAACCCAAACCTTTAAGGCTCTCCAACTTGTGTAATCTAACCCTACGTTCTATGAGTGCAGGCTTATCGTCTGTAGCTGCACAGAATTTAAATGAATCGTCCCTGGGTGGGCTTGAACCACCATCCTCTCGGTTAACAGCCGAGCGCGCTAACCAATTGCGCCACAGAGACTGATAGCAAGTGATTTTAAAAAGAGAAAAATCTGGTTTGGTACAGTCTAGTCTAAAAATAGGTTTAGGTTTGTTATAACAAAATATTTTGAAAACACACCCGCATACGAACTTGTAATAGCAACTCTGGTGGGACTCAAACCCAAACCTTCAAAGCTCTCCAACTTGTGTAATCTAACCCTACATTCTGTGAGTGCAGGCTTATCGTCTGTAGTTGCACAGAATTCAAATGAGACGTCCCTGGGTGGGCTTGAACCACCATTCTCTCCGTTAACAGCCGAGCGCGCTAACCAATTGCGCCACAGAGACTGATAGCAAGTGATTTTAAAAAGAAACAATTCCGGTTTGGTACAGTCCGGTCTAAAAATAGGTTTAGGTTTGCTATAAGAAAATATTTTGAAAACACACCTGCATACGAACTTGTAATAGCAACTCTGGTGGGACTCGAACCCAAACCTTTAAAGCTCTCCAATTGGTGTAATGTAACCCTACGTTCTGTGAGTGCAGGCTTATCGTCTGTAGCTGCACAGAATTTAAATGAATCGTCCCTGGGTGGGCTTGAACCACCATCCTCTCGGTTAACAGCCGAGCGAGCTAACCAATTGCGCCACAGAGACTGATAGCAATTTTAAAAAGAAAGAATTCTGGTTTGGTACAGTCCAGTCTAAAACTAGGTTTAGGTTTGCTATATGAAAATATTTTGAAAACACCTGCATACGAACTTGTAATAGCAACTCTGGTGGGACTCGAACCCAAACCTTTAAAGCTCTCCAACTGGTGTAATCTAACTTTACGTTCTGTGAGCGTGGGCTTATCGTCTGTAGCTACACAGAATTTAAATTAATCGTCCCTGGGTGGGCTTGAACCACCATCCTCTCGGTTAACAGCCGAGCGCGCTAACCAATTGCGCCACAGAGACTGATAGCAAGTTATTTTAAAAAGAAAAAATTCTGGTTTTGTACAGTCTAGTCTAAAAATAGATTTAGGTTTGCTATAAGAAAATATTTTGAAAACACACCTGCATACGAACTTGTAATAGCAACTCTGGTGGGACTCGAACACAAACCTTTAAAGCTCTCCAACTTGTGTAATCTAACCCTACGTTCTGTGAGTGCAGGCTTATCGTCTGTAGCTACACAGCATTTAAATGAATCGTCCCTGGGTGGGCTTGAACCACCATCCTCTCGGTTAACAGCCGAGCACGCTAACCAATTGCGCCACAGAGACTGATAGCAAGTGATTTTAAAAAGAAACAATTCCGGTTTGGTACAGTCCGGTCTAAAAATAGGTTTAGGTTTGCTATAAGAAAATATTTTGAAAACACACCTGCATGAGAACTTGTAATAGCAACTCAGGCGGGACTCGAACCCAAACCTTTAAAGCTCTCCAATTGGTGTAATCTAACCCTACGTTCTGTGAGTGCAGGATTATCGTCTGTAGCTGCACAGAATTCAAATGAGTCGTCCCTGGGTGGGCTTGAACCACCATCTTCTTGGTTAACAGCCTAGCACGCTAACCAATTGCGCCACAGAGACTGATAGCAAGTGATTCTAAAAAGAAACAATTCTGGTTTGGTACAGTCCGGTCTAAAAATAGGTTTAGGTTTGCTATAAGAAAATATTTTGAAAAAACACCTGCATAAGAACTTGTAATAGCAACTCTGGGGGGACTCGAACCCAAAACTTTAAAGCTCTCCAACTTGTGTAATCTAACCCTACGTTCTGTGAGTGCAGGCTTATCGTCTGTAGCTGCACAGAATTTAAATGAATCGTCCCTGGGTAAGCTTGAACCACCATCCTCTCGGTTAACAGCCGAGCGCGCTAACCAATTGCGCCACAGAGACTGATAGCAAGTGATTTTAAAAAGAAAAAATTCTGGTTTGGTACAGTCTAGTCTAAAAATAGGTTTAGGTTTGCTATAAGAAAATATTTTGAAAACACACCCGCATACGAACTTGTAATAGCAACTCTGGTGGGACTCGAACCCAAACCTTTAATGCTCTCCAACTTGTGTAATCTAACCCTACGTTCTATGAGTGCAGGCTTATCGTCTGTAGCTGCACAGAATTTAAATGAATCGTCCCTGGGTGGGCTTGAACCACCATCCTCTCGGTTAACAGCCGAGCGCGCTAACCAATTGCGCCACAGAGACTGATAGCAAGTGATTTTAAAAAGAGAAAAATCTGGTTTGGTACAGTCTAGTCTAAAAATAGGTTTAGGTTTGTTATAACAAAATATTTTGAAAACACACCAGCATACGAACTTGTAATAGCAACTCTGGTGGGACTCGAACCCAAACCTTCAAAGCTCTCCAACTTGTGTAATCTAACCCTACATTCTGTGAGTGCAGGCTTATCGTCTGTAGTTGCACAGAATTCAAATGAGACGTCCCTGGGTGGGCTTGAACCACCATTCTCTCCGTTAACAGCCGAGCGCGCTAACCAATTGCGCCACAGAGACTGATAGCAAGTGATTTTAAAAAGAAACAATTCCGGTTTGGTACAGTCCGGTCTAAAAATAGGTTTAGGTTTGCTATAAGAAAATATTTTGAAAACACACCTGCATACGAGCTTGTAATAGCAACTCTGGTGGGACTCGAACCCAAACCTTTAAAGCTCTCCAATTGGTGTAATGTAACCCTACGTTCTGTGAGTGCAGGCTTATCGTCTGTAGCTGCACAGAATTTAAATGAATCGTCCCTGGGTGGGCTTGAACCACCATCCTCTCGGTTAACAGCCGAGCGCGCTAACCAATTGCGCCACAGAGACTGATAGCAATTTTAAAAAGAAAAAATTCTGGTTTGGTACAGTCCAGTCTAAAACTAGGTTTAGGTTTGCTATATGAAAATGTTTTGAAAACACCTGCATACGAACTTGTAATAGCAACTCTGGTGGGACTCGAACCCAAACCTTTAAAGCTCTCCAACTGGTGTAATCTAACTTTACGTTCTGTGAGCGTGGGCTTATCGTCTGTAGCTACACAGAATTTAAATTAATCGTCCCTGGGTGGGCTTGAACCACCATCCTCTCGGTTAACAGCCGAGCGCGCTAACCAATTGCGCCACAGAGACTGATAGCAAGTTATTTTAAAAAGAAAAAATTCTGGTTTTGTACAGTCTAGTCTAAAAATAGATTTAGGTTTGCTATAAGAAAATATTTTGAAAACACACCTGCATACGAACTTGTAATAGCAACTCTGGTGGGACTCGAACACAAACCTTTAAAGCTCTCCAACTTGTGTAATCTAACCCTACGTTCTGTGAGTGCAGGCTTATCGTCTGTAGCTACACAGCATTTAAATGAATCGTCCCTGGGTGGGATTGAACCACCATCCTCTCGGTTAACAGCCGCGCGCGCTAACCAATTGCGCCACAGAGACTGATAGCAAGTGATTTTAAAAAGAAAAAATTCTGGTTTGGTACAGTCTAGTCTAAAAATAGGTTTAGGTTTGCTATAAGAAAATATTTTGAAAACACACCTGCATAAGAACTTGTAATAGCAACTCAGGTGGGACTCGAACCCAACCCTTTATGCTCTCCAATTGGTGTAATCTAACCCTACGTTCTGTGAGTGCAGGATTATCGTCTGTAGCTGCACAGAATTCAATTGAATCGTCCCTGGGTGGGCTTGAACCACCATCCTCTCGGTTAACAGCCGAGCGCGCTAACCAATTGCGCCACAGAGACTGATAGCAATTTTAAAAAGAAAAGATTCTGGTTTGGTACAGTCCAGTCTAAAACTAGGTTTAGGTTTGCTATATGAAAATATTTTGAAAAAACACCCGCATACGAACCTGTAATAGCAACTCTGGTGGGACTCGAACACAAACCTTTAAAGCTCTCCAACTTGTGTAATCTAACCCTACGTTCTGTGAGTGCAGGCTTATCGTCTGTAGCTACACAGCATTTAAATGAATCGTCCCTGGGTGGGCTTGAACCACCATCCTCTCGGTTAACAGCCGAGCGCGCTAACCAATTGCGCCACAGAGACTGATAGCAAGTGATTTTAAAAAGAAAAAATTCTGGTTTGGTACAGTCTAGTCTAAAAATAGTTTTAGGTTTGCTATAAGAAAATATTTTGAAAACACACCTGCATAAGAACTTGTAATAGGAACTCAGGTGGGACTCGAACCCAAACCTTTATGCTCTCCAATTGGTGTAATCTAACCCTACGTTCTGTGAGTGCAGGATTATCGTCTGTAGCTGCACAGAATTCAAATGAATCGTCCCTGGGTGGGCTTGAACCACCATCCTCTCGGTTAACAGCCGAGCTCGCTAACCAATTGCGCCACAGAAACTGATAGCAAGTGATTTTAAAAAGAAAAAATTCTGGTTTGGTACAGTCTAGTCTAAAAACAGGTTTAGGTTTGCTATAAGAAAATATTTAGTTACACACCTGCATACGAACTTGTAATAGCAACTGTGGTGGGACTCGAACACAAACCTTTAAAGCTCTCCAACTTGTGTAATGTAACCCTACGTTCTTTGAGTGCAGGCTTATCGTCTGTAGCTGCACAGAATTTAAATGAATCGTCCCTGGGTGGGCTAGAACCACCATCTTCTCGGTTAACAGCCGAGCGGGCTAACCAATTGCGCCACAGAGACTGGTAGCGAGTGATTTTTAAAAGAAAAAATTCTGGTTTGGTACAGTCTAGTCTAAAAATAGGTTTAGGTTTGCTATAAGAAAATATTTTGAAAACACACCTGCATACAAACTTGTATTAGCAACTCTGGTGGGACTCGAACCCAAACCTTTAAAGCTCTCCAACTTGTGTAATCTAACCCTACGTTCTGTGAGTGCAGGCTTATCGTCTGTAGCTACACAGCATTTAAATGAATCGTCCCTGGGTGGGCTTGAACCACCATCCTCTCGGTTAACAGCCGAGCGCGCTAACCAATTGCGCCACAGAGACTGATAGCAAGTGATTTTAAAAAGAAAAATTCTGGTTTGGTACAGTCTAGTCTAAAAATAGGTTTAGGTTTGCTATAAGAAAATATTTTGAAAACACACCTGCATAAGAACTTGTAATAGCAACTCAGGTGGGACTCGAAACCAAACCTTTATGCTCTCCAATTGGTGTAATCTAACCCTACGTTCTGTGAGTGCAGGATTATCGTCTGTAGCTGCACAGAATTCAATTGAATCGTCCCTGGGTGGGCTTGAACCACCATCCTCTCGGTTAACAGCCGAGCGCGCTAACCAATTGCGCCACAGAGACTGATAGCAATTTTAAAAAGAAAGAATTCTGGTTTGGTACAGTCCAGTCTAAAACTAGGTTTAGGTTTGCTATATGAAAATATTTTGAAAAAACACCCGCATACGAACTTGTAATAGCAACTCTGGTGGGACTCGAACACAAACCTTTAAAGCTCTCCAACTTGTGTAATCTAACCCTACTTTCTGTGAGTGCAGGCTTATCGTCTGTAGCTACACAGCATTTAAATGAATCGTACCTGGGTGGGTTTGAACCAGCATCCTCTCGGTTAACAGCCGAGCGCGCTAACCAATTGCGCCACAGAGACTGATAGCAAGTGATTTTAAAAAGAAATAATTCTGGTTTGGTACAGTCTAGTCTAAAAATAGGTTTAGGTTTGCTATAAGAAAATATTTTGAAAACACACCTGCATAAGAACTTGTAATAGGAACTCAGGTGGGACTCGAACCCAAACCTTTATGCTCTCCAATTGTTGTAATCTAACCCTACGTTCTGTGAGTGCAGGATTATCGTCTGTAGCTGCACAGAATTCAAATGAATCGTCCCTGGGTGGGCTTGAACTACCATCCTCTCGGTTAACAGCCGAGCGCGCTAACCAATTGCGCCACAGAGACTGATAGCAAGTGATTTTAAAAAGAAAAAATTCTGGTTTGGTACAGTCCAGTCTAAAACTAGGTTTAGGTTTGCTATATGAAAATATTTTGAAAACACCTGCATACGAACTTGTAATAGCAACTCTGGTGGGACTCGAAACCAAACCTTTAAAGCTCTCCAACTGGTGTAATCTAACTTTACGTTCTGTGAGCGTGGGCTTATCGTCTGTAGCTACACAGAATTTAAATTAATCGTCCCTGGGTGGGCTTGAACCACCATCCTCTCGGTTAACAGCCGAGCGCGCTAACCAATTGCGCCACAGAGACTGATAGCAAGTGATTTTAAAAAGAAAAAATTCTGGTTTGGTACAGTCTAGTCTAAAAATAGATTTAGGTTTGCTATAAGAAAATATTTTGAAAACACACCTGCATAAGAACTTGTAATAGGAACTCAGGTGGGACTCGAACCCAAACCTTTATGCTCTCCAATTGGTGTAATCTAACCCTACGTTCTGTGAGTGCAGGATTATCATCTTTAGCTGCACAGAATTCAAATGAATCGTCCCTGGTGGGCTTGAACCACCATCCTCTCGGTTAAGAGCCGAGCTCGCTAACCAATTGCGCCACAGAAACTGATAGCAAGTGATTTTAAAAAGAAAAAATTCTGGTTTGGTACAGTCTAGTCTAAAAATAGGTTTAGGTTTGCTATAAGAAAATATTTTGAAAACACACCTGCATACGAACTTGTAATAGCAACTGTGGTGGGACTCGAACACAAACCTTTAAAGCTCTCCAACTTGTGTAATGTAACCCTACGTTCTTTGAGTGCAGGCTTATCGTCTGTAGCTGCACAGAATTTAAATGAATCGTCCCTGGGTGGGCTTGAACCACCATCCTCTCGGTTAACAGCCGAGCGCGCTAACCAATTGCGCCACAGAGACTGATAGCGAGTGATTTTTAAAAGAAAAAATTCTGGTTTGGTACAGTCTAGTCTAAAAATAGGTTTAGGTTTGCTATAAGAAAATATTTTGAAAACACACCTGCATACAAACTTGTAATAGCAACTCTGGTGGGACTCGAACCCAAACCTTTAAAGTTCTCCAACTTGTGTAATCTAACCCTACGTTCTGTGAGTGCAGGCTTATCGTCTGTAGCTACACAGCATTTAAATGAATCGTCCCTGGGTGGGCTTGAACCACCATCCTCTCGGTTAACAGCCGAGCGCGCTAACCAATTGCGCCACAGAGACTGATAGCAAGTGATTTTAAAGAGAAAAAATTCTGGTTTGGTACAGTCCAGTCTAAAACTAGGTTTAGGTTTGCTATATGAAAATATTTTGAAAACACCTGCATACGAACTTGTAATAGCAACTCTGGTGGGACTCGAACCCAAACCTTTAAAGCTCTCCAACTGGTGTAATCTAACTTTACGTTCTGTGAGCGTGGGCTTATCGTCTGTAGCTACACAGAATTTAAATTAATCGTCCCTGGGTGGGCTTGAACCACCATCCTCTCGGTTAACAGCCGAGCGCGCTAACCAATTGCGCCACAGAGACTGATAGCAAGTGATTTTAAAAAGAAAAAATTCTGGTTTGGTACAGTCTAGTCTAAAAATAGATTTAGGTTTGCTATAAGAAAATATTTTGAAAACACACCTGCATACGAACTTGTAATAGCAACTCTGGTGGGACTCGAACACAAACCTTTAAAGCTCTCCAACTTGTGTAATGTAACCCTACGTTCTTTGAGTGCAGGCTTATCGTCTGTAGCTGCACAGAATTTAAATGAATCGTCCCTGGGTGGGCTTGAACCACCATCCTCTCGGTTAACAGCCGAGCGCGCTAACCAATTGCGCCACAGAGACTGATAGCGAGTGATTTTTAAAAGAAAAAATTCTGGTTTGGTACAGTCTAGTCTAAAAATAGGTTTAGGTTTGCTATAAGAAAATATTTTGAAAACACACCTGCATACAAACTTGTAATAGCAACTCTGGTGGGACTCGAACCCAAACCTTTAAAGCTCTCCAACTTGTGTAATCTAACCCTACGTTCTGTGAGTGCAGGCTTATCGTCTGTAGCTACACAGCATTTAAATGAATCGTCCCTGGGTGGGCTTGAACCACCATCCTCTCGGTTAACAGCCGAGCGCGCTAACCAATTGCGCCACAGAGACTGATAGCAAGTGATTTTAAAGAGAAAAAATTCTGGTTTGGTACAGTCCAGTCTAAAACTAGGTTTAGGTTTGCTATATGAAAATATTTTGAAAACACCTGCATACGAACTTGTAATAGCAACTCTGGTGGGACTCGAACCCAAACCTTTAAAGCTCTCCAACTGGTGTAATCTAACTTTACGTTCTGTGAGCGTGGGCTTATCGTCTGTAGCTACACAGAATTTAAATTAATCGTCCCTGGGTGGGCTTGAACCACCATCCTCTCGGTTAACAGCCGAGCGCGCTAACCAATTGCGCCACAGAGACTGATAGCAAGTGATTTTAAAAAGAAAAAATTCTGGTTTGGTACAGTCTAGTCTAAAAATAGATTTAGGTTTGCTATAAGAAAATATTTTGAAAACACACCTGCATACGAACTTGTAATAGCAACTCTGGTGGGACTCGAACACAAACCTTTAAAGCTCTCCAACTTGTGTAATCTAACCCTACGTTCTGTGAGTGCAGGCTTATCGTCTGTAGCTACACAGCATTTAAATGAATCGTCCCTGGGTGGGCTTGAACCACCATCCTCTCGGTTAACAGCCGAGCGCGCTAACCAATTGCGCCACAGAGACTGATAGCAAGTGATTTTAAAAAGAAAAAATTCTGGTTTGGTACAGTCTAGTCTAAAAATAGGTTTAGGTTTGCTATAAGAAAATATTTTGAAAACACACCTGCATAAGAACTTGTAATAGGAACTCAGGTGGGACTCGAACCCAAACCTTTATGCTCTCCAATTGGTGTAATCTAACCCTACGTTCTGTGAGTGCAGGATTATCATCTGTAGCTGCACAGAATTCAAATGAATCGTCCCTGGGTGGGTTTGAACCACCATCCTCTCGGTTAACAGCCGAGCTCGCTAACCAATTGTGCCACAGAAACTGATAGCAAGTGATTTTAAAAAGAAAAAATTCTGGTTTGGTACAGTCTAGTCTAAAAATAGGTTTAGGTTTGCTATAAGAAAATATTTTGAAAACACACCTGCATACGAACTTGTAATAGCAACTGTGGTGGGACTCGAACACAAACCTTTAAAGCTCTCCAACTTGTGTAATGTAACCCTACGTTCTTTGAGTGCAGGCTTATCGTCTGTAGCTGCACAGAATTTAAATGAATCATCCCTGGGTGGGCTTGAACCACCATCCTCTCGGTTAACAGCCGAGCGCGCTAACCAATTGCGCCACAGAGACTGATAGCAAGTGATTTGAAAAAGAAAAAATTCTGGTTTGGTACAGTCTAGTCTAAAAATAGGTTTAGGTTTGCTATAAGAAAATATTTTGAAAACACACCTGCATAAGAACTTGTAATAGCAACTCAGGTGGGACTCGAAACCAAACCTTTATGGTCTCCAATTGGTGTAATCTAACCCTACGTTCTGTGAGTGCAGGATTATCGTCTGTAGCTGCACAGAATTCAATTGAATCGTCCCTGGGTGGGCTTGAACCACCATCCTCTCGGTTAACAGCCGAGCGCGCTAACCAATTGCGCCACAGAGACTGATAGCAATTTTAAAAAGAAAGAATTCTGGTTTGGTACAGTCCAGTCTAAAACTAGGTTTAGGTTTGCTATATGAAAATATTTTGAAAAAACACCCGCATACGAACTTGTAATAGCAACGCTGGTGGGACTCGAACACAAACCTTTAAAGCTCTCCAACTTGTGTAATCTAACCCTACTTTCTGTGAGTGCAGGCTTATCGTCTGTAGCTACACAGCATTTAAATGAATCGTCCCTGGGTGGGCTTGAACCACCATCCTCTCGGTTAACAGCCGAGCGCGCTAACCAATTGCGCCACAGAGACTGCTAGCAAGTGATTTTAAAAAGAAAAAATTCTGGTTTGGTACAGCCTAGTCTAAAAATAGGTTTAGGTTTGCTATAAGAAAATATTTTGAAAACACACCTGCATAAGAACTTGTAATAGGAACTCAGGTGGGACTCGAACACAAACCTTTATGCTCTCCAATTGGTGTAATCTAACACTACGTTCTGTGAGTGCAGGATTATCGTCTGTAGCTGCACAGAATTCAAATGAATCGTCCCTGGGTGGGCTTGAACCACCATCCTCTCGGTTAACAGCCGAGCGCGCTAACCAATTGCGCCACAGAGACTGATAGCAAGTGATTTTAAAAAGAAAAAATTCTGGTTTGGTACAGTCTAGTCTAAAAATAGGTTTAGGTTTGCTATAAGAAAATATTTTGAAAACACACCTGCATACGAACTTGTAATAGCAACTCTGGTGGGACTCGAACCCAAACCTTTAAAGCTCTCCAATTGGTGTACCCTACGTTCTGTGAGTGCAGGCTTATCGTCTGTAGCTACACAGCATTTAAATGAATCGTCCCTGGGTGGGCTTGAACCACCATCCTCTCGGTTAACAGCCGAGCGCGCTAACCAATTGCGCCACAGAGACTGATAGCAAGTGATTTTAAAAAGAAAAAATTCTGGTTTGGTACAGTCTAGTCTAAAAATAGGTTTAGGTTTGCTATAAGAAAATATTTTGAAAACACACCTGCATAAGAACTTGTAATAGGAACTCAGGTGGGACTCGAACCCAAACCTTTATGCTCTCCAATTGGTGTAATCTAACCCTACGTTCTGTGAGTGCAGGATTATCATCTGTAGCTGCACAGAATTCAAATGAATCGTCCCTGGGTGGGCTTGAACCACCATCCTCTCGGTTAACAGCCGAGCGCGCTAACCAATTGCGCCACAGAGACTGATAGCAAGTGATTTTAAAAAGAAAAAATTCTGGTTTGGTACAGCCTAGTCTAAAAATAGGTTTAGGTTTGCTATAAGAAAATATTTTGAAAACACACCTGCATAAGAACTTGTAATAAGAACTCAGGTGGGACTCGAACACAAACCTTTATGCTCTCCAATTGGTGTAATCTAACCCTACGTTCTGTGAGTGCAGGATTATCGTCTGTAGCTGCACAGAATTCAAATGAATCGTCCCTGGGTGGGCTTGAACCACCATCCTCTCGGTTAACAGCCGAGCGCGCTAACCAATTGCGCCACAGAGACTGATAGCAAGTGATTTTAAAAAGAAAAAATTCTGGTTTGGTACAGTCTAGTCTAAAAATAGGTTTAGGTTTGCTATAAGAAAATATTTTGAAAACACACCTGCATACGAACTTGTAATAGCAACTCTGGTGGGACTCGAACCCAAACCTTTAAAGCTCTCCAATTGGTGTACCCTACGTTCTGTGAGTGCAGGCTTATCGTCTGTAGCTACACAGCATTTAAATGAATCGTCCCTGGGTGGGCTTGAACCACCATCCTCTCGGTTAACAGCCGAGCGCGCTAACCAATTGCGCCACAGAGACAGATAGCAAGTGATTTTAAAAAGAAAAAATTCTGGTTTGGTACAGTCTAGTCTAAAAATAGGTTTAGGTTTGCTATAAGAAAATATTTTGAAAACACACCTGCATAAGAACTTGTAATAGGAACTCAGGTGGGACTCGAACCCAAACCTTTATGCTCTCCAATTGGTGTAATCTAACCCTACGTTCTGTGAGTGCAGGATTATCGTCTGTAGCTGCACAGAATTCAAATGAATCGTCCCTGGGTGGGCTTGAACCACCATCCTCTCGGTTAACAGCCGAGCGCGCTAACCAATTGCGCCACAGAGACTGATAGCAAGTGATTTTAAAAAGAAAAAATTCTGGTTTGGTACAGTCTAGTCTAAAAATAGGTTTAGGTTTGCTATAAGAAAATATTTTGAAAACACACCTGCATACGAACTTGTAATAGCAACTGTGGTGGGACTCGAACACAAACCTTTAAAGCTCTCCAACTTGTGTAATGTAACCCTACGTTCTTTGAGTGCAGGCTTATCGTCTGTAGCTGCACAGAATTTAAATGAATCGTCCCTGGGTGGGCTTGAACCACCATCCTCTCGGTTAACAGCCGAGCGCGCTAACCAATTGCGCCACAGAGACTGATAGCGAGTGATTTTTAAAAGAAAAAATTCTGGTTTGGTACAGTCTAGTCTAAAAATAGGTTTAGGTTTGCTATAAGAAAATATTTTGAAAACACACCTGCATACAAACTTGTAATAGCAACTCTGGTGGGACTCGAACCCAAACCTTTAAAGCTCTCCAACTTGTGTAATCTAACCCAACGTTCTGTGAGTGCAGGCTTATCGTCTGTAGCTGCAAAGAATTTTAATGAATGGTCCCTGGGTGGGCTTGAACCACCATCCTCTCGGTTAACAGCTGAGCGCGCTAACCAATTGCGCCACAGAGACTGATAGCAAGTGATTTTAAAAAGAAAAAATTCTGGTTTGGTACAGTCTAGTCTAAAAATAGGTTTAGGTTTGCTATAAGAAAATATTTTGAAAACACACCTGCATACGAACTTGTAATAGCAACTCTGGTGGGACTCGAACCCAAACCTTTAAAGCTCTCCAATTGGTGTACCCTACGTTCTGTGAGTGCAGGCTTATCGTCTGTAGCTACACAGCATTTAAATGAATCGTCCCTGGGTGGGCTTGAACCACCATCCTCTCGGTTAACAGCCGAGCGCGCTAACCAATTGCGCCACAGAGACTGCTAGCAAGTGATTTTAAAAAGAAAAAATTCTGGTTTGGTACAGTCTAGTCTAAAAATAGGTTTAGGTTTGCTATAAGAAAATATTTTGAAAACACACCTGCATACGAACTTGTAATAGCAACTCTGGTGGGACTCGAACCCAAACCTTTAATGCTCTCCAATTGGTTTAATCTAACCCTACGTTCTGTGAGTGCAGGCTTATCGTCTGTAGCTACAGAGCATTTAGATGAATCGTCCCTGGGTGGGCTTGAACCACCATCCTCTCGGTTAACAGCCGAGCGCGCTAACCAATTGCGCCACAGAGACTGATAGCAAGTGATTTTAAAAAGAAAAAATTCTGGTTTGGTACAGTCCGGTCTAAAAATAGGTTTAGGTTTGCTATAAGAAAATATTTTGAAAACACACATGCATACGAACTTGTAATAGCAACTCTGGTGGGACTCGAACGCAAACCTTTAGTGCTCTCCAATTGGTGTAATCTAACCCTACGTTCTGTGAGTGCAAGCTTATCGTCTGTAGTTACAGAGCATTTAGATGAATCGTCCCTGGGTGGGCTTGAACCACCATCCTCTCGGTTAACAGCCGAGCGCGCTAACCAATTGCACCACAGAGACTGATAGCGAGTGATTTTAAAAAGAAAAAATTCTGGTTTGGTAAAGTCCGGTCTAAAAATAGGTTTAGGTTTGCTATAAGAAAATATTTTGAAAAAACACCTGCATAAGAACTTGTAATAGCAACTCTGGTGGGACTCGAACCCAAACCTTTAAAGCTCTCCAATTGGTGTAATCTAACCCTACGTTCTGTGAGTGCAGGCTTATCGTCTGTAGCTACAGCATTTAAATGAATCGTCCCTGGGTGGGCTTGAACCACCATCCTCTCGGTTAACAGCCGAGCGCGCTAACCAATTGCGCCACAGAGATTGATAGCAAGTGATTTTAAAAAGAAAAAATTCTGGTTTGGTACAGTCTAGTCTAAAAATAGGTTTAGGTTTGCTATAAGAAAATATTTTGAAAACACACCTGCATACGAACTTGTAATAGCAACTCTGGTGGGACTCGAACCCAAACCTTTAAAGCTCTCCAATTGGTTTAATCTAACGCTACGTTCTGTGAGTGCAGGCTTATCGTCTGTAGCTGCACAGAATTTAAATGAAACGTCCCTGGGTGGGCTTGAACCACCATCCTCTCGGTTAACAGCCGAGCGCGCTAACCAATTGCGCCACAGAGACTGATAGCAAGTGATTTTAAAAAGAAAAAATTCTGTTTTGGTACAGTCTAGTCTAAAAATAGGTTTAGGTTTGCTATAAGAAAATATTTTGAAAACACACCTGCATAAGAACTTGTAATAGGAACTCAGGTGGGACTCGAACCCAAACCTTTATGCTCTCCAATTGGTGTAATCTAACCCTACGTTCTGTGAGTGCAGGATTATCGTCTGTAGCTGCACAGAATTCAAATGAATCGTCCCTGGGTGGGCTTGAACCACCATCCTCTCGGTTAACAGCCGAGCGCGCTAACCAATTGCGCCACAGAGACTGATAGCAAGTGATTTTAAAAAGAAAAAATTCTGGTTTGGTACAGTCTAGTCTAAAAATAGGTTTAGGTTTGCTATAAGAAAATATTTTGAAAACACACCTGCATACGAACTTGTAATAGCAACTGTGGTGGGACTCGAACACAAACCTTTAAAGCTCTCCAACTTGTGTAATGTAACCCTACGTTCTTTGAGTGCAGGCTTATCGTCTGTAGCTGCACAGAATTTAAATGAATCGTCCCTGGGTGGGCTTGAACCACCATCCTCTCGGTTAACAGCCGAGCGCGCTAACCAATTGCGCCACAGAGACTGATAGCGAGTGATTTTTAAAAGAAAAAATTCTGGTTTGGTACAGTCTAGTCTAAAAATAGGTTTAGGTTTGCTATAAGAAAATATTATGAAAACACACCTGCATACAAACTTGTAATAGCAACTCTGGTGGGACTCGAACCCAAACCTTTAAAGCTCTCCAACTTGTGTAATCTAACCCTACGTTCTGTGAGTGCAGGCTTATCGTCTGTAGCTGCAAAGAATTTTAATGAATCGTCCCTGGGTGGGCTTGAACCACCATCCTCTCGGTTAACAGCCGAGCGCGCTAACCAATTGCGCCACAGAGACTGATAGCAAGTGATTTTAAAAAGAAAAAATTCTGGTTTGGTACAGTCTAGTCTAAAAATAGGTTTAGGTTTGCTATAAGAAAATATTTTGAAAACACACCTGCATACGAACTTGTAATAGCAACTCTGGTGGGACTCGAACCCAAACCTTTAATGCTCTCCAATTGGTGTACCCTACGTTCTGTGAGTGCAGGCTTATCGTCTGTAGCTACACAGCATTTAAATGAATCGTCCCTGGGTGGGCTTGAACCACCATCCTCTCGGTTAACAGCCGAGCGCGCTAACCAATTGCGCCACAGAGACTGCTAGCAAGTGATTTTAAAAAGAAAAAATTCTGGTTTGGTACAGTCTAGTCTAAAAATAGGTTTAGGTTTGCTATAAGAAAATATTTTGAAAACACACCTGCATACGAACTTGTAATAGCAACTCTGGTGGGACTCGAACCCAAACCTTTAATGCTCTCCAATTGGTTTAATCTAACCCTACGTTCTGTGAGTGCAGGCTTATCGTCTGTAGCTACAGAGCATTTAGATGAATCGTCCCTGGGTGGGCTTGAACCACCATCCTCTCGGTTAACAGCCGAGCGCGCTAACCAATTGCGCCACAGAGACTGATAGCTAGTGATTTTAAAAAGAAAAAATTCTGGTATGGTACAGTCCGGTCTAAAAATAGGTTTAGGTTTGCTATAAGAAAATATTTTGAAAACACACATGCATACGAACTTGTAATAGCAACTCTGGTGGGACTCGAACGCAAACCTTTAGTGCTCTCCAATTGGTGTAATCTAACCCTACGTTCTGTGAGTGCAAGCTTATCGTCTGTAGTTACAGAGCATTTAGATGAATCGTCCCTGGGTGGGCTTGAACCACCATCCTCTCGGTTAACAGCCGAGCGCGCTAACCAATTGCGCCACAGAGACTGATAGCGAGTGATTTTAAAAAGAAAAAATTCTGGTTTGGTAAAGTCCGGTCTAAAAATAGGTTTAGGTTTGCTATAAGAAAATATTTTGAAAAAACACCTGCATAAGAACTTGTAATAGCAACTCTGGTGGGACTCGAACCCAAACCTTTAAAGCTCTCCAATTGGTGTAATCTAACCCTACGTTCTGTGAGTGCAGGCTTATCGTCTGTAGCTACAGCATTTAAATGAATCGTCCCTGGGAGGGCTTGAACCACCATCCTCTCGGTTAACAGCCGAGCGCGCTAACCAATTGCGCCACAGAGATTGATAGCAAGTGATTTTAAAAAGAAAAAATTCTGGTTTGGTACAGTCTAGTCTAAAAATAGGTTTAGGTTCGCTATAAGAAAATATTTTGAAAACACACCTGCATACGAACTTGTAATAGCAACTCTGGTGGGACTCGAACCCAAACCTTTAAAGCTCTCCAATTGGTTTAATCTAACGCTACGTTCTGTGAGTGCAGGCTTATCGTCTGTAGCTGCACAGAATTTAAATGAAACGTCCCTGGGTGGGCTTGAACCACCATCCTCTCGGTTAACAGCCGAGCGCGCTAACCAATTGCGCCACAGAGACTGATAGCAAGTGATTTTAAAAAGAAAAAATTCTGTTTTGGTACAGTCCAGTCTAAAAATAGGTTTAGGTTTGCTATAAGAAAATATTTTGAAAAAACACCTGCATACAAACTTGTAATAGCAACTCTGGTGGGACTCAAACCCAAACCTTTGAAGTTCTCTAACTTGTTTAATCTAGCCCTACGTTCTGTGAGTGCAGGCTTCTCGTCTGTAGCTATACAGTATTATTGCAACACAGAGTCCCAAGATGTAATTGGGTGGAGCTTTGATTTAATAAATCTAATTGACGTATATGCTTGATACTTTCATAGGCCAAAGGCAGAGATTACCAGGCACTGCTGGGAGTTGAACCCAGGATTTCCTGTTTACCAGACAGGCACATTAACCAACTAAGTTACTGTGCCAATATTTATGACATAAGTGTAATATGGCCGCCACGAGACCATTAAATGTTTTATGCTTGTCATCCCATCAGGTTGGAGCTGGTGCTATTGGTTGTGAGATTCTGAAGAACTTTGCATGCATTGGCCTCGGTGCTGGTGAAGGAGGACGTGTCATCGTCACCGACATGGACTCCATAGAAAGATCCAACTTAAACCGCCAGTTCCTGTTCCGGTCTCAGGACATCGGGGTGAGAGTTGTGCAATTATTAGGTCCTTTTTACACCAGTACCTGGTATAATTGACAATCAATTTACCACTTAATCTGAGGGCAATTTGGGCATTTATTTATTTTAAAACATTCCTTTTTCTTAAAATAGCGAAAATAGCAGATCTACAAGCTCGCAACGCATTTGCAATAATAATACAATTAAAAACAATAATTTAAGGTAGGGTAAGTGATAGTAACAGGAGTCTCCCTGTCTCTCCAGCTAAACAGAAAATACATTTTCAGGTAGATGTCATCAGTCCCAATTTCACTTGTTTAATCTGTATCCTGTCTGAGTTCTCTATCCTGATTGGATAAAATTGGTATCCTGACCTGAAAATGCATTTTCTGTTTAATAAAGGGCTGGAGAGACCTGTAGACTCCTGTTACTGAAGAAACACTCTATAGCAATACTAATGAGTATCAGAATGTACAGCTATTTAACCGTTAACTTACTTTAACCAAAGAAAATCACTTAGCCTACCTTTAAATCTTGTTTGAAATGACCAAACCTGCCTACTGATGATGTCACTGGTAGATATCAAGGGTACGTTCGAAAATACAGCACTGAGCGCACTGGCCAATACAAACTAATAGGCGAGTGTGCTCCGGTGCGCAATTTCCGAACGCACCCCAAGTGTCACAGAGTGAGTTGACCGAAATAGTTGATAGCTTATAATGAGTGAGACGTGAGGACCAATTATTGAAGATAGGTTGAAAATGGGTGCTCCTTCAAGCATTCCTTTGTCAATCTAACAAGAACACAACACTTTGATGGCAAGACTTTTCCTCTGACTGGAAACTCTTTTACAGTATATTGACATATAGATTTAGGTTTAGGTTTGGCTTTGTTTAGGCTTTCCTGCGTGACCCGATGACGTGGACAGGTCAAAGGCAGTGGTGGAAAGTAACTAAGTACATTTACTTAAGTACTGTACTTAAGTACAATGTTGAGGTCTTTGTACTTTATACTTGAGTATTTCCAATTTTCAGTACTTTTACATCTACTCCACTACATCTCAGAGGCAAATATTATACTTTTACTCCACTACAATTATTTGAAAACTTAAGTTACTAGTTACTTTTCAGATATAAATTATGATATTATAAAACATACATTAACCACTTTAGCCCTATTTTATACATAGGCTATTTGAAAATAGCAGATCTACAAGCTCACAAACGCGTTGTGAGCTTGTATATCTGCTATTTTCAAATATTTTAGCACTTTTACTTTTGGTACTTTAAGTACATTTTGATTCTTTTGCACTTTTACTCAAGTACATTTTGAATACTATAGACTTTTACTTGTAACAGGGTATTTCTATATTGCAGTATTGGTACTTTTACTTCAGTAAATAATTTGAGTACTTTTTCCACCACTGGTCAAAGGTCATCGCTGCTGGTGCTGACGTATTCTGCTGAGCTCAGATTACATTTGGTCAGCATCTACGTACAGAATGTTTGTGTCATGTCTTCTGTGTCAACATACTGTAGCAGAACTGTGTTTCCAACCTTCTGTCAACCATCTTATGTCAGTCAACTGACACTGACACTGTGCAACTTAAAGTAGTGGTTCTCAAAGTGGGTCTGGGGGACCCCCATCGGTTCTAGGGGTCCCAAGCAAAATTAGTTGTAACGCTTGCTATGCATCCCATGTCTAAAATGGATTATGTATTATAAGTACACTTATATAACACCATATGATTGTTCTTATATTGCATACACATTATGAAATATCTTATAATGACTTATTCACCTGTTTCCTAGGCTGTGTGTTTTCCACTTCCTGTCGATTTGATCCAATGAAATCCAATGAAACTGGTCAGATGACCAATGATATCCAATGAAATCGACAGGAAGTGGAAAACACACAGCCTAGGAAACAAGTATTATTATACTTTAAAAAAAAAATACTGGTCACTCACTGACTTTTTCTTTTGGCCAGGATCATAGTGTATTATAATTTTCATAGTTGTAATACATTATGATGATTTTATAATGCATTTATATTCTAATATAGTATGATTATAAGTCACTATAAGTGGTCATTGTGTACTTTAATTAAATTAAAAATATTTTTTTGGCTAAAGCACTATATTGTGATAGAGATCATGGGCACTGCACTCCCTCGGGTTGTCTGCGACGCGTGTGTGGAATTTGAAGTTGGTGGGTCGAACGGTTCTCGACATATATGGATTACATTTCTTGTTTTTAAAAGAAAAAAATGTCTGGTTTGGTACTGTCCAGTCTGGAAAAAAAGGGTTAGGTTTGTTATAAGGAAATATTTTTAAAACACTTCTCGGTGAGAAGACTGGCGGTCTTCTCACCACGTCTCGGCGACCCTCCTCCCTCACGGGGGGAGCCGCCACCAGCAACCCGTTGCTTTACGACCTCAGATCAGACGAGACGACCCGCTGAATTTAAGCATATTACTAAGCGGAGGAAAAGAAACTAACAACATCTGCAGGCAGAGTGTCGCTAGCATGTGCTAGCGACACTCAAACCCACAACTGTTCAACATGCCTATAAGTCCAATGCGCTATCCATTGCAACACAGAGCCATAAAGCTAAATTCATAACTGTGAACCACTCTAGCTGTTTTGACTAAAATAATATTTTACTCTGCATTGAAATACAAAGAGGAAAATAAGATTGTTGCTGTCAGGCAGAAACCTTGTATCTCCATAATTTCATTTTTTTTTAATGCTTTTTAATTAATTAATGCCATGTTTTATACCTCATCATATGACTGTGCAAAAGTTGCAAAAATAGCCAATACGCAAGCTGTGAGCTTGCGTATTGGCTATTTTTGCAACTTTTGAGCTTGTAGATCGGCAATCTTTTTAACATTTTGAACGATTTGATAATGTAATGCCCAAAATAGGGATGCCAGGTTGAAAGTGGTTAAGTTTGTTTGTGGGTTTTACAAATATTTTATCAACTACTTTGCACTGCCGATCCCACCGATGTGGTGGAGTCATAGTGTCTGTGTCCCTTTTGTGCCCATATATGGAAATATCTGTATCTGTCATTCTGTCTATCTACCTGTGTCCCTTTTATGCCCATATATTGAGATCCCTGATGTCATTATTATGCCCATACCATGTATGCCCATATATGGGCATTTACTTGGATCTCTGCAGTTCTGGAAAACCGCATTATCCGAATGACTCGCCATGCTGGCACCGCACTCCCTCGAGTCCTTGCCGGTCCTGAAGTCGGTCGGTCCCATTATCATATGTCAGTGGTTCTCAAACTTTTCAGACTGCGGCCCCCCAAAATAATCATATTTTAACTGAGGACCCCCCCCCCACCCTGACAAGCACTTGGAATTGTAGGAGTCGACGTATTACATTTAGTTTGACTCGGTTCCACAGATAAATATTGTGAAAATAGCCGATCTACAAGCTTAGAGTAGATTGGCTATTTTCAAATAGTTTGCCTCTTTCTTTAATATTTGACAATTTGGCCAATGTTTTTACAGTACTATTTTGTTGATTATTTTGAACGCTGTAAAGGTCAAAAGTAATCAATGTGCAGCTACCCTGTATACACTGTATGTTGGTTTGTTCACTGTTGAGTGAGAAAACAATGTTGCACATTAAGCAAATCATCTGGGGACCCCCCAAAATCATATGGGGACCCCCCTGGGAGTCCCGACCCACAGTTTGAGAGCCACTGACGGCCGGCCCTCCCAGTAGCCAATTTGAATATAGGGTGAAAAGTATTACCAAGAGCTTGTGACTAAACAATAACTCCATTGGATCCATTGGAACACATGTTCTTTGTTTCCATTTCCTGAAAAGTAACCGCTTTGGACATACAAGGTTTCCACTGGACAGCTACGTTATGTAACAACATGGCCTTGAGCCACACTAACTATAGCTGGTCAGCAGTAAATGTGTGGCACAAAAAAAGACCATACATAATATTTTCCATAGGATTTCTGCTGACTGCGTGCCAGTTCATAGTCAAATCCAGATGTCTCCATATGGGAACAGCACATTACTGTTTATAATGAAACGTTGATCAAATGAAACGCAGAATTCGCCGTCTGCTGCCTAAAATACTAGAATTTCCATAAATCTATGTCATTAATCATCCTTGCTCAACTCCCAAATTACCACAATTGCATGATTACGATTTCCCCCGCTTTTTCATACAGAATTACCTAGTCACACTTCCTGTTTGCTGATGCCTGATTTGATTTCTGATTCTGATTATACCTTACGTAAAATGTGTATCACATCTCTCATCTTCATCTTTACATGTGTGTACTTGGGCCTGTAAGTATAGGTCTGTGAGTGTTTCTTGTGCACACATAGATACATGCATCTATGAACACTTGGTTTATGCTTGTGTTCATACACATATCTCTCTCGTCTTGTATGTATTGCTTTGTTTTTCTTGCTCGCATGTATTGCTTTGTTTTGTTTGTTTCTGAACTTGTACAGCACTTTGGTCGACTACGGTTGTTATTAAATGTGCAATGTAAATAAAGTTAGATTTTGATTTGATTTAATCTGCCGAAATTAGCTGATCTACAAGATCAGACTGTGTCGCGGATGTGACGTGTTCTAAGCTTGTACATCTGCTATTTTGGTGTCAGCCTGTCGTTCTATGGTGCCTAAGCATTAATCCTCCCTCAACAGCGACAGAAATCAGAGGTTGCAGCCCAGGCAGTGCGCACCATGAACCCCCAGATGAACATAGAGGCTCATCAGAACCGCCTGGACCAGGAAAGTGAGAAGGTCTATGGACACCACTTCTTCATGGGTCTGGATGGCGTGGTGGCAGCCCTGGATAACATAGAAGCCAGTGAGTAACCTAGCTGGGGACTGAAATCACAGTGACACGTGGGGACAGCAATTACGGTGACACATGGAGCCTGCACTGACAGAACTGCACTCACAGAACCCTAACACTAACATTAAACCCAACACTAATAGATCCCTTGAGAGCGCAGGCTGGCTGCAAAAGAAGTCACAGCACACACGTGTGAAAATGCATTCCATTCAACTTTCAGCTGCAGTTTTCCTCCCAGCAGTGGTGGAAAGTAACTAAGTACATTTACTTAAGTGATTGATTGATTGATTGATGTAGTTTATTTAGTAAGACATGAGAATAGTACATGACAGCACATAACAGTACATGGAAGTACAAATTCACAATACAAGGTCTACTAAACTGGAACTCTCATTAAGCACGCAGCCTGTTTAAGATGAGAATCCCATGCACACAAATCATGATGACATATAAGAGGCAGACAGATATACACACTACTATACAGAATGTCATACAATCAGCTTTCAGGTTACTGGTATGAAGAGAGAAAAAAATATATATATATATATATATATACAAAAGAGGAAAATGAAGGAGGGGGGGGGGGGGTAGGGGGGGGTAGGTTAAGACTTAGACAGGGGCCATTGTACTTAAGTACAATTTTGAGGTATTTGTACTTTACTTGAGCATTTCCAATTTCCAATTATTTTACTTCTACTCCACTACATCTCAGAGGCAAATATCTTACTTTTACTCCACTACAATTATCAGAAAAGTTTAGTTACTAGTTACTTTTCTGATAGGCCTATAAATGATGATGTTATGAAACATACATTAACCACTTTAGCCCTATTTTATACCTAGGCTATTTGAAAATAGCCGATCTACAAGCTCACAACGTGTCGCATTGCGACGCGTTGTGATCTTGTAGATCTGCTATTTTCAAACATTTTAGTACTTTTACTTTTGGTACTTTAAGTACATTTTGATGCCAATACTTTTGTATCTTTACAGGGTCCCCACGGTCATGAAATTCCTGGAAATATTTTGAAATTGAAAAAAAAATAATCCAGTACTGGAAAAGTTTGGGAATTGATCAAAGGTCCTGGAATTTATCAAGGGTCCTGGAAAAATATTTGGCTATGCATTATTTTTGGCTATTGATTTTGTTAATGCAAAACATTTTCATAAACATGTATAACATTACACGAAATATGTAACATAAGTAGTTTTTCGCCGAACGGGCTGTGTGATGGCATATATTATTTAAATAAAATAAGTCATACGGATGCCATAATGAGTCTTCCAGTGAGCTATGCCCTAATTTTGCACGAAATTTTGAATGAAATTGTACTATTCTATATTCTATGCTTTATTTTTGCTACACTGCCTATCTTTGGGCATTCTACATAGGAGTAAGAGACACATTATTGCGCTGAATGATTGTTATATAGGCCTGGAAATTGGGCTAAATATTCTGGAAAAGTTTTGGAAAAGTTTTGGAAATTCATTGCTAAAAATGTGTGGGGACCCTGTCTTTACTCAAGTGAATTTTTTATTCTGGACTATTACTTGTAACAGAGTATTTTTTCTATATTGCAGTATTGATACTCTTACTTAAGTAAAGAGTTTCAGTACTTTTTCCACCTCTGCCTCCCAGTGCGGAGGAAGAAGGCTTGTTTACTATGATCTCTCCCTCTTCAAATATATACTCTTTCTGTTGTGTGTAAGCGATGATAGAGATTCTCAAACCAGTTGTCCTCAAAACCCCGCCTCCAGTCGCTGTGATTAGCCCTGAGACGCAGAGAGATAGCGCTCCACGGCACACGATGCAATAGACTGCTCGCCCAGTGGGCACTCACTCTCCCAGCGTCTCGCTCGGGAGTGCCTCACCAGCCTCACAAACAGGACGTTGAATGAACCGAAACGAGCGCTTCTAAAAAGAACATGTTTGGGATAACGCATAAAGGGCACGTGTGTGTGCAGTCTCAATGTTTGTAAACAAGTAACTGGTGTATTCTAACCCTATGTTCTGTGAGTGCAGCAACAAAGTACATTACTTGAGTGCTGTACTTGAGTAAATGTTTAAGTATCAGTACTTTACTTGAGTATTGTTTTGTTGTGTGTGGATACTATGACTTTCATTCCACTACATTTCAAAGACAAGTATTGTACTTCAAGTTCTGACTACAGTACATGAACCAATTAAGCCCAGTTTCAATACTAAAAATAGCAGCTCTACAAGCTCACAGGCAGACTCCTGGTCTGCAGCTACCACACCTTAGAAAAACTTTGAATGTCCAAATCATAGATATGATGAACTCTTCACTGGAAAATAAAGAGCAGGTCATGTCATTTCAATGACATTTTATTGCAAATAAAAAGAAAATGACAGTGTAGTAACATCACCTTTTTGTATGTATAAAATGTATAAAACATAGGCTACTATGGCTATATATAAAACATCACAACATACTTCAGCCAAGTTGTGGGTAGAAGGGCTTTTGCTCAACAGTGGGATAAAATGAATAGCCTATTAAACATAAAATTACCTGGGCCAGGCACTTCAAAAGAGCCTCCAAACATCAATCATTAGCCTATGTATGCAAATTAGCCATGCAGCCTGGTTAGAATGTCAACAAACAGCACACTTTCTCACCATTCTCAAAGAGAGACAGAGTCAAGGAGATATACCGTATTTATATTTGTAAAAAATAAAACAAGGGACACAAGATAAGAGATGAAAATATGGAAATACTATTTAAATTATGAATGATATTACAAACCCTAATCTAAGCACAAATTAAAACAAACAGAACATAAATATGATGATAATAATAATAATAGTAATGATAATCAACAATCACAACCTTTAAACAATGACTTAAAGACGTAGAGACATGACATTTTTGCTCATTTTATTTAGAAGTTTCAGTCTGAAACGGCCTCGCAACCAATCAGAGGGTTCCATCCCTTCAGGCTATGGCACGGTGGAATTTCACTCACAGCACCTGAGAGCTAGTGTTTGTAGCATGTAGCCTGCAGAGAGAGAGAGAGAGAGAGAGAGAGACAGCCACTGTGCAGAATGTTTGTTACCAAGTTGCTTATTTCTAACCTATAATGATTTCAGATACATAGTTTAGTGTGCTGATTAAGTTTAAAATGAGTAATACACCGCCTGGAGTGGACGTCATCTTGAATGAGATTCAACACGGAGTAGCTCTGTAATTAAAATCAGGTGTGTTTGGAGGAATGTGCAACTATGGGAATCATGCAGGTGAATGAAATCAAGATTCAATTATATTCATACAGGTCATATAGGTCATACATGTCATAACACAGCACGTTTTCGTAGTAATTAAGTAATTAAGATTGGCCTTTTAGGGACTTTTGATATAGAAATACACAAATGGATATATTTTTTCAATTTATTTGGCATCTATTGTTAGGCATGTCCACAACTCATTCACTGCCACAATTATTGCTGGCCGCGTTTGCCCACTGCCAGAGATTTTTCATTGAAAAAAAAAAGTACTCAGGAGCCGAGATACAGAATTTTGAAGTTTTAAGTTAACAAGGAAGTGGATGGGAGTCTAGATCTTTGAAAAATCATATCTCCTTGGTCTTTGGGTCAAATTTGAAGAAAAATTATAATACTAATTTTAAAAGAAAATACGTTTTTTACGTCAGTGGCAGTAGAATCAGAATCAGTTTTATTGTCACATCACAGGTTTACAAGGTAAAAAAAGTGGGTGAAATTATTTTTTGTACATCGTTCCCATCGCAACGTTAGTTTCCATAGAAAGAAGAGGGGGGGGGGGGAGAAGAAGAGGGTGGGGGGCAGGTGGGAAGGAGATCAAAACAAGAGAGCAACAGAAGGCCAGACAAGTTATCTACATATTTACAAATTACCTGAGATAATAAAAAAAAACTAAAAAAAACTAAACTAAGGTGCCTGAGCATAGCAGCAATGTATTGTATACTGTATACTTATACTGTGCATGATAGACAATGGACGTTAAGGTGCTTAGAGGAAAAGGAGCACAATAAAAAAAGACCCAAAAAAAGTCAGTGCGTTATACAAGGGATTAAGGTGCAAAAGGTCAGTGCGTGTCCACCTAGAGTGGACTGACCCTAGTATAATCCGCATGTAGCTCCATGAGGGAGTGCAACAAAAAGTCATTTGTACCTGGTGTAGTCCACAGGTGTGTCCGAGGGGGGGGCTAAAGTCCAAGTCATTGTCCCTGGTATAATCCACCGGTGTGTTCAGGAAGAGCCAGAGAAGTCTGCGCCGCCTGCTGTCAGGCTGCTGAACTCATCCAGGCTTATGCCCCATTCAGCATTCTGACAGCAGCTGGATTGAAACTACACCAAAACCTGGTGGTGGAACTCTTGATACTGCGGTAGAGCCCCTTGCCCGGTCGCGGTCGTTGTAGGGGGTTGAACAGTCTGTGACTTGGGTGGTGCTTGTCCTTGATGATGCGCTTGGCTTTGACCACGCACCGCTTTTTGTACAGTTCCTGGAGCGCTGGGAGCTCGATTCCCATTATCCGCTCTGCCGATCGCACTACTCGTTGTAGGCTGACCTTTTCTCGGGCAGTGCAGTTCCCGTACCAGGCCGTGACACAGCCTGTTAGGATGCCTTCAACAGAACTGTTGTAGTACAGCCTGAGGATGCGACGTCCTACTCCGAGCTTCTTCAGGCGGCGGAGCCAGTACAGTCGCTGCTGAGCCTTTTTCCTCACGTGTGTGGAGTGCGTCTCCCATTTGAGGTCCTCCTCGATGTGTACTCCGAGGAACTTGAACTCGCTGACCCTTTCCACTGCAGCACCGTCGATGAGGATGGGCGCATGGTCTCTCCGCGGCCTCCTGAAGTCCACGATCAGTTCTTTGGTCTTGTCGACGTTAAGAGAGAGGTTGTTCTCGCGGCACCAGTGTGCCAGTGATTTGATCTCCTCTCTGTAGTCAGACTCGTCGTTGTTGACGATTCGGCCTATCACTGTCGTGTCGTCCGCGTACTTTATGATGGTGTTGGAGACATGTGTGGCTATGCAGTCATACGTGTACAGGGAGTAGAGGAGAGGGCTCAGCACGCATCCCTGGGGTGCTCCGGTGTTGAGGGTCAGGGGGTCGGATGTGATGCTGCCCATTCTCACCACCTGATGTCGGTTGGACAAGAAGTCCTGTATCCAGTCGCACATGCTTGGGTGTAGCCCTAGGTCTCTGAGCTTTTTGTCAAGTATTGCTGGGACAATGGTGTTGAATGCTGAGCTGTAGTCCACGAACAGCATACGTACATATTTGTCCTTCAGCAGCTTGTTGTCCATGTGCGAGAGGACGTTTACCAGTATTGGTAAACGGGAATAATTACGTCAATTACGTCAGTGGCAGTGAATGACCGGATATGCTCTTAAAGTGTGAAAATCATATTTTTCATTTCACTATGTCTTTAAATGTTGATGTCTTGTACAGGGGTGTACCTGGACGGCCGCTGTGTCCAGCACCAGAAGCCCATGTTGGAGGGAGGAACCCTTGGAGCCAAGGGCCACACCCTGGTGGTGGTGCCCCACCTGACCGAGTCCTATGGACCCGACAAGTCCGGTTCTGATGATGCAATCCCTCTGTGTACGCTTAAGAACTTCCCTCATCGCATTGAGCACACCCTGCAGGTCAGACATGGGATGGCATTTTAAATATGTAAATGCCAATTTATAACTGCTAAACTTACATTTGGTGATAAAGTAAATGCCGTTTTCTATATCATAAGCAGATGTGTTGTTTCTAGGTAGTTATTTAATCTAAAAGTAAAAAGTATTGTGGTGCTGAAGTCATGTTTACGGTCAATGATGCATTGATTGGAATTTGATTTGGTGTCAGGCTTGTCAGCTCGGGAGACAAAACAGTACGATAGAAATTAATGCAGGAAATATACAGTATTAAAAAAACAATATTTTGTTTTTATATTATATTATCACTCTTAGGGTGTTAACATTTACTTGTAAGGATTTAAGTTAACACTCAGGATTTTGCAGTGTACTGGATGCTTCTATCCAGACTACCTTATAAAGAAGGAATTATTCACATGTCACATGGTTGTATGTGATCTGTTTATTTCCAGACTAACTTTAAACTTTCTCATTCTTCTAGTGGGCCAGAGACCGGTTTGAGTGGCTCTTTAAGCAAACTCCAGAAAGTGTGAATCTGTACTTGAGGTAATCTGTATTTCATATAATTCAAAGCCTCTGTGAATTCCTTTTCCTTTTTGCTGTGCTTACACTCACACAGCATGCGTCTTTGCTTGATACTTCCAATAATATGCCTTCCTCCTCGCACACACAGCATTCCTCTTGCCCTGCAAAACGTAATGACGTGGTTAAGCTCATTCTTCTGCTACACAAATAGTCAAACAGTTGGCTTTTTAGCTGTAAACTTGAGGTAAAATGACCCACAAGACCTGTCTCTCTAGGAGGTTACACTAGCTAATGTGTCCTCCAGGACAGCTCTCTCGACCTGCTCTGTATGTGCAGTAGGTCTATGTACTGTAGGGGGTGCTATGGGGGGTCGGCGACCCCTTAGTTCTGGCGCTGGCTGGGGGGCTGGGAGCTCCACATGCACGCGCGAGCACGCACCGTCAGCTGCGATCTTAACACCTTAAAGTTTAAACAATAGCCTCTCAAGGTTCGCGCCGTCAGCGGCGAGCCGTTCTCAATAGCGTCTACCTGGCTGCTTTGCATAACATTAGGCTACTCGAAAAAAGCCATGGACTTGAATTGAATGTGTACATTCCTCTCTCTGCACTGCAGAGTGAGAAGGGGATCGCTTAGAAGAGGACCCAGTTCTCTGAGACAAGACAAAGACAAGTTGTCTGATTATTTAAGTACTTATGTGTGGGTGAGTCTATGTAAAGGGCTTTTTTATATAAAACTAAAAGGAAAATAAAATAATTAATTAATTGAAACAAAAATAAAAACAACAAATTAACAATGCAACTAAATAATAAGATATAATTACATATCTCTATATATATATATCTATAATTAAATGTCATGTTGAATACAGTATTTCAACTAGCACTGAGCTGATTGGCTATGTGCACATGCGTGCACGTGACGTCAGAAAATATAGCCCCCCTAGTTCAAAAATCCACAGCTCATCACTGACCAAGATCAGTAAAGTGTAGATAGTGCAGAAATACACAGTATGTATTCATCTCTCTCTCTCTCTCTCTCTCTCTCTCTCTCTCTCTCTCTCTCTCTCTCTCTCTCTCTCTCTCTCTCTCTCTCTCTCTCTCTCTCTCTCTCTCTCTTAGCAACATTCTTTGCTGTTGTATGTTCAATACATTGACTATGCATACTAAATGGAAAGACAGTTTTGGCTTCTGTTCTCTTTATTGAATTGGAAATGATTGTTGTTTTTTCATCTTTATCTTTTAATATAGACACCCCAGTGAGGTTTAAAAAGACAATAAAAAGATAACTACAGACAGAGCAATGACCTGATTACAATGGAACTAGATGTTGGTGGCATTTGTGTTGTTTCCAAGCCCTACACTGTAAAATCCTGTGTTAAAGTAACTATGAGTGTGTTATTGTATCCTCAGTGTTTTTGAGAGTGATTACGGGTCCATTTGGTTCCATTTGCACACTCTCAGTCAAACTAACATTGAGCCCAAGCCCTACACTGTGAAAGTCTCAGTGTTATTGCAACTCTGAGAGTGTCATTGTACCCTCAGTGTCGTTATAACCAAATGGACCCTTATCCCCCCCCCCCCAACACCCCATATCCCCCACCCCTCACATACTGCCATAATACCCCTCCACCATACCACCATCAGTTACGCAAGCAGGTGCACAACTAATGACTGGGGAAAAGGTGTTCCAAGCTTTTTCACGTTTGCTTGTAGCGAGCCCACTCAGTTTCACCCAGTATACCTGCCTTTTCTAGTTTTAAATACTTTTGGTGGACACATCAACCTGGTACGAGTTGGGAGTGAGAACGGCACTTCCAGTGGGCAAGAATTCTGGGAGCATTGAAAAGCACAAGCTATTTACAATGTACACAATGTAGACGCTCTTATTCAGAGCGGTTTATAAGCACATGTTTCTGTTTGAATTTAGTTGCAAGTTTTTAGTTTTTTTACTTATTGTCCTTGTGTGAGACCAGTTGCTGTGCCAGCAGTGCCACACACTCACAGAAGGGCCTCTTTGCCCGCTTGCTTCCAATAATATGCCTTCCTCCTCGCTCACACAGCATTCCTCTTGCCCTGCAAAACGTAATGAAGTGGTTAAGCTCATTCTTCTGTTACACAAATATAGTGAAACTTACTGTCGGATTTTTTGCTGTAAACTCGAGGTAAAACGACCCTCAAGACCTGTCTCTCTAGGAGGTTATACTCGCTAATGTGTCCTCCAGAACAGCTCTCTCTCTCTCTCTCTCTCTCTCTCTCTCTCTCTCTCTCTCTCTCTCTCTCTCTCTCTCTCTCTCTCTCTCTCTCTCTCTCTCTCTCTCTCTCTCTCTCTCTCTCTCTGTGTGTCTCGTTCTCTTTCCCCCCGCCCCCTCTCTTGCTCTCTCTCTCTCACGTATGGAAATGCAACAGTTCACATGCAAGCGTTGGTGGTATAGTGGTGAGCATAGCTGCCTTCCAAGCAGTTGACCCGGGTTCGATTCCCGGCCAACGCATGTTCTTCTTTAGGAGTACTTTAAACATACTGCATAGCCCTAATAAAGCCCTGTGTAATATTGCAACTTTGCAATCAAATAATAGTAGGTAAGAAACTAATTTGTCGTTTCCAAGCTCTAAACTGTAAAATCCTTAGTGTCATTGTACCCTCTGTGTTATTGTAATCAAATGGACCCTTATGGGCCCATTTGGTTCCATTTGTTCACTCTCAGTTAAACTAACATTGAGGGTTTTACCAGTGTCTGTGCTTTTACCCTCGGAGCCCAGCTAATCCAACCCTGTTGTGAGAAGACAGACGTTGGTGGCTCATAAACACTCTTGTTGTCTTGTTGAGGTTTGATGTAATCCCCCTACATTGTAAAAAGGTAAAACTGCTTACTTGTGAGTTTCGGGAAGTGATAACAGCTCAGTTAGTTTTTTCCATCCAGACCACCATTCAGCCTTTCTGTCCAAGACGTCTGACCTTGCTATACAGATGTGTAAGAGTAAGAACTTCATGATGCTTTGTTAAGTTTCCCCCTTCCCCCCATCTTGCTCAAAATACTTTTTGGAATGCTTCTTCATAAAGTATTCATGGAAAACCCTTCTAGGCACTTCGTTTTGTGTGGTTGAAGCACGTAGCAAAGTCTGGTGAAAAGATTTAATGACAATACTATAGTAAGGTCCTTTGTTGTTTTAACCACATGAATACTGTAGTCCCTATTTTGGGCATGTCATCATAGGCACAACGTTTTTGATTTCTTTTTCAAAAATAGCAGATCTACAAGCTCACAATGCATTGCGATGTGACACTTTGTGAGCTTGTAGAATGCCTATTTTCAAATAGCCGACGTATAAAATACAGCTTGAGAGGTTAAGGTTAGATGTTCTGCTGTTCTCCGAGCTCCGTCTCCATCACAGATTCAGATTTGCATTTATTTATAATAAATGCCTGGGACCCAAACTAGTGAAAATAGCCGATCTACAAGCTCACAGAGCTTGTGAGCTGGTGAGATTTAGTTTTTCATGGAATTTTTTATTTTTATTGGAAAATGTATGAAATTCTGTCGAAAATTTGGGATTAGGTAAAAGGGATATTTATGAGTCGTGACCCAAAAAAATTGGTCGGCGACCCAAACATGGGTCCCGACTCAGTGTTTGGGTAAACACTGTTTTAGAGCATTCAGAATAAGCATTGGGACACTTTCTCTGGTGAGCAGGGGCAGAGTGGGTTTCCACAGCACAGCTGTTACTCCATTACTGCTGGAATCTACAACAAGCCCTGCTGGAACAATAAGAGTCAATCCCTTCATTGAGGAGGTCAGACCCAGGGATTGTACCCAATGCACAATGTTGTTTTATTTCAAGATGGTTTAAATTAACTCACCATCCAAAACCCATCATGATGGAACACTTAACAGCATTCCTCTTTTCTCATTATTTAGTTTTTATTGTTGTTTCAATTGTATTGGTGGTGTTGTTGTTTTTTTGTCTTACCTGCCCACCCACTTGATGAGAGTTGCGTACGTCTACCCACGTGATTTTGGGAAGGTCCCCAGATGACAGTGAAGTGACAATTTAAGTACTTTTAAGAATTTTTTAATACATCAACAAAAAAAAGAAAGAAAAGAAAAAGACCATTACTGCATCAAAAGTAATCAAACAAACAAACTATAGTATAAAAACTGGCCAAATTGTCAAATAATATAAAGAGGACAAAAAAGAAAAAGCCGATCTACAACGCGAGGTGTTGTGAGCTTGTAGATCTGCTATTTTCACAATATTTATCTGTGGAACCGAGTCAAACAAAATGTAATGCCTCAACTCCTACATTCCAAGTGCTTGTCAGGGTGGGGGGGTCCCCAGTTCAAATATGATTATTTTGGGGGGTCACGGCCTGAAAAGGTTGAGAACCTTTGATCTATCCAACACGTTCTTGCACCCGTTACATCAAACGGGTGATGATTTGGGGCAAATCTGACCATGTGTCACATGTTTGGTGTGGCAGGACTCCTGCCTTAGACCCCCTGTCGCGTCGCAACACCTGGATCGGCATTCTACTCAAACAGCGTGTTTTGACACTGCCATTCATGGGCGTGCCTCGCGGGACTCAAGCCCGCTTCTGATGGCACACCTGCCTTTTTTTAAATGCTCTTAGCGGACGTGTCAACCTATTACGAGTTGGGAGTGAGGGCGTTGAAAAGCACACTCAATTTCCAATGTAGGCATCTTGCAGATGCCCTTGTCCAGAGCAACTTACAATGAATTTCTCGGTTTGAATTATTATCTTAAGTTCTTTACCTGTTATATTTGATATAGTTAGGGAATTTTAGCAATATGTGTGGACCATCTGTGAAAAAATGTACTACCAATAGCTTTCTTCACCAATGTGTTCTTATAGGTGTCTAGAATCACCTCTCAATTAATGTAAACCCAAATCCTCGTGGAAAATCCTGGAGAGCCAATCAAAGTTAAGGAGCCCAGAGGGCTTGGGTGAAAAATATTTAAGTCTAAAATGAACTTGTGAGGTGTCTAACTAGGGGTTTTCAGGGGTGCTGAATCCATTCCAACCATTATTTTTGAGTAAAAATGTCTCCCTGGCCATCTAATATTGGTATATTGGTTATTGTTAGTGTATAATCAGTGTATAATCAATGGTAGGGGATTGGGGTGTTGTTGAATTGATTCTATTCTGAAAAATAAAATAAGAAAATATTGCTAAACACTTGATAAGAGTGTACACGGGATACACTGTCTTTATGTGGGGAAGGAGCGGGAGTGTTGCATCCTGGCAAATATGTCTGGACGATTTTAAGGTACGGTAGTTTATCTACTTTTTGGCATTTATTTTCCTCTGCTGGCAAAACTTTTGATTACTGTGAATTTAGATGTCAATTTTCTCTAGCCTATTGCTTACATTGAACAACCAGTAGTTAAACAATCATGACACTTGTCTTTTAGTAGACAACATGGAAGAGGATTCTGTAGCTTGTGGCTTAAGGTGCTTCATCTGTGGTGGTCCTGAGACTGAGATTCAAAAGCTCTCAAAAGTCACCCAAAAAGGCTATGCACAGATTTTGTCTTATTCTGAGAGTGTGGATGATGCAGCATTAATCAGAAGACTTCATGAGGACTGGAAAAACTGAGATGACCCCAAACTAAGATACCATTTGGAATGCAAAACCGAGCTATACAGTCGTGCAAGAAGTATATCCACTGGATATCGTACGTTTTTTTTCCATTGTGATGAAAGTTGCCACTTGCAGATTTCAATCCTATTCTATGTTGTGAGTGACATCATCATTAATAAAAACTTTAAACATAATCTATTCTTTAGAGCAAGATGAGCAAGACCAACGGCCAGACAGGAAGAAAAGACGCAGGGCATTGTCTGGGTCAAGTAGTTCAAGTGCTAGTTGGCACACTTGATCTACCATAATACTTGCATCCTTTGCAATGAAGGTATCAATGTTGGCACATTGAAAAGAAACCCTGGTAAGTCTTTTGTATGTAAGATTCAAATGAATTTTGATAATTGTTTTTCTTGCTCCTCATTGTAGGCTTCCACTCAAAGTCAAATAATTTAATCATGCACATACTGTATGTGGCTACCTTTTATCCAGACAGAGCTTGGCAGTTGTATCGTGCACCTGATAATGTCTACCAGGACCGACTGAAAAGGAGTTTGATGCAGAGAGCAAAGCGACGAGGTGATGACTGGGGACTTGAAGTCGCTGGTCGCCTGTCTGGTATTATAGATTTGGTGGCAGAAGAGGGAGTATCATATCCGATGAAGAAGAGACTTTGAGAACCCTGTTACAAAGTCTGAGGTAACATTATATGGATACACAATACAGCTGTACAATACAACTCACATTTCTTATCCTTTATTAGTCCACCTCATTCCTGGACCCATATCAATCTTGCAGAATAAATTATTTTGAAGTCAAAAGTTTCACTATTAAAAATTATATTTCTTCCCTCAGGATAAGAAATGTGAGTTGTATTGTACAGCTGTATTGTGTATCCATATAATGTTACTTCAGACTTTGTAACAGGGTTCTCAAAGTCTCTTCTGCATCGAATATGATATACTGCCTCTTCTGCCACCAGGCGACCAGCGACTTCAAGTCCCCAGTCATCACCTCGTCGCTTTGCTCTCTGCATCAAACTCCTTTTCAGTCGGTCCTGGTAGACATTATCAGGTGCACGATACAACTGCCAAGCTCTGTCTGGATAAAAGGTAGCCACATACAGTATGTGCATGATTAAATTATTTGACTTTGAGTGGAAGCCTACAATGAGGAGCAAGAAAAACAATTATCAGAATTCATTTGAATCTTACATACAAAAGACTTACCAGGGTTTCTTTTCAATGTGCCAACATTGATACCTTCATTGCAAAGGATGCAATTATGGTAGATCAAGTGTGCCAGCTAGCACTTGAACTACTTGACCCAGACAATGCCCTGCGTCTTTTCTTCCTGTCTGGCCGTTGGTCTTGCTCATCTTGCTCTAAAGAATAGATTATGTTTAAAGTTTTTATTAAATTATGATGTCACTCACAACATAGAATAGGATTGAAATCTGCAAGTGGCAACTTTCATCACAATAAAAAAAAACGTACAATATCCAGTGGATATACTTCTTGCACGACTGTATAGCTCGGTTTTGCATTCCAAATGGTATCTTAGTTTGGGGTCATCTCAGTTTTTCCAGTCCTCATGAAGTCTTCTGATTAATGCTGCATCATCCACACTCTCAGAATAAGACAAAATCTGTGCATAGCCTTTTTGGGTGACTTTTGAGAGCTTTTGAATCTCAGTCTCAGGACCACCACAGATGAAGCACCTTAAGCCACAAGCTACAGAATCCTCTTCCATGTTGTCTACTAAAAGACAAGTGTCATGATTGTTTAACTAATGGTTGTTCAATGTAAGCAATAGGCTAGAGAAAATTGACATCTAAATTCACAGTAATCAAAAGTTTTGCCAGCAGAGGAAAATAAATGCCAAAAGGTAGATAAACTACCGTACCTTAAAATCGTCCAGACATATTTGCCAGGATGCAACACTCCCGCTCCTTCCCCACATAAAGACAGTGTATCCCGTGTACACTCTTATCAAGTGTTTAGCAATATTTTCTTATTTTATTTTTCAGAATAGAATCAATTCAACAACACCCCAATCCCCTACCATTGATTATACACTGATTATACACTAACAATAACCAATATACCAATATTAGATGGCCAGGGAGACATTTTTACTCAAAAATAATGGTTGGAATGGATTCAGCACCCCTGAAAACCACTAGTTAGACACCTCACAAGTTCATTTTAGACTTAAATATTTTTCACCCAAGCCCTCCGGGCTCCTTAACTTTGATTGGCTCTCCAGGATTTTCCACGAGGATTTGGGTTTACATTAATTGAGAGGTGATTCTAGACACCTATAAGAACACATTGGTGAAGAAAGCTATTGGTAGTAAATTTTTTCACAGATGGTCCACACATATTGCTAAAATTCCCTAACTAATAGTAAAGTGAGTTTATTGTAGTAGTGCTATATGTTTCGGGTACTACTAAAGAATGTGCTTTGGCCGGGAATCGAATCCGGGTCAACTGCTTGGAAGGCAGCTATGCTCACCACTATACCACCAACACTCATATGTCGTGCATGCAACACTGGGTCATTTTGGCCCAACTCGTTAAAAGTGCTACCTGAGAGTGAGAGTGTGTTGGTTGCAGCTTTTGTTTATCTACACTCTACAGAGTGCTAATGCTATGTGCTGTGCTGTGTTGTTCAGGAGCTCTGCAGGGTTCTTGGAGCGGACACTGAGCCTTGGAGAGGCTGAAGCCCTGGAGGTCCTGGAAGGGGTGTGGGGCAGCCTGAAGAGTCGCCCAGCCCGCTGGGAGGACTGCGTAGCGTGGGCCCGCCGCCAGTGGGAGACCCTCTACAACGACGACATCACACAACTGTTGCACTGTTTTCCTCCAGGACAGGTACCTTCACACTGATGAAAACAATTCATTCAATTTTATTTTAGTACTAAATCACAAGAAGTTGTCTCAAGACACTTTACATATAGAGCAGAGACCTGACATTGTCCCACCCTGAGCAAGCATTTATGCGATGGTGGCGACGAAAAACTCCCCTTAACTGGAAGAAACATTCCATATATTATCAAAGTATTCTGCGGCACCCCTGGACTTGCGTCACGGCACCCCACTTTGAGAAACCCTGATTAACACAACTGTGGTGGTTATAGATGGTCTCCCTGCTCCTCTATTGAGACATTTAGATCCTGTGGTCTCTGGTAGGACCACTACTGGTTGACAAGTGGTACTGCCTGAAGGTAAAAATTCTCCCATGAGCAAGCAAGTGTTCCATATTAGCTCACTCACGCAGGCCAGGCAACTCCGGTTTGAATCCCTGGTAGGACATGAAAGTTATGGATCGCAGCTTTAACCAATCCCTGCAAGTTGAATTTATGAGAAACACCAATGGAAAGACAGGGACCCTGTTTTGTCGGTAACTTCACCGCACTAAAGTCTTTATTACGAGATAATATATAACACGCCACAATATCATCATTATGCAGGTTTAAATGTGATTATTAGCCATTGATTGATATATTGGGTACGACAACACTAGTGTCACCCGTCACTCTGTAATGACTTTGGTTCCCATTTCAAAATGTGTTCATTGTGGTGTGTATATTAGTTTTCATAAGCTGGTGAGGCATGCAGACAGGGTGATGTCACAAGTTGTATGGTGTCACACCTGAGGGGACCAGGGAGGAAGGATTACTGACAACCCAAACAGAGCCCCGCTAACCCCGGTCCCAGGCCAGCGGCTGGGCCTGTCTAGCCTGGTGATGATATCCCTGCTAGATGACAGCTAATAGAAATTCCTCTGACTGATGAGACCCATTCCATTCCATTCATATCCTGTTTAAACCAACACTGTTAGTAAGGTTTGGATGAGTGAAATGAACTAGATTTGCTTCATGTCGGTCTACTTGGGAATAGATTTCTAATTATTTATGAGGGGTGGCTTAACAAACACTCGGGAATATAGAGCTATTTAACAAGTATTTTAACAAAAAAAATGTATTAAAAAAATCACTTATGGCACGGCACCTTTAACCACTTTATCTTACAGTACAGTACAGCTAACAGTGTCGCACGATAATAGGGAAAATAGCCAATTCTCTATTTTGCAAGCGTTGGTGGTATAGTGGTGCCTTCCAAGCAGACCGGGGTTTGATTCCAGGCCATTGCAAAATATGTATTAGTAGGCTTAGGCTACCTTAAACATGTAGCCAAGTCACATTTTATTATAGCCCAATATCACAAAACATGTCCCAAAGGGCTGTAGACAAAAACAAGCAGTAATAAAACAGTAACAAAAACAAGTACTGCAAATGCATACACATGCATACAAATCACACATAAAAACGATGGAGGCAATTTAAAATACAAACAATGAGCTAGAATCAAGAACTGTGTTACATTGCAACTTTGCAATCAAATTATGATAGGTAAAACACACATTTGTGTCATTTCCAAACCCTACACTGTAAAATCCTTAGCGTTATTGTAATGCTGTGTGTTATCGTAATTGTAACCATCTTCAAGCTTGTAGGTTATTCGTTGTTTTTTAAAGTAATACTAGGTAACGTTTTCAACAAAACTAAAGTTAAATTGTATATCTTTTGCGAGTGGCAAAAGTTTCACAACACCCACTCCGTGAATTTCACCCCCGGAAGCCTTTTATTTATATATTTTCTATTGAACGTGTACGGGGGGGACTTTCCCGGGAAAATGACGTTCCTGGCCAACGTCATGACGTCGTGGCCGACGTCCTCAGGAACTACCGCAACGGTTTCCTGTTTGGCCAGGAACTACCGCGCTATTGACAAAAAGGAACCTCACGCTGATTTTAAGATAATGTAGGATTGGAAGATCGAAAAAGAACAGAAAAAGAAAGCACAGCTCATGGTAACTAATGCTCCACTGGCTAAGAGAAACGATCCGTAGATAGTATAAAACAATTAAAAGATCGCTTTTTGAAACGCTTCCGGCTTCCGGTGAAAACGAATGGAATTCTGGGTAATCGAGGACTAAGGAAATTGTATGCAGTGACGGTAGTGACCAGCAGAGGTTGCTAAAAATCGTTAGTTGTGAATTTGCATTGTACAACTTTAAAGAAAATATAATGTTTTTCGCCCAGTGGTGTAAAGTAATTATCAAGTACTGTACTTAAAGGTATCATGACATTCATTTTCACTTTTTTTTATTTTCAATGTTTTATTTGGGGTTTTATGACCTCAATTACACCCAAAAAAACTGAACTTAGAACATTCAGTGGATTTTCTGTGGTCTGGGGTTTTCTGAATAATTAGGCTGAAAAGTAATCTGAGCTTGGCCCTTCGACAGTGAGGTCACAGTCGATTAATCCCGCCCACTCTCCTCCTCGCCCCTCCCCTCCCCTATCCTTTCCTTTGGGGGGGGCGGAGCAGAGGCGATGATTGACAGGCAAAATCCCTCACCAGCGACACCCGCAGGCAAAGATTTCTTTTTTCATTGCAGTTGAAAAGGCTTTAGAAATGTGAGAGAAAAACACCTGCCATGGATCACTGGAATGGAATTTTCACTTAAAACTTTTTGTACACTTTTGAAGGACCAGGACAAAGACTTTGAATGTGGTGTAAAAGTGAATGTCATTAAACCTTTAAGTACAATTTTTAGGTATTTTAACTTTGGAGTTTTCAATACTTTTACTTCTACTCAACTACATCTCAGAGGCAAATATTGTAATTTTACTCTGCTACAATTATATGAAAACTTTAGTTAGTTACTTTGTAGATTTAGATTATTATTACAAAACATACATTAACCACTTCAGCCCTATGTACATTCACAACACAATGTGTTGGGATGCGATGCATTTTGAGCTTGTAGATCTGCTATTTTCAAAAGAGTTTTATACATTTGAAAACGTGAAATGGGATATTCAGCATAATGAGTACTTTTTCTGTTGGTACTTAAAGTACATTTTGATACCAATACTTTTGTACTTTTACTCAGGTAAATTTTGAATTCCGGACTTCTACCTGTAACAGATTATTTCTACAGTATTTCCCTCAGGTGATCAGTAAATACCCTTTATTATGTTCATGTTGTCAGGGACATGAGTCATGCCCACATCATGGTACATCTCTGGTTCTGTAATATACACACATATTCCTAAATGTCACAGTGGTTCCATTACTGCCATCAACCAAAGACATAACCGTTAACACACATATCTAGCAGTTCTACTTTTTAAGTTCCTGCTTTTTGCTCCTGCGTAGTTCTCTTTCTCATGGAATGTGGGTCAAGTCAGTTGAGGTTTTGTTGTTGTCCACCTAAAACTAGTGCAACCGCTTTTAACCACAAAGCAACCTGAGGAAGTACGATAAATATCACAAATACATCACCTGTTACACAATGACCACGCGTGTTGGGTTTGACAGATAAGTAACTTTAATAAACAGGTTCTCAAAGTGGGGTCCAGGAACCCCCAGGGGTCCTTGAGTGGATTCCAGGGGGTCCCCACCAAAATGAGCAACAGTTTCAAGATTAAAACACGATTTTATTTTATGGTTATTCTAAAAATATTCCATCTAAAAGCTGCATTGTGAGTTAGATCAGCTATTATAGTTTTTTTCAAATGTTGAAAAGCGTAATGGCACAAACTCTTTCAGATGGGGGTCGAAATGCATAATCAGTTTGAGGGTCTTTGACATGAAAATGTTTGAGAACAACTGCTTTAATGGCTGGTGGCTTCGCTTGAGACATTGTGCTTGAACATGACGACCCATGTGTATTGTGTATGATAGAGTTGATTGATAAACTGCAGTGTTGGAAAAAGTACTCAAATTCTTTACTTAAGTAAAAGTACCAATACTGCAATATAGAAATACTCTGTTACAAGTATAAGTCCAGAATTCAAAACTTACTTGAGTAAAAGTACAAAAGTATTGGCATCAAAATGTACTTAAAGTACCAAAAGTAGAAGTACTAAAATGTTTGAAAATACCAGATCTACAAGCTCACAACGCGTCGCGATGTGACACGTTGTGAGCCTGTAGATAGAAGTGGTTAATGTATGTTTTATAATGTAATAATTTATATCTGCAAAGTAACTAACTAAAGTTTTCAAATAATTTTTGTGGAGTAAAAGTACAATATTTGCCTCTGAGATGTAGTGGAGTAAAAGTAAAAGTATTGGAAATTGGAAATACTCAAGTAAAAATACTTTACAATTGTACTTAAGTACAGTACTTAAGTAAATGTACTTTCCACCACTGATAAACCACATGTGATCTTATGAATCGCAAAAAAAACTGGCGTTACTGACACGCTGTGTTGTTGAGACTGAGTTCAGGTAAAGAATACGTATATACTGTAGTGTAGAAGTACCTTTACATCTGGTCATGAAATGATAATAAGTGAATAAATGTCACAGTGGAAGGCAGAGGTTAAGTAACTGCAAAACGTATTGCATCATAACTCAGTGCTCCGACAGGCTGTCTGGAAATCAGCAGGTCACCGGTACGCCTCCCGGCCCACTCAGTAATAAATGTGTCCCTGAGCAAGACACTTAACCCTTATCTGCTGCCCCCCCCCCCAAGCGCTCATTATAACCATCTGAGCAGCCATCAGCTGAGTGAAGCTGAAACCTAATGTCCCCCGCAGGATTAAAAAGGTCTACAAAAACATTTACATTTTTGATTAAAAACCCATCTTAGCCATTCACAATGAGCACCAGTGGTGGAAAAAGTACTGAAATGTTTTACTTAAGTAAAAGTATCAATACTGCAATGTCGAAGTACTCTTGTTACAAGTAAAAGTCCGGAATTCAAAATTTTATTTAGTACAAAAGTATTGGTATCAAAATGTACTTAAAGTACCAAAAGTAAAAGCTCTAAAATGTTTGAAAATAGCATCGCGACACGTTGTGAGCTTGTAGATCTGCTATTTTCAAATATAATAATTTATATCTGCAAAGTAACTAGTAACTAAAGTTTTCAAATCATTGTTGTGGAGTAAAAGTACAGTTTGCCTCTGAGATGTAGCGGAGTAGACGTAAAAGTATAGACAATTGGAAATACTCCATTAAAGTAAAAGTACCTCAAGTATTGTACTTGAGTACAGTACTTGAGTAAATGTACTTAGTTACTTTACACCACTGGCGAGCACTGAGGTCTATTTCTGCCATTCAGAGAGTGATTTATTATCCGTCGTCTCCCTTACAACGTGCCAGGGTCACTCAGCCTAACAAGACAACAAGACAACAGAAGTGCTTCTTTGTTGTTGAAAGGGCTAATGCTGCAGATAGCCTTTTGATGCCACAGAAAGCCCCCCTACTGGGAAGACAACGTTAACAGAAAGACAGACGCACTCGGCACTGCTGTGAAGGCAGCGTTTTAACAGAGACAGACGTGGCTCAGCAAGCAGCCTCTCTCCTCTAGTCCAACATATGGACCAGTTGGTCACATCAAAGCTCTGAGCCGCTTTTGTTCCTCGTCTTTATCAGGCCCACAAACTGTGTGGAGAACACACACCTGATAACAATATTAGTCTGTCTGTCCCATGGGAATGCTGGAGGACTCCTGCTAGGGCAGGTATTTGTTATGGGGTTATTAAGTGTTAAATCATGGCCCATTATAATGCCATAAGTTCCTTATACAAGACCACTGACAAGTGTTTATATCAGCAAAAAATACCTTGTTTGGATATAATTTTCTGGCTACTTAAAGGTGTTATTTTTTGGTTAAAACTAAGTAATTTTTTTCTATATTCTGATAGTAATCATTGCTGTAGAGTGTTTGTTCGGTAATAGGGTTCTCTCTACCCATATCAGCTTAGTCTTCCAATACCCATTTTGTCTGCTAATTGTTTTTGTGTCATCACTTCCAATTTCACTTGTTCAATCTGTAAATGGATGCATGAGTTCACTCTCCTGATTGATAGACGGGCTAATTTTGGGCAGACATTTGGTTTAGAGGGGAAAAGTTTAGACCCTTTGGAGGACCTGGTCAATTAAGTATTTAAGTATTGTTTAATTAAGTTTTTGTGTAATAGTGTTTAAGCCAAGATTGCATTACATGAGATTTCGACACTGTGTGTGTGTGTGTGTGTGTGTGTGTGTGTGTGTGTGTGTGTGTGTGTGTGTGTGTGTGTGTGTGTGTGTGTCTGTGTCTGTGTCTGTGTGTTGTTTTGGAATGCATGTGTGTTGTTTTGGAATGCATCTTGTAATCGTTGTCAGCGGTTGATAAGGCATTCTTTCCTATCTGCTTCTCCTCAGCTGACGAGCTCTGGTCTGCCCTTCTGGTCTGGAACCAAGAGATGTCCTCACCCGCTGACCTTTGACCCTGACAATGTGAGTTTTACACAGCCTTTTGTTCAATCAGATAATTCAGTGTTCCCTGTGCGGAGCCTACCTGGTGAGGCCCTTGAAACAGTCAATGGGAACAGCTGACAAGGAGGTCTGGTTCGCATTCTGTCATCGTCTCAACCTGTTAGTCAGTGGTGGGCAGTTACTAAGTACATTTACTTGAGTAGTCTGTACTTAAGTAAATGTTTTGAGTATCTGTACTTTACTTGAGTATTTGTGTTTTTCTGAGCTTTCACTCCTCTACATTTCAAAGACAAATATTGTACTTTTGACTCCCGGGACTCAAAAGTACAAAAATGCATTATAAATTAATTACTGATGTTATGAAAATTTGGGGGAAGACAGCAATGCATAGAGATGTTACAAAGAAAATGTACTTGGTAATTTGTACTTTTTAATACTTAAGTATATTTAAAAGCAAGTACTCCAGTAACCCATCTACAAATTTGACTGAGCAACCTTAACTTTTAGTTGAGCAATATTTGACTGGGGTTGAGTACTTTGTCCACCAGTGCTAGTTGGTATTCCTCATGCTGGCTGCTGTTTTTTGGATTCTTGTCAATGCTGTGACAACAGGCAAAGTGAATGAGAAAATAATATGCCACATTCACCACCTTTACCCGCCATCGCACTAGTACTATGTACCCAACTACTTTTTTGTACAAATTCACGCATAGATTCAAAGCAGAGCTTTTTACGATGTCTGTCTGTCTGTCTGTCTGTCTGTCTGTCTGTCTGTCTGTCTGTCTGTCTGTCTGTCTGCCTGTCTGTCTGTCTGTCTGTCTGTCTGTCTGTCTGTCTGTCTGTCTGTCTGTCTGTCTGTCTGTCTGGCTGACTGGCTGGTTGGCTGTGTGTCTCCGGAGCTAATCTTGCAAACTGCTGGACACATTTATACTTTTTCAAATATTTAACTTCAATTTTATAATAGAAGTCAATAGGGCTCGGATCGGGCTGAATCCTTTCCTAGCTCATATTTGGAGTCATACGACAGAGATATATCGTAGATGACTGACATGACAGGCTGGGCACATGAAGTCTGAGAACCATATTGGAGCAGCGCATGTGGATAATGAGATCTACACGATTCCAATTGTTTGGGTTATTTTATGCTTTATTCAGATATAGGACAGTGAAGAGAGACAGGAAAGGAGTGAGAGAGAGGGGGGATGATGTGAATAAAAGTTCTTCGGGTCGGATTCCAACCGCGGGTACAAGCTGCGAGAAAGACTATAGCCTTATTTATGTCTATACTGTATGTTGTCCTGTTTATTGTGTATTGTTTTGTTCTTGTATATTTGAGGGTTTTTTTTGTTACTGAGTGTACAGCACTTTGGTTCAACACTGTTGTTTTAAATGTGCTCTATAAATAAAGTGGATTTGATTGGATTGTATTGGATTATGTGGTATGTGTTCTTAAGGGCTGTTCATACCAAGCACTATAACTATAACTGTATTTGTTCGCCATTGTCTTTGTTATAGTTGTGGTGTGGATTGTGCCACCCACTTGAGTTTAACCATTTTTAAAACTATATCTTTATAGTTATAGAGTGCTGGGCGTGAATGGCACTTTTCTCAGCTATCCCCTGGGGCGCCTTTACAGCAGAGCTACTGACATGATAATAAACATAAGTAATGGGCCATTCACACCCAACTACAACTATAACTATAACTGAACCAGCTCAGTGGCCTTCTGGTTAGAGGGTCTGCCCTAAGAGTGGTAGTTCAGGGTTTCAGGGGCTGCGTCATACACTTAAAAAATGCATGGGACCCAATGCCTTTGCTTGTCACTCAGCATCAAGGGTTACCTCGATTGGGGATATACTTAATACATCAAGCCGCCTCACGGTACAGAAACAGGAGATAGGCTCCTGCCCTATGGGGCACATGGCTCGGCAAGGCTTACTATAAATAAAGATATCATTGGAAAAATCGTTCTCACTCAAGTGGATGGCAAAGTCCACACCACAACTATGACAAAGACGACAATGGTAAACAATATAGTTATCGTTGCAGTGCTTGGCGTGAACGGCACACACACACACACACACACACACACACACACACACACACACACACACACACACACACACACACACACACACACACACACACACACACACACACACACACACTTCACAATAGGCCATAGGCATACTGTATGTCAAACACAGAACATCCTCTGTCACAGTGCAGACCCTAGGCATATGACAAACACAGGAAACAGGAAGTCATCCATCCATGTGAGCCTCCGTGACGCGTTCGTTCCGTATGTGTTGGTTGTGGAACTTGTGATCTCCATAGCAATAAACGTCATCAAAGGTCCCCCAGAAAGGTATACGGCTGTGAACATGGAAGAAGTTGTGTATTATGACCTATCAATGGCAGTGCACAAATGGAACCATTTGTACAAATGGTACAAATTGGTTCCTTGGTACCACAAATGGAACCATTTGTACACTCCCAGAGTTACAGATCAATAAGTGTCCATTTGGTACCCCTGGTGGTCCCTGGACCAGACGTTGAGAAACAGCGATCTCTTCTTCTGTTGTGTCCGTCTGTCCTCAGTATGCTCTCCTTAGAGTCTAAGGACCTACTTTTTGGTAGGTCTAAGGCTTAGACCTACCAAAAAGTGTGCTCAAATAACCATGCAGGAACAAGTATTGCCGTAAAAAGCTCAAATGTATGACGGAGGTCTTTATGACCGAAAAACGTCACCTTTTTAATGTGAGATAATACAAATAGGCTCTGCCCAGCAGCTATATTCAAAAGAAATTGGACCTCTTCCTTAATTACAGGTCTTAACAATGATACCAATGAAGGCGCTGTAGTTCCATTAAAGGGGTACTTCACTCTCGGGCCGGGGACACATTTAAAAAAAATATTAAAAATAAATTAAAAAAGTTATGGAAAATTCATGGCCCCCTCACGACACGCAGTGTCCTACTAATGTGTGAGGGGGCCATGAATTTTCCATAACTTTTTTCATTTATTTTTAATATTTTTTTTAAATGTGTCCCCGGCCCGAGAGTGAAGTACCCCTTTAAGTGTGGCACAGTGGTTCTCAAACTTTTTAATTTCAAGGTGTACAAATGGAACCAAATTGTACACACACCCGTAAGGGGCCATTTGGAACCCCCTCAAGTAACTATGAGGGTACCTGGACCACACTTTGAGACCCACTGGTGTAGCAGAGCGTTTCCAGTGAGCCAACATGCACAATGTCAGCACCCTGACTCTGAATGGAACAGAGCCTTAATTAGTATAACTAGTCCCAACCTCACGACCCACCTGCTGTCAAATAGAAAGCCTTTCTTGAGGTCAAAAGAGGTCAAACTTCCTGTATCTGGTTGCTATGGCAAGCTGCCAGATCAGGCTGAGGGTCTGATAGGCAAATCAGAAAATCAATCAAGCCGAGAGTCTGATCACTGATCGAGGTGGGGTAAGATGCCTAAATAATAGCCAGAGCTCTGATCAACAGTCTGTGACAGGTCTTGGAGGCATGTGGAGTGATCTTGTGCTTGCGAATCCCGGACGAACTTCAGAGCTTTTGTCAATTATAGTAGTATATATATAAGATTGGTAAGACCTGTGAAGGAAGTAAGGAAGCGGCCCAATTTCTTTAAGTAAGGTTGTGTTCATGTCAGGGTGCTGATATTGTGCATGTTGGCTCACTGGAAACACTCTCAAAGTGGGGTCCAGGGACCCTCATGGTTCCTTGAGGGGGTTCCAAATGGCCCCTTACAGGTGTGTAACTCTGAGAGTGTGCAATTGCACACTCTCAGAGTTATGGGGGTCCTTGAAATTAAAAAGTTTGAGAACCACTGCTACACAAAATGGAACAGAGCCTTCATTAGAATCATTGGAAACACCTGTGAAGGAAGTAAGGAAGAGGCCCCAATTTATTTCCGGTGTGGCTGCAGTGCATAGAGAGCCTATTGGGTTCATGGAGAGACTGCCACGATTTGCATAATATGGACTTCCACCAGAGTTCATCATCTTGCCTCTCTTTACTTCCTCCACATGTCCATCTCTCCTCTCTTGTGTTTTCTGCTCCCCCCCCTTCTGTCTGGGTCACTTACAGTATCCTCATGTCTCTCACAGACAATGCTGAAGGAACAAAGGGCAGGAACCAGGAATGTAGTTCTCTACAGGCTGAGTGCAGCACAGCAGCTTCAAACACCATTCACAGCCTTTTGACAGCCCTTTAATACCTGCCATAAATCTACCCAGTCACCCTGTGAATCTGGGGCGACATGTTACCGTGAATCTGACATGATGCTTTGGCACTTTCAAATGAAAGAGAGTATTGCTTTCTATAATATTTGTTGCTGTCTGGCAGAAACCAGCTAACTCCATTTTTCCGCTTTTGCATTTTTTTCCCACAAATCAGTGCTATCTGTGTGCTGATTAAAAAAATATTGAACCAATGAAAAGTATTAAAAAGCGTTTCTGACAAAAGCAGCTAACTCCATTTGATCCTCAAACTTTCTGCTAAACCAGCCAACTCCACCAAAGGGGGGTGGAGTTAGCTGGTTTTGCTGACTCCAGGCTCCACCCCCTTTTGACCTCATTCAGTCGTTCTTATCAATGATGAACAAAACCTCCTAACTCCACTTTTTGTTTTGTTTTTGTCATTTCCTGAAAAATTTACATTTTGGAGTTAGCTGGTTTCTGCCGGACAGCAGAGATATATAGTTATGGTTCACCATAACAACACTTTTCTTCATTTTATTATGTAGCTGAAGTATAAAATAGCACTTAAGTAGTTTTAACTTGACGCAATGAAGTTATTCCACATACATCTTATGTTAAAACTTTCAACATCTGTTTGTGTTAGGATAATTTAGGAGGTAATGGCCGTTCCAATGTGTAGTTCAATTTAATATCTGGATCTTGTTTATTAGATACACTTATTTGTTTTAGCTCTTGCTCTTTGATTTTCCTATTTGTCTCATCTGTTTAACAAAGTAGGTAGCTGATATATTGTACTTTTACCTTAGCGCTAGGTATACTCTTAGTTGCTTGTTTTAGAAGAGAAGGCACTTGTTCTTGCCTACCTATGTTGAATGCACTTATTGTAAGTCGCTTTGGATAAAAGTGTCTGCTAAATGACTGTAATGTAATGTAATGTAATATTTGCTCTGGTCTGGGGTTTCTGTTAATAATATTGTGGAGTGAATACTGCAATTATTGATGTTGTGTTGCCATTTGTTTGTAGACTACCCATATGGATTATGTGACGGCAGCAGCAAACCTATATGGTCAAATGTACGGGATCGCGGGGGGGACCAGAGACCATGTGGTCACCAGAGGAGTCCTGGAGAGTGTCCGCGTTCCTCATTTCACACCAACGTCCTCTGTGAAGATCCATGTAACGGACGAGGAGATGGAGGACGAGAAGAAGAAAGGAAGTGATGATGCTGGTGAGTAATAGAACTAGAGCTGGAACTATTGATTATTTACTTAGCGATTATTCTATCGATTACTTTTCTGATTAATCAAATAATCAAGAAGCGGATTTTTTGGATAATATTTTTTAAATATATCAACCTTTTTTAATAATTGACTAAATTGAGAGAGTTCCTTCCTTTCCTTTCAAGGCTAAATACAGAACATCTAGTCGATTAACTACTTAAGCCCTGTTTTATACTTTGTTGTACATTGATATCACGCAAAAAATACAGAAAATACCAATCAACGTCTTGTGAGCTTGTAGATCTCGGTATTTCGATTAGCAATATCTTTTTTTAGAATCGATTAACTCCATTTGACTGATTACACCCCTAAATGTAACGGTAACCATGTTGTTGCTTTCAACTATCTAGCTGTGTCTGCCTGTGTGTGTGTGTCCTCCTTTGACTGTCTCTCTGACCCCCAGGAAAGGCCCGACTAGAGGAGCTGAAAGAACAGTTGTCCTCTTTGCCTGTGGACAGCTTAGCCATGCAGATGCACCCCGTCGACTTTGAGAAGGTAAAGCTCTTCTGCACACTGCACAGGTTTACGGGACACACATACACAGAGGTGACAGAGCCTTAGAAGGCATCCATGGGCGGATCTGTGGGTGTCCTCAAAATGTTTCCTTCATCTTTTGGTCCCCGGTGACCCAAATCTATGCGGGGCCCCTCCAGCAGACTTAATGAAACAAAGTCATCTTATGTGTGTCTGTCTATTGCAATGCCACATGGGGAGAGAATCTTAAAAAAGTGCACTGGTGAACAGTGACCAGTGTGGACTTAAGACCACTAGGGTTTTTTGATAGACACTGAGGAGCCTTGTATATTGTTGGTATGTCCTTGCTCGGTCAAGCCAGGCAACTCTTCTACCATTCATTGAATGCTACAGACTCTGTAACTCCACCTCGCAAACATTGAGACAGGAATCTGTCATCTGTTCGTCATCATTTCCGTTCACTATATATATATTTTTTTCTAACAGCAGAAGAAAAAACTTTTTTTTGTGTCCTATATTTTGCATACACAGTTGCAATGCTATGCATTTCTCTTTACACATGGTTCTTCCTAGTAGGCCTTTCATGTTTAAGGTACTAGAAAAGGAATTGCGTTGGCCGGGAATCGAACCCGGGTCAACTGCTTGGAAGGCAGCTATGCTCACCACTATACCACCAACGCTTGTGTTCAATGTGTCGTATTTACATAAGAGAGAAAGAGAGAGAAGGAGACAGCCTCCCCTTTGAGAGAGGCCGTCACAGGCAAACCTGGCTTATGGAAGACAGACTGTCAAACCGCAGCACACAGATGACTTGGAAACAGAGCTGTACTTTCTAACCACGTGCCCACTGTACCAATACATCAGAAACACACAAGACCGTTTGAAAACATGACTAATAAGGAAAAATTCCCATATCTGCTGGGCAGTGATGGAAAAAGTACTCAAATGTTTTACATTTGTTTTTAATAGCTGACAATAGTTATATAGTTGAATAGTTGAATACCGGTAGTTTTCACTGTAAAAGTATCAGTACTGGAATGTAGAAGTACTCTGTTACAAGTGCAAATCCGGAATTCAAAATGTACTTGAGTAAAAGTACAAAAGTATTGGTATCAAAATGTACTTAAAGTACCAAAAGTAAAAGTACTAAAATGTTTGAAAATAGCAGATCTACAAGCTCACAACGTGTGCGATGCGACACGTTGTGAGCTTGTAGATCGGCTATTTTCAAATAGCCTAGTTATAAAATAAGGCTAAAGTGGTTAATGTATGTTTTATAATGTCATAATTTATATCTGCAAAGTAAGTAACTAAAGTTTTCAAATAATTGTAGTGGAGTAAAAGTACAATATTTGCCTCCGAGATGTAGTGGAGTAGAAGTAAAAGTATAGACAATTGGAAATACTCCAGTAAAGTCAAAGTACCTCAAAATTGTACTTAAGTACAGTACTTGAGTAAATGTACTTAGTTACTTTACACCACTGCTGCTGGGTGAAGTACAGCAATGTGCAAGTGCAAATACAGAAGCAAGATGTGTGAGCTGTTGTGTCAGGAAAAGGACATCAAATGCACAATTCTTGTTGTTGTTTAGTTTAGTTGTTTTTTTTGTGGGGGGGGGTGCTGTTTTCAGGTTTTCTTTTTTCTACATAGTATATTTGGTTGCAAAGTTGCAATGTGACACACTATTTGCCTATATTTTAATAGTTTTTTAATTATATTTCAAAATGTTTGTTTTTATTTCACATTTGCCTTGGCATTGTAAACGTATGTTTTCCATGCCAATAATGCCCCATTGAACAGAATTTAATCGAGATAGAGGGGTGTCTTTATGTTAAATAGTCAACTCTAACATCAAAAGCAGATGAGAAGACAGAAGTGACTGTATCGTATTTGGTAATTAATTACCACGTTATTTTCTACACACTGTTAGGCGGAAACATTTGAAAATGATGTGTTCCAGCTTCCAACAGTCTGTCCCCAGAGCATGTCTTTGGATGCCTTGGGCCCAAATTGACACATGATCTTGAAAATAAAGATGATTATTATCCACTTACAACCCTATATACTTAGTTGACCGGTGTCCCCCAGGGCTCTATACTAGGTATTAGTATAGTGTTTCCCTATATACCAAATATCTTAGACAAAAACCGGTGATCTACTTGTAGATCTGCTATTTTCACCTAAAGTTTTCCCCATAATGGGGATGTATAGGGTTCAAGTGGAATTAGCTCATTTCAGTTTAGTGTGAAATGCAGTTTCACTAACCCCCCCCCCCCCCTCCCTTGATTGTCCCTGTGTCTTTTTGCACACTGTCCTCGACTACGTCAACCCAGGGGCCTTTGAAGTGGCACGCTCGGAGCCCCGAAGGCCTGATGGCCCTCCATAATGTAACACCTCCATTGTCTGTGCAGGCACACTCCCCTGCCCTCCCCCTCTCAACTATTTAGCACCCTCTCTTTGGACATTACATCACTTTCAACCTGGTGTCCCCTATATATTGGGCATGTCATTACAAAAAACAACAAAAACAAACAAAAAATCTAGTTTCAACATTTTACCAAGTAGCAAAAATAGCTGATCTACTACGAGCTCACAACGATGTAACGATGCCATGTGTTGTTGTGAGATTGTGGATCAAGTGGCATGAAACCATACGCTGATTTTGTTGTTTGTTTTCCAGTTCAGCTGATTGGAAATATGGCAGGCTGAGGCTCGTAAGCAACACAGCTAATACAGTTAATAACGGGGTGTGTTAGATTTACGTTTGCCCAGAGCCAATGTGCAAGCATAGACAGACAGTCAGCCAGTATTGTCAATGCACATTGACAATGCACATTAGACACACCTAAATCAGCTGTGTCGCATACCTCACGGTATACTAACTATAACAGGGGTCTTCAACGTTTTCAGGCCAAGGACCCCCTAGCTGAGAGAGAGATGAAGCAGGGACCCCCACTACATATTGTATATATGAGAGATGAAGCAGGGACCCCCACTACATATCGTATAGATGAGAGATAAAGCACGGACCCCTCTATATTGTATAGAATTGTGTTTTAGATTAAACTTTTTTTGTTTACTTGGTCTGCTCTTTTTTCCCTCTACACCTATACCTCTTTGCCCAAAATAGCAGATCTACAAGCTTGTAGATCTGCTGTTTTTGGCTAAAGTTCTCCTCAGAAAAAGGGATGCTAGGGTTCAAGTGGTTAAGGTAAAAAAAGAATCATATCACACAAAGATTTGGCGGACCCCCTGTAGTAACTCTGAGGACCCCCTAGGGGTCCCGGACCCCCTGTTGAAGACCTGTTTTTTAGCCTGCTGTAGTTTTTAATATGAACTGGAAAACAAACAGCAAAATCAGCCTAGGGGGGTTCACCCCCCTTTTGTCGATGAGTCAAGAGTGAGCGCGCAGGCCCCAGTGGGGGGGTAGGCAAGTGATGAAGGTGGATGAGGTAAGTCACGTATACATATCAGATATCACCCATGATAAGAATGAGACCCCTAAAGTGCCACCCCCGCGTGCCATCCCACCCCTTCTCGTTCCGCTCATCACTGCCTGTATACCTGTGGCTCCCGGTGTGTCTGTGTGTGTGTGTGTGTGTGTATGGATGGACGGAGCGGAATGTGTGTAGGAGGATTCCGCTCAGGCATCAGGTTGCCGGTGTTGGAGCTTACCTCACAGAGCCCTACAGCTAGCCTGGTGTGACTGTCCTGTATGTCGCCACATTGGGCCTTTGTAAAGTGGCGGTACCTGCAGCATGACCTCACTGGCCACCTGTCCATCACGGCACACATCACATTTTCGGGGGTGGGCAGGTCGCGTATTTTAGAGTCATTAATGTGACACGGCCGACAAAGGCTTCAAAGCTCAGAGCGGGCAGGCGGAGTATCACATCATAGAGCTTGGTTTTGTGTGAGAAATGACACAATGAATGAGTGAGTGAGTGAGTGAGTGAGTGAGTGAGTGAGTCAATTCATTCATTCATTAAAATGTACCCTTCAACTTTTTGTCTATGCCCAAAATGATTGGATATACTGGTTTTGTTGCAATTTGTAGCAATTGTATCATGTTATAATCATGTTTATATTATTTTCTTTTAACATTTTGTAAAAAATAGCCAATTTTACATCGAGGTGCCCACTCTTCCTTAGTGCCCACTCTTCCTGTTAACCTCCACAGAGGATGAACCATGCTGATTTTGGTGACACTGTGACCTTTCCTCTAGTGCCACTTTCAGGCCAAAATGTCAACTTTGCACACACGATTATCTCATAATCTAATGGGTTTGGAATATGACATAATAATAAGTAATGTACTGTATGTTTATTATTGTATTTGCTACAGGATGATGACTCAAACTTCCACATGGATTACATTGTTGCTGTTTCTAACCTGAGAGCGGAGAACTACGACATCCCTGCAGCTGATCGTCTCCAGGTTAGACGTTTATGTTTAACATGATTATTATGTTTATCATTATGCTTAACATTATGCATCTGAGAGCAGAGAACTGACATCCCTGCAGCTGATTGACACCATATAGTCAAACATTCATATCATGATGCTTATAATCTAATGTGAATCGTAGAATCTAGTCTAGTGAAAGGCTACATGTAGACTACATGTGCCAAGGAACACTGGTGTGCCGTGAGACAAGTCCAGGTGTGCGTTGGGATTTTGTGACAACCAGTGGTGTTATGGAGGCCACACGGAGTAGGACGGCGTGTGGGCAGTAATATTTTCACACGCAAGGGTACGGCACGGTACAGTGCACGCACGTGCACGCTAGAACGTGCACCACCCCCCCCCACCCCATAGATTCACGAGCCAAGTACCCAAATGGCTACTTTGCATAACAGGTTTACTAGTGAGTGTGAAAATGTATCCTCAGATTCCTCACTCCTCGCATCTATAGGCTACAGTGTAGCCTATAGATGCGAGGAGTGAGGAATCTGAGGATACATTGCTGTGTTGCTTACCGTGTAGCCGCTACACGGTAAGCAACACAGCATGTTGGCTTCAGTAGCCGCTGCTGCCAGTATCCTATCTGCACGCAGCAATGCCTCAGCCACCGTCGAAGAAGAGAAAGATAATCGTTCAAAGCAAACTTTTAGTTTCAGCTCTATAATTCATGGCATTCCTTGAATTTGTATTAGTTTAAAAAGACTAAAACTAAGCTAAAAAACATTTCCTATACAAACATGTTTCCTAATTTAAGGTAAAATAAAATGTGCGCGGTGTGCGCGTGCCGTGCGCGTGACGTCATCAAACTACTGTCCTGCCAGTAAAAAAATCACCATGACATGGCTGGTGACAACCACACATTAGTATTGCAATAATGTTTATACATCTACACAAAAAGTTATCAATTATTTCTTTCTTATTTACTGTATCAGTACTTTGTGCACACTCATTTCCCAAATTCTATACACACATACTGTATATATACCGCTTTAAACCTGGCGCCCCTATTTTCGGGCATGTCGAGTTACAGTTTCAAACTTAAATGTTTTCATTAAAATGTTATATAAATGTCTATGTTCGCTATGAATAAAGGTGTGCCTTTTTTGACCTGCCCTTTGGTGCAAAGGGCAAGTCACCTCCTCACCTCCCCTATACTATACCGTCCTCCCCCAGGCTAGTGTTTTGGATTAGCTTGCCTTGTGCACACACCTGCCCTGAAGCCCCGGTGGTGACAGCCTCCTAAACCCTCCTCACCTTTTGTTTCCTGAGGCAGAACTAATCACAGCACTTTACCTGTCGCCCCAGAGGTGACACCTGAGCCACCAGCAGCAGCACTGCACACACACACACACACACACACACACACACACACACACACACACACACACACACACACACACACACACACACACACACACACACACACACACACACACACACACACACACACACACACACACACACACACACACACACACACTGCTAGGCAGATGGAGGGGTTGGGGGTGGGGTGACGTTGGTTGGGGACACAATGGGGGTTCCTCCTGTGTAATGGTACTGAGATGCTGTGCGTGTTGGATCTTGTTTTGTTGATGACTTCACCCTAATTTAGACTTTGTCGTACGACGGTGTCTCTCGCCGAAAAATAACTGGGTTTCAGCGAGCAACACCGTCGAAAGGCTCTACTTTCAAATGTAAACTTCTAATAAAGTTTTCAATCAATAAAAAAAAAGGCAGATGTCTAAATGTGGCCTTGCTTCCCATTTAAAGGTGCTGCCTGTAAGTGGTTAAAAAATGAAAACATTTATCAGCTTCAATTCTATAGTGTTCCAATGCCCTTGTTTATTCTGTAGTGTCAACAAGGGAGAGTTCTCTTTCCTGATTGGATGAAATTGGTATCCCGAACCTGAAATTGTATTTTCTGTTTAGTGTTTACTAAAGGCAACTCCGCACCAAACAGACTCGTCCAGACTATTGCAGACTACTCCAGACTGCAACAGACTGGTATTCGGTTGGCAAAAGTTACCATTTAAGTCTGTCGGCCGACTGGCCATTCATGTGCTAATTTGACTTTTAGCCTGCCAGCGTTGCCAGCTCTGCTTATTATAAGCGACTTTGGGCTTGTTTCCCTGCAAAGCCACTTAGGGATGTTCCCAGCGTTTTTTCTTCACTGATGTGCAGTGGTGTAAAGTAACTAGTACATTTACTTAAGTACTGTACTTAAGTACAATTTTGAGGTACTTTTACTTTACTGGAGTATTTCCAATTGTCTATACTTGTACTCCACAACAATTATTTTAAATGTTTAGTTACTAGTTACTTTGCAGATATAAATCATTATGAAACATACATTAACCACTTTAGCCCTATTTTATACATATAAGCTATTTGAAAATAGCAGATCTACAAGCTCACAATGTGTTGCGATGCACGCGTTCTGAGCTTGTAGATCTGCTATTTTCAAACATTTTTGTACTTTTACTTTTGGTACTTTAAGTACATTTTTATACCAATACTTTAGTAATGTTACTCAAGTAAATGTTGAATTCCGGACTTTTACTTGTAACAGACTCAGAGTACTATTGCATTCAAGCCTGGAATTTCGTCATTTTAGGGGCAAGGCCACTTGGCCTTTGGTGTTGTAATTTTTTGGAGGGCACAAAGGCCAAATGCCAGGGCAGGAAGGCCATCCAAAGAAATAATAAATATTTTTAAGTCCAAAAATGATTTTTAAGTCCACGAAAATAATGCATTTAACTTGAAGGTTAAGGATGATTGTATTTTAATATATTATAAGAATAGTATAACTATCTGTGAAATATAACCCATTTATTTCACAAAATAATGTGTTGGCAAATGACCAATATTTAGTTATATAGGTCTCAATATGTCACATTCAGCCCTGGACTTCACTGACTGAAGTAGGGGTCAGTCACATTAATCACATTAGATTCACAGAATGTATTTTACCCACAAGTTATTTTCATTCAAATGAAATGTGAATGAACTTGCACTAATAATGACTTTAGTTGATTTTTCACTCTTTAAAATATAGTATTTCTTAATTATTAATAATTACAGCTTGTAGATTGGCTATTTTCACGATTTTAAATTGTTTTTAAATAATAATAAAAAAGGAACATACAAGATTTCCACCCGACAGCCATAATATATAGCCAATATATGGTTCTGTATCAGTATATGAGTCCGTTTTTGCAGATTTCATTCTAATTGGCTACTATGCCTGAATATGAATTTCATGAGCCTGGGTAGCTCACCCTGGCTTGGCGGAGATATGCCCTGTAGCGCATGCACACTCCGCACAGCATGCACACTCCGCACAGCAGCAGCAGGTGAAAGCAATTCACTTAAACGAGGGTTGTGTTGCACACCAAAAAACGGACTAAAACTGTCACATTGTTGACAAATGAACAGGGGACTGGTGTCTAAAAAAAAACGTATTGACAGGAAAATCGCGCATTGATACTTTTACTCAAGTAAAACATTTGAGTACTTTTTCCACCACTGCTGACATGTACACAACATTTTTGAAAACTAATTTACCAGTGGTGTAAAGTAACTAAGTACATTTACTTAAGTACTGTACTTAAGTACAATGTTGAGGTATTTGTACTTTACTTGAGTATTTCCAATTGCCAATACTTTTACTTCTACTCCACTACATCTCAGAGGCAAATATTGTACTTTTACTCCACTACAATTATTTTAAAACTTTAGTTACTAGTTACTTTGCAGATATAAATTATGATATTATGAAACATACATTAACCACTTTAGCTCTATTTTATGCCTAGCCTATTTGAAAATAGCAGATCTACAAGCTCACAACGCGTCGCATCGCGTTGTGAGCTTGTAGATCTGCTATTTTCAAACATTAGTACTTTTACTTTTAGTACATTTTGATACTAATACTTTTGTTCTTTTACTCAAGTAAATTTTGCATTGAGGACTTTTACTTGTAACAGAGTACTTCTACATTGCGGTATTGATACTTTTACTTAAGTAAAACATTTGAGTACTTTTTCCACCGCTGTAATTTACACACCTGCTCCCAATAAATTACATCACCACAGCGCAAAAGTAGGTCAAATCAATCAATCTCTCTCTCTCTGGGAGCAACAACGAGAAACAGTGAATGTAGGTTTTCATAGACATGGTCGCTTGTTTCTCTCACATAATCTGGCAACACCGACAGCCCTTTGTTGTCACTGCCACTGCGCTACCAGTCGGCTAAAAAGCTGAACATGTTCGGTCGGCTCTGGGTCGGCCGAAAAGGTCCCGACGGACCCCCCGACGGACCCCTAACCGACTGGCCGACGCTTCCCGAAGCCAAATCGGCCCAAAGTCGGGCCGATTTGGATTGGTCTGGAGCCAGCTTAAAGAGCTGGAGATACGGGGAGACCCCTGTTACAAACACTCTAAAGCCAGAGTCTATTTAACACTGTATCATTCAAAGATTTACCACGACCACTTGAACCCCAGCATCCATATTCTGGTGAGAACATTAGCAGATCTACAAGCTCACAACGTGACGGGAAAAAAAAGAGGTCCAAGTACAGAGCCAACTTAGGTCCAGTTTACTAAAGTCTAGAGGGTTTAAGTGTATAAACAAGCAATGCAGCTTTTTTTAAGCCACCATCTCCCCGTCTCTCGTCCACAGAGTAAGCGCATTGCGGGCAGGATCATCCCGGCCATAGCGACCACGACGGCGGCGGTAGCTGGTCTGATGTGCCTGGAGCTCTACAAGCTGGTGCAGGGCCACAGGAAGATGGCCTCCTACCGCTCCGCCTACGTCAACCTGGCCGTGCAGCTCTTTCAGCTCTTCCAGCCGTCCAGCCCTCAGCGTTTCACTGTGAGTGACCTGTACCTTGCCTTACATGCCCACAGGCACATAATGTATGGCACATTCCACAGCCTGACAGAGTTGAACTGTAATGTGCAATTGCATTTTAGGCATTTTGCAGACGCTCTTACCCAGAGTGACTAACAATAAACAAGGTCAATAATCACATTAATAGAACGCAGAGAGAACAGTGTGGTTCCTTCAAGAAACTTAAAAAATTAATAAAATCTAAATAGCATTCTGTACATTGAAACTCTAAGATACCAGGTAAAGGCCTTTGCAGACAGGGTGCGATTTTTCGCACGAAAAAACGGACAATATCATTTTTTTAATGAACACATGGTTCTCAATGACCTCATGCACACCGGCTCCGAATTTGCCGTGCGGCGATGCGATGCGGCGATGCGTTTTTTTCCCAATCGAACCCAGTTCGATTTGTGCGTCTTTCGCATTCGGTAAAAACTGATTGACTAATCGCACCCTGTCTGCAAAGGCCTTAAACAATGAACATAGCATTTGCCTAAATAACATGCTATCTAAGTATCACGGTCGAGAAAAACAGATCTAAGAAACAAAAGACATGAGAACGAGTGTCTGCACAGTAGCCATTATATTGGTCAGTTAATAGCATCAATTGAAAGAGAAGGTGGCAAGAAGGGGTCCAGGGAGAGGGAAGTGCTAGGGGGTGAGGTGGAGTCTGAAGTACTGTATAGATTAACAGCCTTAAGCAGACTTAAGCACGTCTGAATCAGGGATAAAACTGTTGAATTATGTCCTTCCTCTCTGGAGAGTCTAAACTATGAATGAGCTGCCTCAGAGCTAAGAGACGGCAGTTCAAAACGATCCATCTATGGCGCATAAAGCAGGTCTGTTAGACAGCTCAACGTATAGCCACAGGCTTCTGCAGCCCACATAAGGCAGTGAGTGAACGCACACCCGCCCATACACACCATATCTCCAACTTTGTTTGCTCAAATCAAGTAAGTTCAATGCACAAAGGCAGGCATGATTCAAAGCAAAAGGAGAGGGCTTGTCCTGTGCAGACAGAGAGCCTTTTGGGTTTGTAATCTACAGTAGCTTTAACGGTAATACCAGGCTTCTGGGCCACGGGCTGACGTTCTGCCCTGGCCAGAGGCCGTAAATCATAACAGCGACATATGAGCCAGCCAGATCTGAAAGCCAAGCAGCGCATGGGGGGGGGGGGGTTATGCTTTGGGTCGCCGCTGGAGAACGTGCCTGGTGAAGTAATGCCTGCCTTTCATGCCTGCCCCTTCATAGTTCACCTCTGGAAGGAGTTAGGCTTGAAAGAAACTAAGTACATTTACTCAAGTGCTGTACTTAAATTTAAGTATTTAAGGTACTTTTACTTTACTTGAATATCTATGTCCATTTTTCAATACTTTATACTTCTACTCCACTGCATCTCAGAGACAGATATTGCACTTTTTAATCCACTACAGTTATTTGAAAACTTTAGTTACTAGTTACTTTGTAGATTTAGATCATTTATTAGCCATTTAAACCTTATTTTATACTCTGTCTATTCGAAAATGTGAGAGTACTTTTACTTTGGTAGTGTAAGTACATTTTGATAGCAATACTTGAGTACTTTTACTCAAGTAACCTTTTGAATCAGGCCTTTCTACTTGTAACAGTGTATTTCTTTAATTAAGTATCAGTACTTTTACTTGTAAACCCCAGCAACCGTATTGTGGGGAAAACCTTCACAGGAAATAGTAGGCTACTAGCATAGAGCCCTAAGGGACTCCGGTCAACCAAAGTGTAGGGCTTAAGCTGTTAAGTAAACACAATCTGACTACTTCTTCCACCATTGGACTTGAGAGGCTGGACGTGCTCTCTCACCGGGGGCTTTGGTCTGGAGTCGGACCCCTGCCTAAAAGAGCGGGGTGGAACAGGGTCAGGCAGTGGCAGTGGTGGAAAAAGTACTCACATGTTTTACTTAAGTAAAAGTATCAATACTGCAATGTAGAAGTACTCTGTTACAAGTAAAAGTCCGGAATTCAAAATGTGCTTGAGTGAAAGTACAAAAGTATTGGTTTCAAAATGTACTTAAAGAACCAAAAGTAAAAGTACGAAAATGTTTGAAAATAGCAGATCTACAAGCAAACAACGCGACACGCTGTGAGCTTGTAGATCGGCTATTTTCAAATAGCCTATGTATAAAATAGGGCTACAGTGGTTAATGTATGTATTATAATGTAATAATTTATATCTGCAAAGTAACTAGTAACCAAAGTTTTCAAATAAGTGTAGTGGAGTAAAAGTACAATATTTGCCTCTGAGATGTAGTGGAGTAGAAGTAAAAGTATAGACAATTGGAAATACTCCAGTAAAGTAATAGTGCCTAAAAATTTTACTTAAGTACAGTGCTTGAGTAAATGCACTTAGTTACTTTTCACCACTGGGCAGTGGCATTACTCGGTCCCCCTCTGGGACGTGAGGCGAGCGGTGACACGGCGCGCTGAGACAGTGCAGCTCTGGTTACAGCTATGGTTACAAGCAGAGCCAGGAACACAGCTGCGTGAGGTGCCATGATGACAGGGACAGCTGTGCTCTGCTACTCACTGCTTTGAATGCAGGCCTGTGGCCGGAGTTTGATATTTCTCATTAATTTGTGGAATTTCTTTGATTTTTTTCAATTTATTTATGATATTCTTTTGAAAAATGTTGAAGAATTTTGAATTTATTTGGGATTTTTTTGGAAAATCTTTTGAAGTAGGCCTAATAATAATTAAAAACAAAATGTGAGAAACAAAAAAAATGATATTTACTCATGACCCATAAACATGGGTTAAAAACATTTTGGGAAGTGCATTAGACCACAGACCCCCTTTGAACTAAAATAACTAGAAAAAGTGCTCCTCGGAGCACAGGTCTCCGCCAGGTCAGGTAGGTTATTGTGGGCCAGCAATGTTCGGAATTCGCCAATCAGGATGGAATATGAAAAATCGGCAGATACTCAAATACTTTGAATATGTATTGCAATTATGTTTTCTCTGCAGTTCAAGTCGTGTCATTTAACTTTTATAGCTCCAAATCACAGCAAACGGTATCTCATGATGACACTTTACATTTGGTAGCAGGTCAAGAGACCCAACGTGTTCCCCTCATGAGTAGGCCACTTAGTGACGGTGGCAAGGGGAAAAATCCCCTTTAACAGGAAGAAACCAAAAACATAACCTGACTCTAGGTGGGCGGCCATCTGCCTTGACCGGTTGGGTTGAGAGACAGAGACTTGGAACCCTGACTTAGGTTCAGGGGAGAGGGGGAGAGAAATAGAGAGAGAGGTGGATAGAGGGAGGGGGAGAGAGAGAGAGAGAGAGAGAGAGAAAGAGGTAGAGAGAAAGAAAGAGGGAGAAGCAGAGAGAGAGAAAGAATGCGGGAGTGGGGGACAGAGATGCACAGAAACAACAATAATAACAATAACAGCTATAATAACAGTCCACAGCCATAGTCCATGGAGACCCTCCATCCGCACCCTAGGGGTCTGCATACTCCACAATCACCATCCATGGAGACAAGAAAGCACAGAAACTCTGGGGAAAAGAGTCACGTTACTAACGTGCAGTAGTTTTTTTATATTTTGTTTTAAAATGTCTTATATATCAATGAATCGACACGAAAACATTCATATTATTTTATAAAATCGATTATATTGATTAGTCTGATTAACTACTTAAGCCTGTACTATACTTTGTTGCACAATGTACAATGGTAGCGTTGAATTGTGCCGATATTATAGTACAAGCTGTATTGTGAGCTTGTAGATAGGCTACTTTCACTATCATCCTATCATCCTATAATTCTACAAAGCTCTGTGCGTCTGTCTGTGCGTCCCCAAAACTCTTCTGCCCGGTTCTCCTCAGTGGCTGGAGCAATTGATCTGCATTTGCACACATCCATTGACCATTACCATGTGCACTGAACACCGAAGCCTGTTTTTCGCTTTCCCCAAATGTCAGCTGTTTATTAGCGTTTTTGTGTTCGCTGACTCCCGGGTTGCCAAATCATGTGCGTGAAACTAGCGCCGGTGTTGCCACATCCGTGAAACAAGCGGACCATGACACACTTTGGGTGTTCATATCCCCCGACGGGTATGGTCTAGTTTCTTTAATGTTAAAATCGTTCATTAATCGTAATCGATACAAAAGTTTGAAGTAGTCATGCTATTGTTTTGAAGTAATGTCATTCAGCCAAAACATGCACTGATGGCACCTGAATGTATGCAGATGGAGAGGAGAAGAGGACAGGCTCGGTGAGTCATGGGGGAAGTCCCCCTGCGACGTGAGGGGAGCAGTGACACGAGGCACTGACTCAGTACAGGTCTGCCTTGTATCGCATTCCCTAGTGTTCCTTGAGTTCCTTGCGTCTCCTCCAAATTCTCCTACGTTTTCCTGGCCTGGACACTCGAAACGCTGTCCAACGACCACGGAACGGTTGATTCACCCAGAGAGCGCCAGCAGTCACGCTGCGGTCGCACCTGACATCACTAACAAGGCTGATCATTTATAATGGAGTGTAGTGAGGGAGTGGGGGGACATTAGCTTTTCCAGACGCCAACGATTTTTCTTTTCTTTTTTTGTCAAAACGGCGGTACATTTTGTGGTCTTAGCTTTGAAACAGCTTTGTTTAAAACACACAGAGAGAGAGAGAGAGAGAGAGAGAGAGAGAGAGAGAGAGAGAGAGATAGAGAGAGAGACAGGAGGCCACCAGATGGAAAAGGCTTGGCTGAATTTCTGGGTGGGCGCTAAGGGGGTGAGGGGGGACTTGGTGAGTTGAATATGGGTATGCACTGATGACTGAGGGACACATGGACTTACATAAACACAATCCCAGAGGGAGAGAGAGACAGAGAGACAGAGAGAGAGACACAGAGAGGGCGACAGACAGACAAACAGAGAGAGAGAGGGGTAGAGAAAGGGGGAGATAGAGATCAACCTATCTGAGTAAGAAATCCTTTGAGCTTTGATGTTTCTGCCAAGAAAATAAATCTGTCATCTATCCGTCCGATTAGCTTACATCCACCCACCATCCTCCAAGGAAAGTCAGAGCCTGAGCACAATAACAACGTACCGAGAGTACATAGTCTTGTTTCTAAAATGTGTCGCTCAAGTAGAGGTTTAGAGACACGTTTAAGAGAGAGAGAGAGAGAGAGAGAGGAAGACTGGCATGTACACTCACGGGCCACTTAGTAGGTACACTCCAACTGCTTAATGTAAACTTCCAATCAGCCAATCACATGGCAGCAACTCAATGCATTTAGGCATGTACTGCATGCACTGCAGCAGATCGTCTTGACCATGTGGTCAAGACGATCTGCTGCAGTTCAAACTGAGCATCACAATGTTCCCCATTCTGATGAAAGGAGACTTAAGTGACTTTGAACGTGGTTTGTGATGCGAAGCGGGCTGGTATTTCAATAACTGCAGATCTACTGGGATTTTTCACACAACCGTCTCTAGGGTTTCCCAGAGTCCAGGGTCCCTTTACCCCTACAGCTATTGAAAAAAAGAAGTACCTCAAAATTGTACTTGAGTAAATGTACTTTCCACCAGTGCTGACGGATCAGAGGAGAGGGTTTTTATTAGTGTTCTTTTGAAGCAGGCGAGTGCAGACGTGCAGCTGTTAGATATCAGTGTGATCTGACATGGAGGACCATGCTGGCTCCGTTTCACTGTGCACTGAGCACTGGGAGATCACACTCAGTTCATTAATATCAAATATCCACAGTCAAAGTCTCCCTGTTCATCCCCCCCGCCCGGTGGTCCGCCCACTGCAGGTCTACAACAGTGGTTCTCAAACATTGTCTTGTTAAGGACCCCCAAATGATATATTGTATTTGGCCATGGACCGCCCATCGGAAAATATGTTGGGCCAGGGATCCTCATACAAGATTTATGTTATATTCCACATGTTTGTTGAATTTTCAAGATTTATTTTTAAATAGCAGATTTACAGTGAGCTTGTAGATCAAATAGCCGATGTATATATAGGGTTAAAGCGGTTAAACTGATTTTGATGCTATATTAGCAAATTCTGCTGGGGACCTCCTGGAAACCCCTCAAGGACCCCTGGGGTTCTCCAGACCTGGTGCCCCTATTTTTGGATTGTGTCCTTAAATCATAATAATAAATAATAATAATAATAATAATAATATACATAAAAAGTAATTATGTAGTATTATGAGTTTGATGGCAACTTTATTTGTTTAAAAGAATGAATCGAATCAAAAAATCTAATCTTAATCTACCTCTGAGAGTGTACAAATGGAACGGCTCCACTTGGTTCCATTTGTGCATTCTCTCAGTTACAAACCCATAAGGGTCCATTTGGTTCCTAACTATCAATCACTTCGCTGCATGGGGACCCCCTGGAGCCCCCCTCAGGGACCCCTGGGTTGTCCCTGGACCCCATGTTGAGAGCCAGTGACCTACACTATCTTCAGGTCATTGAGCGCGACAAGGCCAGTAGATAAAGATCTTTATACTCCATGTTGGTGTGGATTCTCTGCTCTCTGCATGTGTCACAGTTTTACTCGCAGTTCCACACATAAAAGACAAATCACCACCATTTTTCCCACCGTCCGTCGTCCGAGCCCTCTTCCGGAAATTGTTGTTTTAAAAGCAGCTGTTTCCTAAAATAGGACGCTCCCCTGGCTTTTTCCCTACAGTTGTTATCGTCTGTATCGTCAGAAATATGTAAACAAACGGGAAGCTGCCCTTTTTCAGCTCTGCGTTGCAACTCTTAGTATCGCTTTTCCCCGTCATATTTATGTTTTGGAGTCGGGGCCAAAACAGTAGGTCATACCACATGGAACAAACCTAAAGAGCAGCGAAACCTGACTCTGAAACTGATGATTAGCTCCTTAACAGCCTGTAGAAATGCTAGCGTGACTTGACACTTTGGTAGAGGTTTTGGTTGTGTACTTGCCATGATGCAATCTGGGAACCCATCGGCAAAAGAAAGGAGAAAAAAATTTGTTTCCTTTGAATTTGAAGGATATTGGTGATATCTTCAATGGGAGGATTGATAGGTGTGGTATAATAATCATTTAACCTAGCTATGCCGTCTAAAGTCTTTGGTACATGGTAAATTGTCATATCGCAGCTAAAGGAGGTTAGCACACCTTAGCTATAATGGAAAGTTATTGTTATAGAGATATTGATTAATTGTACAGTGCCATATGGCAGTTTGATTGTTACAAAGTTATGTGGTAGATTATAATCTACCCTTGAAGGCTTCACACTTGTCAGTGCCGTACATAAATGGTGCATTTATACAGTATACTTTATGCATCGCCTTTATCCAAAGCGCTTTACAATGTGCATTGCATTCACCCCTTCACGTTCACAAACTGACAGCAGAGGAAACCATGGAAGGCACCAACCATCGGGAGCAGTTAGGTGCTCAGTCTTGCTCAAGGACACTTTGACACTAACCTAGGGAGAACTGTGCATTGAACTGGGAACCTTCAGATTCCCACTCTACCTCTGGAGCCACTGCCTATAACAATTTTCTGTTTACAATTCAGTCTAACTCGCATAAATCAAGGGTCAAGGGTTCAGAATGATGCGTCTGATTTCTGAAGGTTTACTTACTTTTTCTATAAGCAGGATAAAGTCAGGTGTGCTCGAGGTCAAGGCAGCACAATCGAAAGGGCCTTCCACCAAAATAAACATTTATCTCTCCAATCATGTGGATCAAACACGGACAGTAAAACCTTTTGCATGTTTGTATATTAAGATAAGATAAACCTTTTTTCATCCCCTGGGGGGGGGGGGGATTCAGGATGCACTATTGTACTTACTTCTGTGGTAGCCATGTCATTGTTCTGAAAATACATGTAGACACTAGACATGCATGCATAATAAAGCCTGACCCATATACATCGGTCTGGCAGATATATCAGTCAATATTTACTGTATCGGCAATTATGCAGCCGATGCGTCCCCATATTTAACTGGCAATGTGTTGTCCTGGCACGTCATTATAGGCAACAATTTTCAAACGAAAAATTTCTATCATCTGGGCAGGTAGTTAAAATCCGTAGCTTGGTTTCCCCCTCATCTGTGTGCAGTGGTTTCACAGTCTGTCTTCTCTTAGGAGCCGGGTCTGCCTGTAACAGCCTTTGTCAAAAGGGAGGCTGACTCCTCTCTCTTATGTAAATAAGGCAGCAAGTAAGAGAGCGTTGGTGGTATAGTGGTGAGCATAGCTGCCTTCCAAGCAGTTGACCCGGGTTCGATTCCCGGCCAACGCAAGTTCTTTAGTAGTAGGCTACTTGAAAAGTTATGGCAATATGTTTATTTGTACGTGTCTAGATTATTATTTTTTAAGAGTGGCTTGATGTTGCTGCTTTCAGGGCCTGTGGGAAGAGATGTGTTCACAACTTGTAGAAGATCTGAACCAGATTTTTTTTAAAAGGCCTGTTGGCACTATTATATATATTAAATTCTATCAAAATGTTATTTGTGTTTATTTGTATTGATTGATTGATTGTATGCTTTATTAACATGCTTATTAACAGTACAGCTGGTACAGTCAAAGGTTATGCTAAAAGGTTAACACAAAAAGCCCCAGGGGCTTGTTTCCATTGTGGTCCTTTGTACTCAATTCATCAGTCATGCATATAATACAGACAATACAAAATATACTACGAAACAAATGGAATAAAGCTTAGTAGAATAATAAGTTATATACAGTGAAAGTAGGGGAGCGGTTAGGTTTGAATTTGGTTAGGGAGCTTTTTATGTCTTCTGGTAGGTCATTCCATGTTTTGGTGCCAGTATAATATATAACAATGAATCTATAACTATTGTTGAGGGGGCACACGGATTTGAACCGGGGACCTCTTGATCTGCAGTCAAATGCTCTACCACTGAGCTATACCCCCTTCTGTATTCTTTGGTTTGCTTACACATCAAATCTTCCAAAACAGGAAATGTAAATACATCAAGGTTTTTTAATTTTTTAAACTGATTTAAAGATTTAGCACTCTTTTGCAAAATACAAGTCAAAACATCGTGAATCTGTGGTCTAGAACATTGGTTCTCAAAGTGGGGTCTGGGGACCCCCAGGGGTCCTTGAGGGAGTTCCAGGGGGTCCCCAGCTAAATGATAGATTAGGAACCAAATAGACCCTTATGGGTCTGTAACTCTGAGAGTGTACAAATAGAACCAAATAGACCCTAACGGGTCCATTTGGTTCCATTTGTACACTCTCAGACTTAAATTAACATAGATTTTACAATATAAATTGGGGTCCGTAGCCTAATGCATGTCAAACTGGGGGTAATTAAAATAAAAATGGTTGAGAATCACTGCTATAGAGCCGTAAAAATCTTCTCTTATGGGGGTCCCTGGCATATCTTTTTAAATGGGGGTCCACACAAAGTGTCAATCTGGGGGTCCTTGACATGAAAAAGTTTGAGAACCACTGGTCTAGAACTCCTAAATCCGGATTGGCATCGGACCCAAAGATCTGGCATCAGTCGAATAGAATAACACGTCGGGCCCAGATACAGTATGAGCTAATCTGTTTGTTATCATAGATCATACATGTTGTGTGCTGTTACGTGTTGCGTAATCCTAAACCAGGCCCACAAAGACGGCAGTGTCCTGTTGTTTTTTTGGGTGACTGGCTTTGTTATCAGTGCTAGTATCTGCACGCTGCCTGTGACACGGGGAGGCTGAGCGGGCGGGCCCCTAATGGGGCCGCTGGGTGCTGTGAGGTGAAAGCGGAGCCCCGGTAAAAAGCTAAAGCTGCAGAAACATGTGGCCCCAGGCGAGGACAGAGGAGTCAGGGCTTCAGCTGGGTATTTAATCATTCTGGGTTATTTCCCCTGAGCCGACTGGGCCGGCGCTCTGTGCCAACGTATAAGCTTGTCTAGTAAGTGATCTTTACTGGTCTGCAGCACGCTGGGCCGCTGTCTCCTCGCCCATCAGCCACACACACCCTTTTTGCAGTGGTGGAAGTTGTGGTTATACCTTAAAGGGATAGTTCACCCAAAAATGTACTTTTTTTCTATCGATTAGTCACCCCATGGATTCATGGATATTCTTTTGTTTTTGGTGCATTCCTCAGCCAATATTTTGATGACCGGCAGCGGTTCCGGTAGGAAACACAAGGAGTCTCCTTTGTGTCTCCTACCGGAATCGCTGCCTACCGGTTCGCTGGTCATCAAATTATTGGCTTAGGAATGCGACAAAAACTAAAACATATCCATGAATTCAAGTCTCCATGGGGAAATCGATAGGAAAAAAGTCATTTTGGGGGTGAACTATCCCTTTAAACTTAATAAAATAGCAATGCTACAATGTAGAAACAGTCTCATTATAGTATTGACTTTTCATTTACTTGTGTAAAAGTACAGAAGTATAGGCATCAGAATATCCTTAAAGTACTCATTATGCAGAATGTCCCATGTCAGAAATTCTCAAGTTATAAGTAATCATAATTGTAAGTACAGTACTTAAGTAAAAGTTACTTTCCCCCACCGCTGGACTGTTGCCTCCTTTCCCTCTCCCATCAAATCCCCCACACACCCCTTCTGTCTTAACTGTGTACCCCCTCCTCTCGCTGCCTCCGTGCCCCTCTCGCCGTCTCTCTCTCTCGCTCCTAATTGAATTAGCAGCGATGGAGGCAGCTCCCTTGATCCCAGGGAACCTTCACTCCCAAGGTCGGCGCCCACAGACACTGCTGCTTTGTGCGCCGCCAGAAAGAAGTGAAGTCTGTTTCCTGCCTTCACAGGAAGTGTTCTATTGAAACCACATTGTCCCGGTGTGAGCGTCTGCATAGTGCACCAGGTCGAGACGGGCCCTTTTCTGTTACCTCTGACATCCACTTTTCTGTCCACTCAATTCTCTCCCTGGGATGAAATATAGAACATTTCCAAAAAACGAACAAACAAAAAAACTGTGTACAAGCTCACAGTGTTGTGGGCTTGTATATCTGCTATTTTCACTATTTTTGAAATAGGGCATAAGTGGTGAATTCATTAAGTAGTTTTGTAAGTTTGGGTCCCGGGGGTCCCTCTTTTGAATTATATGTTTGTTTGTTTGTTTATTAAGGTTTAAGTAGAAAGTGAGGGAGAATGCCTAAAATCCCTCCAGGGGCTTTAGAAGTGGCATTGTCCAGGAAAATATGTACATTACATTATCAATGTAGAAGGATCAATGTAGTGGAGTGAACGTCATACGTAAAAAAAGAAGAAGAAAGAAAAGCTTAAGTATAGTTCATATACTGAAAATAATTACTTATGTACAGTACTCACGTAACTGTACTGTAACTATAACCTAAGTACAGTACATTAACTCAGGTACTGCATTTTTGACGTACGTATACTTTAGCATTTCCATGTTTTGATACTCTGCTCTGTATATTGTACTTTTTACTCCACCACTACAATTATTTGAAAAATGTAGTTATTAGTTACTGTGCAGATTTACATTATCATTACAAGACACACATTAACCACTTTAGCCCTAATTTGTGTTACGGCTATTTGAAAATAGCTGGAAGCAATTTTTTAAGAACAAAATTGGAAAGTTCTAAAAAAAAAAATATGTGAGATGAGTTAATATTCAAAAAGAGTATTTTTAATTTATTACTTATTACTTACTTATAAGTATATTCTGATGCCAATACCTCTCTACGTTTACTCACATAACATTTTTAATGCAGCACTTGTAGATGTAGCAGAGAATTTCTGCATTGTGGTATTGCCACTTTTAAATCTGAGTACTTCGTCCACCACTGCAATTCTCTCCCAGGGCGTGCTTGCACCTCTGAGCGTACCAGGAACAAACCACCATGTTGCCATCTCTGTTTGGTGATTCGACGCAAGGAAAACCATAGGTTTGTGTTTCATGCATTCTACACAAGGCAACCATAGGTTTGTTTTCTATGCATTCTACACAAGGCAACCATAGGTTTGTTTTCCATGCATTGGAAGGAATGTCGGTGGCAGAGTCTTATTGGTGATTTGAGCTCTCTCTCGTAATTGCAGGGCACACATCTGCCACACAAAAAAGGGACAGGCTGAGACGGGGGGGACAAAGGGGGGGGGACGGGGGTTACCTCAGTCAGCACATGTGGTTGGGTTAGGTTTGTGTGTTGGTCTGCCTGCCTGCGCTGTGCCAGTAAGAACCAAGGTGAACATGATCTGCAGCCTGCAGCAGTCCTCAGGGAGCCCCGGCATGGGACTGCATTGTGTAAAATGTAACTCAAGACCCAGACATGAATGGCGCTCAGGGGATAACGAATGATCTGTACTCAACACCGACGGCTTGTGCCTCCTGTTGTTCAGCACTCTTTCTGTTTTGTTTGGTGGTGCCATTGTACGCTTTGGCCCTATAGCCTAGTGCTGTGGTCGATCACATTGTATTTTCGGTTCATTAAGTCATCTGCTGGCTCTGGCTTGTGTCATTATTGCTCCTCTTTTGTTTCTTTTACTTTCTAAGACTTTTACGTAAAGACTCAAATTATTCCCATTTTATGTACTGTACTCTAGATGCCTCACTCCTAAGATTTTGTTTACCTAGCTAAGTTCAGGTTAAAGACATTAGCCTGACTTACAGTTACTTTGTTGCCAGTGTCGTGTGCTGAATATAGCCAATCTACAAGCTCACAATGCGTTCCAGCGCAACACTTTTTGAGCTTGTTGATCTGAGCTTAATCTGAGCTTGATCTGAGATTGTATTTAAGATTTACTTAAAATTGATTGAACTTAAGATATTAAGATGTACTAATAGTTTATGATTACAGTATTGTTTAATTGCATCACTTAATGTGCCATATGAAGAGACGTATGGAGTCTGAATAGTTTAAAAATACACTTAAAGGATCTTTGAAAACCCCTCTGGCTTTATGACTGAGCTCATGGGAGAATGCATGCTGCTTTTATGGGCTGGAGTGCACATGTTAGTGAATGCACTAATTGGAGTTGTGAAGTTATTAAGCATATGGAATACAGTTATAGACCATTTGCATGCAGCCTTTGAAGGGGCTCCGTTTCTGTGGTTAGATCACTGGTTCTCAAATATTTTCAGCTGATACCCAAAAGATACATTTGACATTTGTCGTCTCCCTGGGACCCAAACGGACCAGAAATCGATTATGAATTAATGCAATATAATTGTGAAAATAGACGATCTATAAGCTTTCAACATGTTGCATCGAGCTTGTAGATCGGCTATTTTCACAATTTCTTCCTCTTTTTTTGTATGGATTTATTTTATGGATTGAAATTCTTTATACAATTCTTTAGAAATAATAATGAAGATTTTTTTCATGTGTTTAAATGCAAAAAAGGGGGTATTTACTCACGACCCATAAAAATGGATTTGCGTCCAAAAATGGGTCCCAAGTAACCCACTGTTTGGGAAGCATAGGGTTATATCCTAATGGTTGTACTCCTGAAATCCTCAGTGAGACAAAGAGCAGGGAGAAACATAGAAAAAGAAACATGTCAAATAAAAAAAGCAAAGATATCTACATATATATACATAGCACAAAAAGCAGCATCAGGGTACATGACATTAGACATAAGGTGCAAAAGAGTAGGTCCACACAGGTTAGGTGCAGAACGTATAGTAGTAAACAAAGGCAGGTCCACAGAACGCATAAGAAAGGAAGTCTGCATAAGGCAAATGGAACCAAAATGGCCCTGTAAGCGTCTGTTTGGTTCCATTTGTACCCTCTCTGAGTTAGATTAACACTAAGGATATTACTGTTTCTAATATAAAGCAAGCTTGTAGTGTCCTGCAAATCCACTTTAGTCTACAGTGTTTACCTAAGTATATTTGAGAATACAAAGCTATATAGTAATAATTGATGTTTATGATTTTACAACAACATAATAAAATGGAGCAGGAAGTGCAGGAAGAAAAATGTTGAGGTCTAACTGGTGATTATGAGCAGAATAATTGAATGTAAAAGGCAAGCCCTGTAGGCTAAATGACGTTAATGGATTAACTTGATGTTTTGCATCAAAGAGGCCTTGTTATCCTGGCCTTGTTCCAAATGTCTACACGCGCACACACGCGCGCACGCACACACACACACATGCACGCACACGCACACACCCCCCCAGGGGTCCTTGAGGGAGTTCCAGGGGGTCCCCAGCTATGATAGATAGTTAGGAACCAAATGGACCCTTATGGGTCTGTTTGGTTCCATTTGTACACTCTCTGAGTTAAATTAACATTGATTATACAATATAAATTGGGGTCCCAGAGATAGAAATGCCGTTAAATGGGGGTCTGTAGCTTAATGCATGTCAAACTGGGGGGTCCTTGAAATTAAAGCCGTAATTTAAGCCGTAAAATTCTTCTCTTATGGGGGTCCCTGGCATATATTTTCTAATAGTGGTCCGTGGCCTAATAATGGGTCAATTTGGGGGTCCTTGACATGAAAGAGTTTGAGAACCACTGTTCTACTATACTCGTGGGGACGTTTGGCCCTCACAAGTATAATACAAGCACACACACACACACACAGTCACACACACACCTACACACACACACGTGTGCACGCATGCACACACGCATGCACGCACACACGCACGCGCACACACGTGCACGCACGCACATGCGCACGTGCACGAACGAACATGCAGACACACACACACACACACACACACACACACACACACACAACCTGTCCTATGTGAAAGCAGTTGTCCATGTGTTTCCTGTTGAGAGGCCTCTGCCATGTGGTTGCTGATGGTGGGTTTTCATCTGATCATCAGCTTCTAACAAACCACATAAAAAACTGTTTTTTTTTTACACTAATGAACACAGGGGAACCTGCCTGGGACTTTTACATTTACAATTTACAATTCAGGCAGTTAACAGATGCTCTTATCCAGACAGAGCGACTTAAAAGTGCAAAACCAGAGAACTCTAGTCAAACAACAGGGTAAATAGTAAATACTCAATAGTCACATAAATACAGTGGTGGACAAAGTCTATCGTTGCTGTCGGGCAGAAACCTCTTATCTCTTATTCTAACATTGTGTGTTTTTTTGTAAATGAATGCCCTACTTGATCATACTACAGCTTCACACAAAAGCATCAAAAGTAGCAGATCCACCACAAGCTTGAAACGTGTTTTGAGCTTATAGATCTGCTACTTTTGCTATTTTTGCTTTTTAATCCTGAAAAATAACAGTTTTGGACACCTGACAGAGACGATATACTCAAGTAAATACTAAAAAGTCAAAATTATTTGACTATATACTATATAAGTATAATTATTTAAATTTTGAAAATAGCAGATCTACAAGCTCTCATAGATCGGCTATTTTCACTATTTCAATAGGGCTTACGTTGTTAATTCATCATATATTCTGCTTTTGGGTTCTCCCAAGAGTCCAGTCCTAGAAATGTAGTTGGAGTCAAAAGAACAATATTTCTATTTGAAATGTAGCTGCAGTGAAAGTCATCAGCTGGCAAAAAACAGAAGCAAAAAACAAATACTCTAAAATGTACGGTACAGTACTCAAGTAAATGTATTTAGTTCACCGCCTCCCTGGCCTCCCCGGACGCTCCGCCACTGATTTAGTTACTGTAGTGTCCACTAAATACATTGTGCAAAGAGAACAGTGAAGTTCATGTCTTTCCATACAATGAAATTACATTTTAAATTTTTGGTGAAAAGCTGTTTCCCATGACTGTTGTGCATTGGTGTTGTTTATTTTCCCATCTGGAAAAAAGTGGTGTATTTCTTATGAATCAGCATATATAGAGCACAGTTTTTACTACTGACTTTATTTGGGGGTTCAGTTTACTCCAATATCGGGCTATAGCTCTGGTTTGCCAGGGAACTGAAAGTTCCCCCTCGTTTGATAGACTCTTGTGGAATTTTAACCTAAACCCCCTAAAACAGATGAAAACAATTTTGTCATCAAGCCCATTTTCATGTAATCCCATCCTTGAAGATGGGAATGTGCAGCCGTACAGAACCGCAGCTGTTTTAGAGCTGGCTGATGTGATCGCTCCAGAGAGCACTTTGATACAGCCCCCCCCACCCCCCACCCAGTGAAATTAAGCCAGATGTATGCTTAGTAGCCGATCTACAAGCTCACAACGCGTCGCACTGCGATGCTTTGTGAGCTTGTAGATCGGCTATTTTCGACACATCGTGAGCGTATTCGGCACGTGACATCATCGCACAACAAAGCATAAAGCAGGCCTATAGTCAGTTCATGCTTATTTATGATAGAATATGAAACACAAGTTGGATCTGCTTCCTACAGTGAAGACATGCCTTAACTCAGTCATTCTTCCTGCCTGAAGCATCAAAGTATGTATGGCATTCCATCTCCCTCTCTCTGTCTCCCTCCCTCTCTCTCTCTCTCTCTCTCTCTCTCTCTCTCTCTCTCTCTCTCTCTCTCTCTCTCTCTCTCTCTCTCTCTCTCTCTCTCTCTCTCTCTCTCTCTCTCTCTCTCTCTCTCTCTCTCACACACACACACACTCTCTTTCTATCTGATATGTAAATACGGCAGCAAGCAAGAGAGCGTTGGTGGTATAGTGGTGAGCATAGCTGCCTTCCAAGCAGTTGACCCGGGTTCGATTCCCGGCCAACGCAAATACTTTAGCAGAACTGTAATGTTTTATTTTTATCTTACATGCACTGACGATAGTCCCTCTTTGGACTGAAACATTTGCCGTTGGATCGAATGACGTTGTTTTAATCTGCAACCATGACTTATAGACTGATCTCTTTATTCTTGTGTGCGAGTCAAGTCCTTCCCTACTCTTATGGGACTTTTTGCCTTGACTGCCACACCAGTGAGAAAGACAAACAAAACGTGAAAAAAATAGGTTTACAATACCAAAGCAAGTGTGGAATAAAAACTAGCAAAAATAAGGGCCTTAAAATAATAGGCCTACTAGAATGTGACACAGAGCTGCAATCAAAGAACACTTAAAATATAGAAAATGTAGATAGAAAACACTTACATTATATAAAACTTTAAAAACAGCAGCAATTTATCCGCTCTGTTTAGTAGGTCTATATACTGAGATCATTGCAGTGGACTTAGTGCAGGAATATACATGATTGAGAGTCTTTACAATGGCTGTATTCCATTTGATGTCCTTTTCCTGAACAGCTCACAAATCTGTATTTGCACAATGCTGTACTTCACCCAACAGAAATATAGGAGTTTTTTGTTTGTCATGTCTTCTTAAACTCCCGTTGTGTGTTTGTAATCTGTGGGCAGTGGTGTAAAGTAACTAAGTACATTTACTCAAGTACTGTACTTAAGTACAATGTTGAAGTATTTTTACTTTACTGGAGTGCTTCCAATTTTCAGTATTTTTACTTCTACTCCACTACATCTCAGAGGCAAATATCGTACTTTTACTCCACTACAATTATTTAAAAACTTTAGTTACTAGTTAATTTGTAGATTTTGATTATTATTACAAAACATACATTAACCCTGTATACATTTCGGCCATTTGAAAATAGCCGATCTACTATTTTCAAAAGATTTTTATACATTTGAAAACATGTGAAATGAGACATTCTGCACAATGAGTACTTTCTACTTTTGGTACTCATAAGTACATTCTGATATCATTACTTTTGCACTTTTACTCAAGTACATTTTTAATTCCGGACTTTACTTTTACTGAACTGGGAACCAAAGTGGCGTGTCATTATTAGGAACTGTAACTGACTTCGACGATTGAATTTCCACTGAAATGGCCACTTCAATCGGTCATTATTCGACACATTGCCCACTTACGATGGTTCTGCTACAAACTGGTGGAAACGCAAGCCGGTTTGCGGCCGGTTCCGTGCAAGCACCAATGGATCCAAGAATCCAGAACGAAATCAGTTCTTGAACTAAAGTTATTTTGGTGGAAAAGTCTGTCTTCTCCTGTTAGCCAGGACTGCCTTTGGCTGCCTCTCTCAAAGGGGAGGCTGTCTCCTTCTCTCTCACACACTCCTCTGCAAATACGATTATTTGAAAGCAAGCGTTGGTGGTATAGTGGTGAGCATAGCTGCCTTCCAAGCAGTTGACCCGGGTTCGATTCCCGGCCAACGCATTTTCTTTAGTAGTATCTTAAACATATGGTACTAGGCAAGGCAAGTTTATTTGTACACGTCGACATTATTCTTTTTTAAGAGAGGCTTTATGACTGCAGTGGGAAGCAATCTGAGAGTAGAGATGTGTTGACAAGTTGTAGAAGATCTAAACTTCAAAACTACTACAACACAGAAATGTGTAAACATAACTGTGTAACATTGCAACTTTGCAGTCAAATACAGTAGGTAAAAATAGTTGCGAACGCAGCGGAAGGAGGCGCGCCGAAGGCGCGCCTCCGCGCAAGTGGAGCATACTATGAAACCGTGCTCGGCTTGTGTGTGTCTCTGGGTCTCTGTGTGCACTGCCTGTGTGCACTGCCTGTGTGCAGCTCCTCTGAGATAAGTAAATGTCCAATTTAGACGTACCATACATCAAATGAAAGGTCTTTGAAAACTGAACACACCTGTCAAGGTTGCGTTTAAGCCCGCCCCTTCCCCCGGAAGCCACGCCCCGGAGAAGGCTCCTAAAAACTCCCCATTGAAACCCCATGTTAAATGAAAAGTGCCCGAATCGCTCCGAAACTTTTTCTACCCCCCCTAAGTGGGGGTCTACGAACAAATACTTCGGGCTCGGATTTTGGCTCCGCCCCCCGGAAGTGGGTGAAACAGGCACTTCAAACACTTTGTTGAATTGTTCAAAAACATTAAAAGTTTTTTTTTTGGGAATTTGTATTTTTCTAAGATGCTCCTTTTAACGCAGATTTTTTTTTGATTATTATTTTTTTTTTTTTTGGTTACTTTTTTTTAAAATATTTTATTTCATTATTTTTTTTAATTTTTTGGCGTTCGCTTACCGCGTTCGCGCGTCTTACTTGTAGTAGGTTTATATATATATATATATATATATATATATATATATATATATATATATGTATGTGTGTGTGTGTATAATGCTGTTATTACGCACGCACGCACGCACACGCACACGCACACGCACACGCACACGCACACGCACACGCACACACACACACACACACACACACACACACTGTTTACTGTAAATATGTTTCTTTTTGATTACTCATGTACTGCGATGTTTTGCATATTAATGCATATTGTTTGTCTTTAAATGTTTAGATAAATTGAATACACAGGGCCCCAATGGAAACAAGCCACAGTGCTTTCTTGGGTTATCCTTTTAGCATCCTTTTGAATGGAACTGTACCACTGTGCTTTTTTTGCAAACTGTTAATAAAGTATTCAATCAATCAATCAACACACACACACACACACACACACACACACACACACACACACACACACACACACACACACACACACACACACACACGCTGCTATCTCATACATATTCTAAACAAAGAGTTCTCAGCATGGCTAACTGTGTGTAACAGCAGGTCGTTATGTTGGTGTCTAGACTGACACATCAGACCCAGTATCGTCTGATCTAGGTAGAGAAGTGTGCTGTGTAGACTATTGGTTTTCAACACAGGGTCCGGGGACCTCCAGCTAATGGCTGATATAGGAAACAAATGGAGCCTTATGAGTCTATAACTCTGAGGGTGTATAAATGGAACCAAATGGGTCCATTTGGTTCCATTTGTGTGAGTGTATTAATAGTGATTTTTATGGCATGGCTCTGTAACAGGCTAGCTGTCTTTAAGAGGATCTGTGTCTGTCTGTCTGTCTGTCTGTCTGTCTGTCTGTCTGTCTGTCTGTCTGTCTGTCTGTCTGTCTGTCTGTCTGTCTGTCTGTCTGTCTGTCTGTCTGTCTGTCTGTCTGTCTGTCTGTCTGTCTGTCTGTCTGTCTGTCTGTCTGTCTGTCTGTCTGTCTGTCTGTCTGTCTGTCTGTCTGTCTGTCTGTCTGTCTGTGTGTGTGTGTGTGTGTGTGTGTGTGTGTCCGGAGCTAATTTTGCAAATCGCTGGAATGAATTTCTTGTGCACACTGGCATTGTTTCCACATATGTTTTATAGATTTAAAAATATATATTTAATTTTGATTTCATAATAGAAGTCAATGGGGGAATTTGGAGATGAGATAACTAGCAGCTAGCAGTTAGCTCGGGCGCGCCTCGAGCCTCAAGGCCTTGCCTTTGTTCTGTAGTGATTGTACACTCACAAAAGTCCTGCAATTGTTGTTAAACTTTGCATATACAGTACGTGGGACGTTGAGGGAACCAAAACCCCAAATCTTTCCTTGCTAATGACATGCATCTGTGCGTGCAATAAAGTTACATCATGCTCTGTAAGACAGGGGAACTAAGTCCGATAGGGATCACTGAGCGTTTGGCATCATAAATTGTGGGAACTTATTTCAAGCAAAGAGGAAGGCAACAAAAAGCCCAAACAAAAGGATGAGATCACTATCACACTGTGATTTTCTGTATAATTATATATATTTTTTACAGCGATTGTCACGACGCAGACTAGCAATTACTTCAAAGAGCTCTGGTTCAATAGGTGATATTTCCTTTTGTTTTTTTCCCCTTGTGTAGTTGATTCAATATGGTTGTCATCACTGTACTGTCTGACCCTGACACAAGACACCAGAGGAATCCCTGCTCTTCCTGGTTATACTGCATTTTACTGGTGACCAGTGCTTCCCAAACAGGGTCGCTATTCCATTTTAGGTCACAGACAAGTTTTTATAGGTTGCGACTCGCAATATTTTCATTAACCTTTCCTGCATTTATTTATTTATGTTTTATTTTATCCTATATTAAAATTGGCTGATGGGAGGGTGGACGACTGGACGTAAACAAACCAAACCAGATACGGCCATATATAGGCAGGACCACGGCCACGTCTCTCTGACTCAGACATAACCATAAACAAACCGTACAGTACAACAGTACAACGGGTACCCTGACAAAGCCTCCGACACTATGATTCAGACATATTGGTTGGATTTGCATTTTTATGGGTCACGGGTCAATATCACAACAGCGTTTTCCTAGCGACTTGCAGGCGAGGGGGCGGGGGGCCGGGTGGGGAGAGCGCACAGAATCAAGGCACAGACGGCTGTGTTGTTGACGGACAACGGATTAGAAACAACAAAAATAAAACCTTGCGAAACAGTTCCGTGCATTAGCGCAAGTTGAGGATAAAGGAAACATTCCGTCTAAATGTCCAGTTTGCTAATTCACAAATACTACTACTACTTTTGTATTTTAAACTTTTATTTTTATAACTTGTATTTAAAATTTCTCTAAATATTATAAACTTCCACAAGTTTTTACTCTCTTGGTGTTTTGTTGTAGGGGATTATCTGGCAAATGTATCTGTTATGAAAGAGAAATTGTATCATGAGTGAAACGGCTATAGTCCTTGGGAAACCATAAACCTACGTAGGCCTACATCTAAATGAGTTGCCATATTTACATTTCCTACAAATTACAAATTCCTTATATAACAAATCATTATAAGCTATATATTTCTGGGATGCATAGTAGCTGAAACTCCCCCGCCCCCTCGCCTGCAAGTCGCTAGGAAAACGCCGTTCGCGTCCCGGGGAGACACCACATTTCACTTTTGGGTCCGGAGTTGAAGAAAAGCCTCTGGTGTAGACAGCAGCTCCCATGTCAGAGGTTGCGGTGTGCGTTCCCTGTGCTCTCACCTCAGGTCTCAGTGCATTCCCTTCATTTCCTGTCTGCTCTGCTCTGGCTTGGAGCAGCTTGACCTGTCGCTGGGGAGCAATTCAACTTGTAAAGACTGAGATAAGCTCCATGTTGACACGCCTTAACTCTAGAACGAACAGAATTCCTTATCGGCTACGATAGCCATAGCAGGCATTTTTGTCGCTGTTCACAAATTATTTTCAGATAATTCCCATAATCAATCTAAAATAAAAATGTAAATTGCATCTGTAATGTGAGCATAGGTAACACCAGTTGAACACTGGTTCCTTGTTTGAGTCTTTAACACTTTGAAGTGTTAAAGTGTTAAAACATTTTGAAGGCTAACAGACAACACTTCAAAAGCACTTGTGAAGATAGGTAACACTACAGCAGAGGTTCCTTATTTGAGTCCAAAGCCTTCCAAAGTTAAATGGTGGAGTCTTTCGAAGACTAACAAGAACAAATGTACTATGGGAAATTGGTTGGCTGTGAAGGTGTTGTGGTCCTGTTGTCTATAGTGCTCTGTTTCTAAACACAACGTTTCCATGTTTGAATCCCTGGCCTTATGGGTCTACATGCTGGAGTACTTTAATACTTTGAAGGCTAACATACAACAACACTTCAAAAGCACTAGGAAAGAACAATTACGCATTAAGTTGTGGTGTAGTACAGTGTTCAAATCTCTGTGTCTCAGTACAGACTTTCCATTTTTGAGCCGCAGACTTTCTGTAGTTAAATGCTGGAGTACTTTGAAGTTTTGAAGGCTAACACTACAAAAGCACAAGAATACAACTGTTGTTGCGTGTGGTGGTGCAGTGGCCTAGTGCTCAGTCTCTGAACACGTTTGAGTCCCTTCCATAATGATATGGTCTATTTTTAATGCTAACATAGGTCCTGTGGTGTAGTGCTGTCTTGTAGACAGGGGTGCACTGTTCGCTTCACGCAACACCACAGCGTTCCGACAGTTTTTTGTTGTTGTTTTTTGCAGGGTCACGTGCATGCACAATCAAGCATGTGTTCCTATACTATGGTCCCACACTGCTACTACTGTAGTACCCAATACGGCTGTTGTAGCCTAGCACACAGATTAGTTGTTGGTAGTGTAGCTACTTAGGAAAACAATAGCCAGCAGTAGGCACTTCACACCCCATCAGCAACCCAACCCCTGTCTGGTCTCTCCATTCAGTAGAATGCGTTGGTGCCAGGGCAAAGGAGTTCTTTTCTCCTCTTTGTTATCTGTGTGTTCATGGGAATAATTACAACTGAACATACTGTAGACAGGTAGCTATACAAAGACAAAGTACTACTTTAGTTTTTCCACCATCACCTCTATTGATAGCCTATGCATTCTATTATCCACCTTTCTTTCTAAACTTCTATAAATCAAGGCATTCTTTGGAAAAGTTACGAGAAAAACTATACAAAAAATTGTGCATTTATAACTAAAACTACTTCCTAACTAAAGCACACCTAAACCTAACAAAATATTATCAAACAAAAAATAATAATTTCATAATGCTGGTCAGAGCGTGTCTGTGCCTATCGGTGCGCGTGACGTCATTAAAATAGCGTCTATATTTTGATAAACATATGAATGCCTCAAAACCTAACAATCAGCAGTGAGGGGTCTTTTCACCCTGCATCGAGCAAACTGGCCGCTGTGTGAATATGCTCAATTATCTGTCCTTGCCCACCGTTCCTTTTACTATTTCTGAATCCCTCTCCTCCATGTTGTTTTGTCAGCAGTATTGACGCCTCACAGGCCACAGCGTGACTAGTGGTTGCACGGTCGTTTGACTCGTCCCTCTGAAGTGGTGGCCAGTGCGGTCAGACACGGGTGATTACAGCTTCACACACTGTCAGTTTAGACCCCTGGGTGTTTGTGTCAACACACTGCCCAGCTCTGCTCTCACTCACTCATTTCCTCTCCATTTAAAGTAATTAGGAGATTTCACTACAAGTCCGGATTTCCTCTTATGCATTTGGAGAGGGGTTAGTTCAAAATATTGCAGTATAGTATTGCCATTTGTCTCAGTATTTTTACCAGGTTGCAAAACCTGGTCTACATCTACACTCGCTAGTCCTGACTTTTGCGTGACTTTTTCCTCATTGGCTGGTCCTTCAACCAATGAGGGCTCAATGTCCTCTCAGAATATGGGATCTAAAGACGACCCACAATACTGTGTTCGGCCACTGTATGTAACTCTATGGTAAGTGGCGCCGTTGCTCAATGTCCTCTTAGAATATGGGATCTAAAAACGTTGCCATGTTTAGTGAGAGAAATAAGCAACCTGGTAGAATATGACTGTGTCATATCTTGTTTTTTTAATGATTCAAGATTCAAAGATTTTACTTCACATACTCACGTGAATTGTTGGTGTGGCAAACTCTGTAAGTAATGTAAAATGGTGCATTTATATAGCCCCTTTATCCAAAGCGCTTTACACTATGCATTACATTCACCCATTCACACCGATGGCAGAGGAAACCATGCAAGCCAACCTGCTCATCGGGAGCAATAGAGGTTCAGTGTCTTGCTCAAGGACACTTTGACAGTAACTCTGGGGGAGCCCGGTATCGAGCTGGGAACCTTCTGTGTCCCAAGCGGCCACTCTACCTCCTCTGCTAATTCCAGTAATAATAAAAAGATTATTATTAATAATAATAATAATAATAATAATAATGTCAGTACTAAAATATAAAATCCAAAGTTATAATGATGTTGCTATTGCCGTTGCTAATTGGTGAGTGTAATGCTTCATAACAACACATTATAAAGCATTTTATAATGGCTTATACGGTCAAGTATCGTAATACTCCATAACTACTGGTCACTCACAGACCTTTCTTTCTTTTGGCCAGCATCGTAGTTTTATTTATAAATCTCATAGTTGCACATTAATACATTATAATAATAATTATTATATAATGCATTATAATCACTGTTATTATGCATTATATTGTGATTATAAGTCAATGTGGCCTTGGGTAATTTAAGTAAAGTAAAAAATAATAGCATTACATTTATGCAAGAACAACACAAAATGTTTCTGGTCATACCTTCAGGAATGTAATTACTTTACTTAAAGCTCACTTATAGTGACTTGTAATCACACTATAATGGATTATAACAGTGATTATAATGCATTATAACATAATGTATGACAACTATGGCATTTATAATAAACAAGCTATACTTGTTATTTTGATTATTCAATCTTATTGTTATATTGCACACAGTTGCTGCATGTAACTGTGTGAGTAGTGGCAATTGATCTTGATTTGTAACATACGTCTGAGGTACTACTAAAGAGTTTGCATTGGCCGGGAATCGAACCCGGGTCAACTGCTTGGAAGGCAGCTATGCTCACCACTATACCACCAACGCTCTTTTGATTGAAGTCACATTTCCATAATAGACAGAGGGAGTGGGGAGAGGAAGGGGGAGAGGGAGGGGTTAGATACAATACAGGTAAGGTACTAAAAACCTTCTAGGTGTGATACTGACTTGGTTATTTAAGTAGGCAGTAGGGTATACTGTATGTGTGTGTTGAAGCCAAAAAATAGAAGATATACAGAATATACAGTATACAGAAAAAACACAGTTTTGTGTTAACAGTTCTGCCGTAGGTACAGTGGTGGAAAGTAACTAAGTACATTTACTTAAGTGCATTCTTTAGGTATTTGTCCTTTACTTGAGTATTTCCAATTTCCAATACTTTTACTTCTACTCCACTACAACTCAGAGGTACTTTCACTCCACTACAATTATTTGAAAACTCTAGTTACTAGTTACTTTTCAGATTTAAATTATGATATTATAAAACATACATTAACCACTTCAGCCCTATTTTACACATAGGCTATTTGAAAATAGCTGATCTACAAGCTCACAACGCATCCCATCGCGACGCGTTGTGAGCTTTTAGATTGGCTATTTTCAAACATTTCACTACTTTTACTTTTGGTACTTTAAGTACATTTTGATGCCAATACTTTTTGTACTTTTACTCAAGTAAATTTTAAATTCTGGACTTACTTGTAACAGAGTATGTCTATATTGCAGTATTGATACTTTTACTTGCGTAAATAATTTGAGTACTTTTTCCTAGGTACAATGCAATCTGCCTAGGTACAATGCAATCTAAAAATGTGCAATCTGTGCAGTGATCAAATCTTCTCTGTGTGAGCGGGTGTTGGTTAAAGGGACAGTTGACCTGGCAGTCAGGTCATTGTTCAGAGCACTGGTAGCCTGAGGCTATCACTGCTACTCAGTGGCTGTATTGACCCGTCATGTTGTTGGAGTCTGGCTCCAGGAACACATCTGCTTCCAGCATTACACATTTCAATTCGATTCAATTCAACTCAATTGTCTCAAGACACTTTACATATCGCTGTCGGGTGGAAACCTTGTACGTCCAAAACGGTTACTTTTCAGTGAATAGGAGTTATAATTTGATCACAAGCCCTTGTTAATACTTTTCATTGGTTCATATTTCTAAACCCCACAGACACACTTTTACTTTCAAACATTTTCAACACAACACATATAGGATCTTGTACATTAGCCTATCAATGTGCAGGTTTCCAGAAGCATGCAGGTAATATGCATATGCATATCTAATCAGTTAACCAGTTAAATGTGCAAAGGAGGTGATCAACAGTGCCTTGACCGATGCTGCAAACTGTGGTTGTACTTATGTAGAAAACACTCACTCACAGACCTTTTTTTCTTTTGGCCAGCATCATAGTTTTGTTTATAATTCACATAGTTGCACATTAATACATTATAATAATTATTATATAATGCATTATAATCACTGTTATTATGCATTATAGTGTGATTATAAGTCACGTTAAGTGGCCATTGGGTACTTGAAGTAAAGTAAAAAATAATAGCAAAAAATGTATGCAAGAACAACACAAAATGTTTCTGGTCATACCTTCAGGAATGTAATTACTTTACTTAAAGCTCACTTATAGTGACTTGTAATCACACTATAATGGATTATAACATTGATTATAATGCATTATAACATTATTATAATGTGTTACAACTATGGCATTATAATAAACTAACTATACTTGTTATTTTGATTATTCAATCTTATTGTTATGTTGATGTGAACAGCATTGCAGCCCTTGCATTTTGCTGCGTGTAACTGTGTGAGTAGTGGCAATTGATCTTGATGTTATAACACAGGTCTGAGGTACTACTAAAGAGTTTGCATTGGCCGGGAATCGAACCCGGGTCAACTGCTTGGAAGGCAGCTATGCTCACCACTATACCACCAACGCTCTTTAGATTAAAGTCACATTTCCATAATAGACAGAGAGAGTGGGGAGAGGAAGGGGGAGAGGGAGGGGTTAGATACAATACAGGTAAGGTACTAAAAACCTTCTAGGTGTGATACTGACTTGGTTATTTAAGTAGGGTATACTGTATGTGTGTGTTGAAGCCAAAAAATAAAAGATATACAGAATATAGAATATACAGTATACAGGAAAAAAAGATTATAGTATAGCAACCAATTAAATACGTACATAGTACACTTTGTGGTCAGTATTGTGTGGTCAACAGTTCTACCCTAGGCACAATGTAATCTAAAAATGTGCAATCTATGCTGTGATCAAATCTACTGTGTGTGTGAGCGGGAGTTTACAGGTTAAAGGGACAGTTGACCTGGCAGTCAGGTCATTGTTCAGAGCACTGGTAGCCTGAGGCTATCACTGCTACTCAGTGGCTGTATTGACCCATCATGTTGTTGGTGTCTGGCTCCAGGAACACATCTGCTTCCAGCATTACACATTTCAATTAGATTCAATTCAACTCAATTGTCTCAAGACACTTTACATATCGCTGTCGGGTGGAAACCTTGTACGTCCAAAACGGTTACTTTTCAGTGAATGGGAGTTATAATTTGGTCACAAGCCCTTGTTAATACTTTTCATTGGTTCATATTTCTAAACCCCACAGACACACTTTTACTTTCAAACATTTTCAACACAACACATATAGGATCTTGTACATTAGCCTATCAATGTGCAGTTAGTGTGCAGGTAATATGCATATATGCATATCTAATCAGTTAACCAGTTAAATGTGCAAAGGAGTTGATCAACAGTGCCTTGACCGATGCTGCAAACTGTGGTTGTATTACATGTAAGAAAACATAATACTACATACTAGAAATGTGTGTTTAAAAACATCATGTTCTATGAATCAGACCTGTACAGTACAGTAACTGCAACTCATAAAGACTCCCTGTTTCATATGAGTGGATTATTCCATGGCAGGAAATGAGTTACACTCTCATGAATCATTCTGCATAACATTGCTGTTGCATGTGATGTAGATGCCCATTCTGCAAATATGAGTAATAAAGCCAAAACAAAACCACTCTGACATGGGTTATCATAACCCAAAGTGCTTTTTGGCAGGATCATCAGAGCCATAGCCACCGCTAAATCATTTGTTTATGTGTGTCAGTGGGCCCCAGCACTTTGTTTCTTCTAAGTGTGTCTGCGCTGGAATAATACACAGGCTGCAACTTGTCAGAAGCTCATACGTAACGTGAGGATTTTTATTGACTCAGCCTTTCTGCCCCGGGTCATTTTAGTCAGATGGAAGTGTGTGATATCTTCCATTTGAAAGACCATCACTTTAGGATTCTTGTTTGCTGGTTTACACGCCAATGGGCGGCCTCACAAAAGGAACGGGGGTCTGCTTTTAGTCTGCTTTAAGTCTTTGTGTCAAACTCAGTGGTGCAAAGTAACTATGTGTAAATTTGCTCAAGTACTTTTACTTTACTTGAGTATTTCCATTTCTTGATACTTGACATCGTTGTTAATGACAAGATATATATGATTTTGAAATGGGCCACTTAAACCCCTGTAGACTTAGAGAACTGGACTTGAGTTACAACTGTACTTTGACCACTTTTTCCCGTCTACACCAAATCTCTTCGCCAAAAATAGCCGATCTACACGCTCGTAGAGGCTATTTTTGGCTATGTCCCCCCCCCCCCCCCCCAGAATATGGACGCTGGGGTTCAAGTGGTTAAGTAAGATTTTGAATGGAAGACTTTTACGTGTAACAATAAAGTATTTTTACACTGCAGTACTGCTACTTTTACTCAAGTCCAAAATCTGAGTACTTCTTCCGCCACTGGTCAAACCTGGCACTCTCGTGAGAGGAGCTAAGCCTCGCAAACTTCCCCCCCACCGCCCCACACCCATCCACCCATCCGCCCCCGCTATAGTTCCTCACTCTGCATGCATTGGCACACTGATAACACTTGTAAGATTATGTAACATTCAAAATGGAGGCTATCTTTATCACACGCTGTCCAGCCTGTACTATCTTTTCGTGCATAGAAATGGTATGCAAAGCTTGTAGCTTTAGTCTGGGTCCCTTAAGGCTAAGCCGGATTTAAGCTTCGTCGCTCGACAGCGTCGCTTGCCAAAAATAACTCGCGAATAGATAGATTTTCACCTTAAAAGTCGGTTATTTATTTGGCGAGCAACACTGTTGCATGACAAAGTATGAATTTGACCTTAAACACTTAAACACACATATGCTTCATTGTACTATGAATTGGGAAAATAGCCAATCTACAAGCTCAAAATGCATTGTGATGCAGCGCGTTGTGAGCTTGTGATCGGCTATATCCTAATTCTAGAAAATGTTTAAAATGTAAAAAAAAATCTTTGACTTTTTGGACATTACAATTTTTTTACAATGTTAACATTTTTAGAAAATGTTTGCCATTTTTAGGCTTTTCTTTTTACAAAATGTTTGCCTATAAATTATGATGAACAAGCCCAACGAGGCCAGGTTGAACATGATTAAAGTGAGCAGCCTGAGCTGAACAGTTGGAGGTGGGGGGGGGGTCTTTTAGGCACAGCCATCTGTCTCTGTACAACAGTCCAAACAGAAGGATGATCAATAGTGATCAGGTAGCAGCAGATGACTTCGTCAATACAGACGAATGACACGCCTTCTAACGCAATACTGTGGCTTCTGTGCGCGTCTGTGTGAGGGTTCGTTATACGCGGATATACGGCCATGAACAAAATCGTTAACTCTAAATAATAGATTGAAGGCAAATGCTATAGTATGTACCCACACTACTGCGGATAAATTGTTTTATATACACTTAGGCCTATATTATAGGCCTTATATGTAGGCTCTACATTCATAAACGTATACACGTTTTGTACATTTATATTTAAATTATACCTGCTTTTATTTATACCTGTTAATAGGATAAGTGATTTATTTTGTTAAAATAATTGTTAAATAGCTCTGTATTCCAAAAGTACTAACTGCTATAGAGTGCCACTGAATACCACATCACATGTTTCACAGTAAACTGGACCGTTAGAATTATTAGCCTACTTCCCAGGGAGAGAAAAAATAAGAAAGAAAGAAAGAATTGTATAGCCTTAAAATAAGCCGGGGGTGCAATGATATTATTATTTACTGTTAAACAACAGCTACAGTTCTATATTGGAAGATCAGACTCTAAATGGGTCTCATTATTGATCACAAACGGCAATCAAAAGGTGCTCATTTGCTGCAGGTAACTGAAAAATACGGAAGATCTGTGCTTTATGAATCAGTGCCAGCGAGTAATTTAATTTAATTTAATATATTTTATAAGGACATATTTTTTGTTGATGCTGTTGGTAGTCATGGCTGCCAGTTCCCACCTGATTTCACGTGAGAGTTCCAACTGCTCTAGATGGTACTGAATAACCGCTAGCTTGCATAACGTCTTCAGACTAGGAAGATGTGCAGGTCATTGGGTGTGTCATATCCTCCAAAGAGGATGATATGATCTCCCACCATGCAACAGCACCTACTGTTCATTGGACCCGGTCCTTTCCCCTTGGTGTCAACCTTCTTCCAGGAGAAGGTCTCTGGATTGAATTTCCACAGATTATTGAAGGTCCGGCTCCAGTTGGGAGTGTGACCACCAAACATGTACAGCTCTCCATTGTAGGTAAAGGGGCTGAGGTCACCTGGAAGAAGCTGGACAGAATGCGTGCTCAGCCAGCAGTTGGTCTCTGTGTCAAAGAGTCCAATGTAGTTGTAGTACTGACATGATACTGATACTGACATGATACTGACCATGATACTGACATGATACTGACCATGATACTGACCATGATACTGACATGATACTGGCATGATACTGACCATGATACTGACCATGATACTGACCATGATACTGACTCATGATACTGACATGATACTGACATGATACTGACATGATACTGACATGATACTGACCATGATACTGACATGATACTGACATGATACTGACCATGATACTGACATGATACTGACATGATACTGATACTGACATGATACTGACCATGATACTGACCATGATACTGACATGATACTGACATGATACTGGCCATGATACTGACCATGATACTGACATGATACTGACATGATACTGAACATGATACTGACCATGATACTGACCATGATACTGACATGATACTGACATGATACTGACCATGATACTGACATGATACTGATACTGACATGATACTGACCTTGATACTGACCATGATACTGACATGATACTGACATGATACTGACATGATACTGATACTGACATGATACTGACATGATACTGACCATGATACTGACATGATACTGACCATGATACTGACCATGATACTGACCATGATACTGACATGATACTGACATGATACTGACCATGATACTGACCATGATACTGACATGATACTGACATGATACTGACCATGATACTGACATGATACTGACATGATACTGACCATGATACTGACATGATACTGACCATGATACTGACATGATACTGACATGATACTGATACTTACATGATACTGACCATGATACTGACATGATACTGACATGATACTGACATGATACTGACACGATACTGACCATGATACTGACATGATACTGACAGGATACTGACCATGATACTGACCATGATACTGACCATGATACTGACCTTGATACTGACCATGATACTGACATGATACTGACATGATACTGACCATGATACTGACATGATACTGACAGGATACTGACCATGATACTGACATGATAGTAACTGGGTTGTGTCAATTGTATTTTTTCATAAGATTATGATAACATTAAGGCTGTCAAATTAACTGAGTTAACAGAGTTAATTAATTTATGGAATAAAAAAAGAAGAAGATGCAATTAACGCATGTGACAAGACCCACCCCATACATGCCATAATTCACCCACTCTGCACTAGTCATCGCTCTGTTATCTGATGGGTGACAGATCCAAACAATGATCCAAACAAGATGAACAGAGAACCTGTCTGGATGGGGAAAAACACAAGTCAGTTATTGTCAGAAAAGGGTGTGCAATCTACGCAGGGAGCGGCTAAAATCACATCAGCACAATGGGGTGAGAGCGAGAGAACGAGAGCCAGTCAGTTACGTTTCCCTTCCCACAAACGTATACAGAGAAAATGGACAGATTTTGAGTATGGTTACGAATGAGGATTGATCATGATTAATTCATTATTAATCTGCGACTAATCAATCATTTGACAGCCCTATAATATACAGGAAAACTGTGGAATAATGAAACATTTAATAAAGCATAATCCTTCTTTTGCATTAGAATTTTACATGATTTGTCAAAGATTAGCATTATGTCCCGCTCAATGTAACAAAAACTGCCAAAAAATACAACGTGTGTGTGTGTGTGTGTGTGTGTGTGTGTGTGTGTGTGTGTGTGCGTGCGCGTGCGCGTGCGCGTGCGCGTGCGTGTGTGTGTGTGTGTGTGTGTGCGTGCGTGCGTGCGTGCGTGTATAGACAGACAGACAGACAGACAGACAGACAGACAGACAGACAGACAGACAGACAGACAGATAGATCGAAGGGGGCCCGGCCGAGCAAGGACCCTAAATCTCCTGTTGGTTTTTGGTACCGTATTCCTAATCCCTGTACATTGAATCTGACAAGAATCTGAAAAAGGAAACAAGTATAAGCTGATCAAATGAAGACTCGAAATCTATCATCTGTATCCGCCAAACTCCAATGAAAAGAGCTTATGCAGCAAGGCTACTTACTGGGGTGACCTTAATTTCAAACACCCAAACCGGTACCTTTACGCACACAAAACATTCTGCGAAAATAGATTAACATTAAATGAACCACACAGTCGTCCTTTCCGTGTCAGATGAGCAGCACCAGGCTTTCTGTCGTAAGGATGCATCACCGATTAGAGTGTTTACTAGCAGTTGAAAATTGCCAATAATGTTTGTATATATCGAGTGCAATCATTGATGTCCCTTTTTTTGTTCTTGTGCTCCATGAACAGTTTTAATATCTCAACACAAGCAGTGCAGTAGTACTGAGATCAGTGCTTGCTCACCATTGGCTTCGTGTCAAGAATGCTTGCCTGCAATATCACGCATGTCAATACAACCTCTATGGCTTGGGTTACCTCCTGCAAAAACACACACACACACACGCATGCACGCACGCACGCACGCACGCACGCACGCACGCACGCACGCACGCACGCACGCACGCACGCACGCACGCACGCACGCACGCACGCACGCACACACACACACACACACACACACACACACACAGTGACGACCTGGACCTGGTGACCCCGGTCATCATTCCCAGCCTTGGGTTGATATTGATTTGTTTGTTATTGACTGCATCTCTTACATATTACCATTGGCTCTATGTCGTAGGACTGACGTCATCGGGAGCCGTTGTGATACTGTGATGATATGGTCAATAAGGTCACAGAGGAAATTGATTGTCCACTCAATGTCAATGCACTCGTCAGTCGAGAGACGAAAGGAATTTCCTGAATTAAGTTGGTATTGTCCTACGCCGTGAGAATATTTTATTATGTTTTGTCCAGTATGCAGTATGTCATCTTAAGATTTGGTTGCTGTCGGGCAGAAACAGCGTATCTCCATGTTTCTTTTCGTAAATGAATGCCCTACGTCGTCATATAAGAGTGTCTCACAAAAATACAAAAAATAGCAGATCTACAAGTTCACAAGACGTCGCATCACATTTTGTTTTTAAGCTAATAATAAAAAAGGAACGGTTTTGGACGTGCAAGCGAATTCCACCCGACAACAACGATTTCATGTGATGTCTGTTGGAGACGGCATGTATCGGATGCTTTTGTGGAGGCAATTATTGTCGCTTGACTTTTCACACTAAATTGTGAGTTTAATGCTAATCTCAGTGAGAAACCAGAATACCACAGAGAACAACAGAATGATTGAATCTGACAAGAGTCTGAACAAGGAAACAAGTCGAAGCTGATCAAATTAAGACTTGAAATCTTCCATCTGTAACCCCTAAACTGCAAAGACAGTAGGCTAAGCTACTTACTTTACCGTGCTCTAGCTCATTGGTTCTCAAAGAGGGGTTCAGGGACCCCCAGGGATTCTTGAGGGGGCTCCAGGGTCACCAAAATGACTTAATATAGAATAGAATCTGTTTAACCATTCAAATATAGCCAATCTACAAGCTCACAAGGTTTTTTTTTAACATAAATTTTCTCTCCAGGGGATCCATGGTACAAAGTCTTTTCAGATGGGTGTCTTTGGCAAACACTTCAATTCGGTGGTCCTTGACTTGAACATTTTTGAATACCACTGCCCTAGCTACAGTAGCACATGAAAATGCTGCCCCCGTTTATTGTCTCCGCCAGGCCGAAAGGCATGGCGAGAGAGTATGTTTTACCCTCCGTCCGTCCGTCCGTCCGTCCGTCCGTCCGTCCGTCCGTCCGTCCGTCCGTCCGTGTGTGTGTCCGTGTGTCCGTGTGTCCTGTCCGTGTGTTAGCAGCTAATCTCTGGCACCGTTGGCCGCTGCGAAACTGTGCACACACACTCCCTGGATGCCAATTCAGAACCTCTGCCTCAAATGTTTCACATGGGCCTGTTATAGCGCCACCTGGGGGCCGATTTGTGCAAACCCCTTTTTTTTTACATTACTCCTACAGATTTTATCCAAACGTCATGCAAATCGGTACACAGTATCTCTATAGTCATGTGATCAACACGGATCTGTCCGATTTCCCATATTCCATCCTCATTGGCTAAGGTTCGCTTAAAAAATTTGCAGGATTGGTCCGTTTTGAATAAAATGCCTCAAATCATGAACGCAGCTTGATTTCCGTGAAATTTCACAAACACATTCCCACTACGCCAAGAAAGAAATGCCACCCTTTTTCACATTGGCCTGTTATAGCGCCACCAGCAGGTCTAATTTAGCAAAACCCATTTTTGGAACAAAATGCCTGAAATCATGAATGCAGTGTCCAATTGCCGTGAACGACCTAAGAATAAATGGCACCCTTTTCACATTGGCCTATTATAGCGCCACCAGGAGGCCACAACAACGTACCTGACCTGGTGCTTAAACCAACGCTTCCTCCTTCCAAGTCTTCCTGGGGTCCAAGACAATAAGATACAATACATAACCAATTAAATAGAACACACACACACACATGCACGCACGCAGACACACGCACACACAGACACACACAAATGTATTACATAAGATAGAATACACAAATAAAAATACAAAACAAAGTGTGTATCACATAATGGGATATTTTTTTATTAGCCAATGTAGCAAGGTCCTCAATCCCTCAAACTAGCACTGTGGTGATTCTGTCCTGGCTGTACTCTGTAGACGTGCGGCTGCAGTCCGCGTCAAACAGTTATTTATTTTTAGTAGCTTACAGGAAGCAGGACTTATCAAGGTTTGCTCCCTGAACCCTGCAGTTTCCTGTCTCTGAGAATGTGCCATTGTGTTAAAGGTTAATGTTGCAAACCTTACATTGCGATTACACTGCAGCCACAGCAGCCTAAGCAAAAAGGACTCTATTCTGATACTGATGGCCAGGGAGTCCGAATCACATCCATTCTGCTTTCTTATCAGCCGGGGCGGCGACTCAGGTTCACTGGACTCGGTGACCGAGTTTCCTCTGGCTCCCCTGCACTAATCCCAGGCTGCCTCAGCATCCTGTGTGTATGTTTAGTTGGTTAGTTCATATCTGGTGTCAGAGGATTATAATTCTGGGTTTCATCAGTCAGTAGTCCTCGTTATAAGTGTGCTGATTACTAGGTCAAGTGTGCAGGTCCATTATAATGAATGACTGTTTACCTTTGTGTGTTAATGTCTCTCATTTGTGAATACAGAGAGATATTGATTGATTGATTGAAATTTTTATTTGGCAAAAGAATGTAAAACAACACAGTTACATTTATAATGCTTTTGTCTAAAAGGTCCGGCCAAAAAAGTCCTTGCGGACTTGTTTCCGTTCTGCTAAACCAGCGGAGTTCTGCTAAACCAGCGGAGTAGATAACAGTGAAGAATAGTTTTGTATTGCATAATTAATAACAAATATTTGCAATACATAAACAAACAAACAAATGATCATGAACACAGAGGAAGCCAAATATAAAACAAAGCTTGGGTTAAAGCAACTCCATAATGGATTAAATAATAATAATGATAATAATATTAATACACTCTATTTATATAGGACATTTCTAGATCAGCTTTACAAAATAAAAGAACAATGTCCTAGAATACAATTAAAGGAATAAGGAAGTCTATTAGCATGTACGTTGCTGCAGACAGGTTGTGCCAACAGATAAAAATAGCTGGCTACCACCACTGTGCTAGCAGAGGGAAGTAGTTTGTTTTCAAATGATAGGGTAGCAGGAATGTCTATAAGGAAAAAGGATGTGGCCCAGAACGAACCCCTGAGGTGCACCGCAAGTGATCAGCGATAATAGGTTATCTAATATCACAGTGATAATCAGAGAGCTGGGAACTGGAGCTGGTAAGAATGATCCAGCAATGCTTAGTTTTTTTAGATCGTTTTGTGAAAGGCCTGCAGTACTATTGCAATCTAAACATGTAAAATGTGGGACATTTAAATAGATGTTTATTTTTTAAATAGAAAAGAAACAGGAATAGAGCTACAAAGTTATGCATGTTTAATTTGACAATGTCAAGTTATTTTCTTCAGGTTCTTTTTTGTTTTAAATAAAGAATCTTTTATTAAAGATTTCATAGTATACAAAGATTTCACCGTGTTGCTGTCCGGCAGAAACCAGCTAACTCCATTTTGACGTTTTTGCATTTTTTTCCATAAATCAGGGCCATTGAACACCCTTTACGTCTGTGTGTTGGTATAAATATTGAACCAATGAAAAGCATTAAAAAGCGCTTCTGACAAAACCAGCTAACTCCATTGGATCCTCAAACTTTCTGCAAAACCAGCTAATTCCATTGGATCCTCAAACTTTCTGCTAAACCAGCTAACTCCACCGGAGTTAGCTGGTTTTGCTGACTCCAGGCTCCACCCCCTTTTGACTTCCAACCTCATTGTGAGCTTGGAGGTCCATTCAGCTGTTCTTATCAATGATGAACAAACCCTCCTAACGCCACTTTTTTTAATTTCCTGAAAAATGAACATTTTGGAGTTAGCTGGTTCCTGCCGGACAGCACCTCTTTCCCCTATAGCTGCACCTAGCGCTGGCTCTCACAGTGTCCGTTTGCTCACTACCAGTTCCGGATGCCTGACACAGTGCCCTGCTAGCCTCATCCTTCTCGCTCCGACCTTTGTCTGTGACCTGTGGGAGGCCTCCGAGGTCCGCGTTTGTCATGTGGTCCGCCCATGTGACACCTAGTGCCATTCGTAGCATTCTTGTACAGACGCCATCCAGGGCCTTTTCTTAACACAGAAAGAAAATGGTTCTTAAAGGTATCATGACATTCATGTTTACACCACATTCAGAGTCTTTGTCCTGGTCCTTCAAACATGTACAAAAAGTTTTAACTGAAAATTCCACTCCAGTGATTCACTGTAGGTGTTTTTGTCTCACATTTCTAAAGCCTTTTCAACTGCAATGAAAAAATAAATCTTTGCCTGCGGGTGTCGCTGGTGAGGGATTTTGCCTGTCAATCATCGCCTCTGCTCCGCCCCCCCCCAAAGGAAAGGATAGGGGAGGGGAGGGGCGAGGAGGAGAGTGGGCGGGATTAATCGACTGTGACCTCACTGTCGAAGGGCCAAGCTCAGATTACTTTTCAGCCTAATTATTCAGAAAACCCCAGACCACAGAAAATCCACTGAATGTTCAAAATTCAGATTTTTTGGGTGTAATTGAGGTCATAAAACCCCCAAAAAAACATAAAAAATAAAAAAAGTTAAAATGAATGTCATCGAACCTTTAAAGGGGAATACCACTCATTTTCAACATTGAACTATGTCTTTAATACACCTTAGAACTGTTGTGTGGAAATAAGAATAAAAATACCCCCCCCCCCCCCCCCTTCTATGTTGCCTAGAACGGGATAATTGATTGAGGTCATGTGATCAGTGACATATGCAGGGTGTACTTTTGGCTGAGGGAGTTAAGTGATACGTTAACTTAAGTAAAACATTTTAGTACTTTTTCCACCGCTGATTCCAGGCAAGTGCCCTCCGGACACTCAGACCCTGTTCTTCGGCGGAGGGTCCAGGCACAGAGATAACATAATTATAAAACGCAGCATACAGTATTGGTCTCTAAAAGCCAACCACCCTTCAAGACCGGTCGCAGTGCAATAAAACAACACGTTACTATAACAATACCTGGGTGGAAGACTTCTTCCAGTAAGTTTTTCCTGGAAGCCGTTTCAGCCAAAGATTTGTTTCCTCAGGAAGAGCCGGAGCGTCTCAGTGGATGCCCACCAAGCTTCCTGTCAGAAAGGAAGTGCTCTTAACATAGAGGAAAGACTTGCTAATGTGGGGTGGAGAGACACCGTGTATATCTATCACCTCTAGATTCGTAATATGCAGAATATTAGGGAGTGGTGGTTTTAATTGATGGAAACTGGGACTCTGACACACTATTTCCTGATACTCAAAATCACACACATAATTCCTGTGATACACATAAAGGATTGAAGTCACATTGAACATGGAAAGGTAATATTTTCTGATTCATGACCTGATGAAGGAAAAAGTCTGGGAGATAGCTATACTGGTTGAAACGTAATAGTTTCATATGAATTGTTACAACAATCATATTTGACAAAATTCTTGCTTGTAGATCAGCTATTTTCACTACTTTTGTGTGCCACTGTCATTCAACAAAGTCTAAAATATATAAAGTAACATAATACAAGGTTTCTGCTCAACGAAGAATCATATATTATAACATCATATCTCTGCTGTTCGGCCGGAACCAGCTAAATCCAAAATGGTAATTGTTCAGGAAATGAAAAACTAAATATAAAATTTTCAGAAAATGAAGAAAACCTTATATTTTTAAAACTAAGCAATACTGCCTCATCAAACTTGGTATTGTGACTTTATATATTATCAGATACTTGCATGTGTCATTATATTATCACCACTTTACCCAAATCCAGTGCAAGTGGAGTTAGGAGGTTTTGTCCATCATTGATAAGAACAGCTGGCAATGGATCTCAAAGCTCACAACACATCACAACGCATTGTGAGCTTGGAGATCAGCTATTTATGGTGAGCGCCATCCTCATATAGATCAAGCTGAATTCTGTACTTAAACAACTTTTATTTTAACATGCATTGTAAACAACCATGGATCTAACTGTTACCACTGTTGTTCTTCTACAGTTGAGTGCAACAAACAATTCTGCCTCAATACTCAATCATGTATTTAACAAAAGCGATCATGGCACACCAACAATAAAAAAATGGCATATAAATACAAAATACATTCATGAAAAATAGAATCTTTAGCCTATCAAATCTGTAGCCTACTGCACTAACAATAACAACCACAGTTGAATTTACCTATCATATACCTATCAACATTTTATTATCACACTGTTGTGTGTTGTGTGTTGCGTGTGTGTGGTGGGTGTTTCTTAGTGCTTTAGATTGTCATAAAAGCTGTGAAAGTCTTTTGGCATGATCTCCTTGAGCTCTTGGAGATGTTTGAAACAAACTCCTGCACACACTCATTCTCTGTCCATTAACATTTAAAAAGAAAACACGAGCAGATGACCTTTGTGAAGACACCCTTCTCCTCTTTACTGGGGTGACATCTATCAAACCTTGCACATACATTCTCTTCTCTTCCCAGTTTATGTTCTCCCAAAAGCATTGAAAAATCTTCTCCCTGTCTGCCTCATACAGAGCAGAGCTTCTCGAGAGCCTGAGAGGAGGGGGGAGTTGTTTGTTTTTGACGGACAGTTTGAGGGTCCAATGGAGTTAGGAGTTTTCGTCAGAGGCGCTTTTTAATACTTTTCATATGTTATTATTTAAAAAAAAATTACACAGATGTAGAGGGGGTTCAATAGCGTTGATTTATGAAAAAAAAAAAAAAAACTGAAAAAGGAGTTAGCTGGTCCCGGCTGGACACTGACGATATGCTATATGAATAGGCTATTTAACCAATGAAAAGTATAAGAGCTTGCGACTAAATAATAACTACATTAGATCCATTGGAATCCATTGGATTCTTGAAAATGTACCATTTTGGCCATACAAGGTTTCCACCCGACAGCAACGACATGATGGATAAATGTAAAGTGTTTTTGTATGACTTTGCTGTTGTGTAAAGCTCAACTGTGTAAGGTTTGAGAGGAAAAGCAGAGACATTGTTGGTGACAATGATGTGGACAGAAGATGAGAATGTTGGCTGTCATCCAATAGACAGCGGTTCTCAAACAATGGGTCAGTACCCATTTTTGGGTCACACAACCATTCCTCGACATGAAAATGTTTGAGAACCACTGGTTTAAACAACATTAAGAAGGAAGCCCGAATAAGAAACAGGCCCCCCCCCCAAAAAAACTAAGTTGCTTTTAATAAGCGGACATGGCAACAATGTTCCTGATTCCCAGCTCTGCTCTGTGTCCGAACAGACCTCTGCAACAGTACACATTACATGCAAAACAGTGGGGAGAGACAGAGAGAGAGAGAGAGAGAGACAGAGAATAATATTGTACACTGGTCCAGCATTAAGTAAGTCAACAAGTATGCTTTCTCCAAACGTCCAAATGGTCCACAAGGCGAAACCCCTGTCTCCTGTTTCTCTAGTGTGAGGCCGAGGCACCTTCCTGTTCCCGGCCGTCACACACACAGGATCTCACCCCTCAACCTCTCTCTCTCTGCATTTCGAGTGCCAAAATACGGAATGACTAGATCAGGGGTTCTCAAACGTTTTAGATCAAGACCCAAAGGAGAAATCTTATGACTCCCCGGGACCCAAACTAGAGAAAATAGGCGATCTACAAGCTCACAACACGTCGCGATAAACGCTCAAACCATCAAGGCCACTCTGTCATGTTGTTCGGGCCTCCTTTAAGCCCTAAAGGGCTACATATATGTACCTCATCCTACGATGAATCGCGGAAATTGCCGATCTACAAGCTCAAGACACGTCGTTGCCACGACACACACTGTGAGCTTGTAGATCGCCTATTTTCGCGTGAACATTTTGGAAATCTTTTAGAACTTTGGGGAAACGTTCTCATGTGAATAGTATGTCTGAAATAGGGATGCCAGGGATAAATTGGTTAAAGCAGTGGTTCTCAAAGTGGGGTCCGGGGACCCCCAGGGGTCCTTGAGGGGGCTCCAGGGTGGCCTAATCAAAATGAGGTAATATAGCATCAAAATCAAGTTTCACCACTTTAACCCTATATGGTTATTTTTTGGAATACTTTTGGAACATTTTAACAACACAAATCTTGTATGGGGTCCACTGGATCAAAACATTTTCAAATGGGCGTCCGCGGCCAAATACATATTAAGTAAAGCAATGATGTAATGACTAGTCCTACATGTGGTAACGGTGCAGCTACATTGTTATACGGTCTTGGGTTGGTTTTCATGCTGGCAAACATTCCAGCATCGGCAGTTGGCACTGGAAGAAAAACGAAAAACTAAAGTACACACATTTGCCGTCATTTATATGTGGGACATTTGTGTTTTCTGTTATATGTCCCTAACAGAGAGTTATTGGGCGGATGTGGGGACTTTAAAAGCTCGCTAATTGCTTCCAGAAGCGGCTTGGTTCCTGCGTTCCGCCTTGTGTTTCTGCTGTAACAGTGAACACAACGGGTGATGATGTCACTCTGGTCCACATACTGTCGGGCAGAAACCTCTTATCTCCATATTTCAACTTTTTGTACTTTTTTCCGTAAATTAATGCCTTACTTACTGTACATACTACAGTGTCGCACAAAAGTATCAAAAATGACTGATCTACAAGCTCAGAACTCGTCGTATCGCGACTTTTCCGAATTTATATCCTGAAAAGTAACGGTTTTGGACATATGAGGTTTCCACCCGACAGTGACGATTGGTGGAAAGTATCTAAGTACATTCACTCACGCACTGTGCTTAATTACTATTTTGAGGTATTTTTACTTTACCTGACGTGTTTTGTGAACTTGTAGAAATGTGACACGTTTAGAAAAATCTTAGTACTTTTACTTTGTTACTGTAAGTATATTTTGAATACCGGTACAGGCCTTTTACCCACTGGCTTGAGGTTCGTGCTGTCCTTCTGCCACAGAGAGAGAGAGAGAGAGAGAGAGAGAGAGAGAGAGAGAGAGAGAGAGAGAGAGAGAGAGAGAGAGAGAGAGAGAGAGAGAGAGAGAGAGAGAGAGAGAGAGAGAGAGAGAGAGAGAGAGGAAGGGAGGGGAGAGATTAAAAATAGCCTGCCTGCCTCGGTTCACATTGTGCTAAATCTACTCTCCACACACAAAGGCCTAAATGAAAGCTCTGGAAAAGCTCAATATTTGTTTTATTGTTATGACATGTTACTTTTATAGCCGCTTGTATTTACTGCTTACATGCTTAATTTACACTTAAGTGTACGGCCGCATCGCTCGCTGGAAATAGATGTTTTTCAGTTGAAAATCAAAGTCAAAGTAAACATTTGCCGTAAGCCCTAAGTAAGAGTAATGCTCTGGTTTGTCACCGACAGAACGAAGACTGTGTTGATTCATCTGGTGCAGGTTCCCAAAGATTTTCAGCTCGAGAGACACAAAACAGATATTTGGTTTCTTCCCAGGATCCAAACGTACAGAAATGCATTGTTATTTTAAGATATCGTGAAAATAGCCAATCTAAAAGCTCAACCCATAAAAAAAAATAAAATAATGGGTCACAGCCCTATGTTTGCAAAACACTGATGTAGCGCAAACATATATGAAGTAGTGTTGATTTTGACAGAACATTTTTATTCAGTTTTAGTCATAGTCTTTTGAATCAAATTCCATTTAGTTTTAGTCATCTGAAATATTTTACTGTTAGTCTAGTTTTTGTATAACTACATATTATAAAATTATAGTCGACTAAATGTACAGATGATTTAGTCGACCTAAATGTATTTTGTCAGGCCTTGATGGCGTCGTAATGGCTGATTTTACACTTGGTTGCATGCTGAAAATAGCCGATCCAGTTGTGAGCTTGTAGATCGGCTATTTTCAGAGCGCAACACCCGAGCGCAACCAAGCATAAAATGACTTGCCTTTTAGTTCTACCGGATCTCTTCTCCACTCGTCCCTCACTAACATTTTAGTCTAGTTTTTATTTGTTGACGAAATTGTCAATATATTTAGTCTTAGTTTTAGTCATCATAGCTAAGTTTTTATTTAGTTTTCGTCAGTGAAAAAAGGTAGTCTACCAAATGTTTTCGTCATAGTTTTAGTCAACGAAACCAACACTGATATGAAGCCAATATGACTTAAGGCATGCATGTTGAGAATCACTGTGCATTGCCTGAGACGTGGAACCAGGCCTAGAGGGGAACCGCAGGAACTCCAGTGTGTCTCCCTAAAACCTCAAACCATGCACACCCTGGGAGTAGTCTGGACTACAGTGTAGAGATGGACTGTTCCTCTTCAGTGTGTGTGTCTATAACCTCAAACCACACACACACACACACACACACACACACACACACACTGGGAGTAGTCTGGGCTGCAGTAAGATGGACTGTTCCTCTTGGTTGCTGGAGCATGGATAATTGGAGCCAGGTTCTGTGGGAGTTTTGGTATTTCAACGTCTCAGTCCAAGTCGTGATCTGTCACAACTCAAGAAGCCGTGCAGGCAGAGACACCCTGACAGGGTGACATTATCTTCACGGTCGGGCGTAAACCTTGTATGTCCAAAAGCGTTACTTTTCGGGAAATGGAAAAAAATATTCTGTGTTCCAATCAGTCACAAGCTCTTGTTAATACTTTTTCATAGGTTAAATATTTATAAAAACCCACAGGCAGACAGAAAGAACCACTTTCGCTTTCAGAATTATTCAGATTATTCAGCAAATCTACTTGCGTTGTGAGCTTGGAGATGTTTGCTACTCTTGCGAGACACTCTTGTACGATGAAGTAGGGCAGGGGCAGAGCCGTCTGGGAGAAATGCGGGGCCCTGTGCGAAGTCGCGTGCGCACGCACGCGCTATTTCTGAGTTTTTGGTGGTTATTTGCGGTTATTTCTTTTTATAACTCTTACTAAACGTGATTCTGTTCACGGCCGCACCGTTCGCACTACCCTTCCTGCGGCCCTGGGCAGGGGTGGGCAACTTTGATGATGGAGAGGGCCACTACATTTCCACACTCACTCCATAGGGCCACATTGCATTGTACTGTCGGCAGACACCTCTTATCTCAGTATTGTAACTTTTTTTCCCGTAAATTAATGCCGTACTTCGCCATTCTATGTCACACAAAAGTAGCAAAAATAGCCGATCTACAAGCTCAAAACACGTTTTGAGCTTGTAGATCTGCTATTTTTGCTATTTTTGAATTGGAAATCCAGATTTTTTTGTGCTCTTTTTGAATTGGAATCCTGAAAAGTTACATTTTTATTTCATTTCAAATGCATCTAGTTATACTTATGTTAACTTAATCAACTTAAATACAAATACATTGGACATAAAAAAGACAATAGAATTTTAATACTAGTCATTAAGCTACTAATATAGACTGAAATAATTAAAGCGCGTCACGTCGTAATTGTAACAGCTGAAATCAATAATATATCAGTATTCCGATATTAATCTGTGGGCCCCATTAAGTGAAGAGGTGGGGGCCGCATGTGGCCCCCGGGCCGCCAGTTGCCCATGTATGAAGTAGGGCATTCATTTACGGGGGGGGGGGGGGGAAACGTAAAAGAGTTGAAATATGGAGATACAAGGTTTGTGTCTGACACTGAGACATTATTCACCCTGCGGTTGATGGGTTCCCTGTGGGACCTGCACACACATGGATTATGGTGTTGGTGGTAAACACATGATGTCACACGATGCCATTCATGTCTATAATGTCTGCTGGGTGACAGCCGAAAACGGCTTCATTGTGTTTATGTGTGCACAGGGTTAAATGGATCACACATGAGTTTGGGGTTTCAAGCGTTGAATCTTTGTTTACAGATGGGCGGCGGAGCAGTGATTTAGAGGAAGATGATCCTCTTGTGGGGTCACTGGTCGCAACGTCTGATCTCACTGGATTAGATTGCTCTCTAACGGCACCGAACCCCCGAAAAAAAGGACCCCCTAGCTGAGAGAGAGATAAAGCAGGGACCCCCCTCTATATTATATAAAATTGTGTTTCAGATAAACGTTTCCTGTTTTTTTCCCTCTACACTACACCTATAACTCTTTGCCAAAAAGCTCACAACGCCTCGCAGCGCGAGGTGTTGTGAGCTTGAAGATCTGCTATTTTTGGCTAAAGTTCTCAGAAAAGGGATGCTAGGGTTCAAGTGGTTAATGTAAAAAAAAAAAATATCATATCACAAAGATTTGGCGGACCCCCTGTAGTAACTCTGAGGACCCCCTAGGGGTCCGGGACCCCCTGTTGAAGACCCCTGCTATATACAATATATTTCTATGAGAATGGCTGATAATTCTATGGGAATTCTATGAGAATTTCTATATGATTTTTCTCCCCTGCCCAGAGCGGAAAAAAACAGCGAGCACAGCGTCCGTGCGCCGCCACTGAGATAATGGCTACATTCATTAATATGGAGCGTAAGAAAAGCATTATCCGTGCGCTTATGCTTGCAACGATGCGTTGTGAGCTTGTAGATGGATTTTTTTCACTGTTTCATTTTTTCAGCCACTGTTTTAAACAGATTTTAGCCTCGTAGGTGTAAATGTGGAATTAATGAAGATTGAGCAACTGCATGGCATATTTCTCACCTAAAATGTATTGACCTATTATAGACACGCCGTCAGACGAACACCGACTGGTCTCTGTTTGTCCTCGCCTCGCATGGCTGCTGGCTCTCTCTGTATGGAGCAGTGCAGCCGACACTGGTGGATGCTGATATATTCATTGGTCTCACTTTAAGAACATATAACTCCACTATGAATATAGCGAATATGATGTTATTGATATTAGTAATTATACGTTTAATACACAGTTTTTTGTAGGTAGAAACAGGGGAGGGACGGCGGTGGTAGTTGGGTGTGGATGCCTGCGTGGCTGACAGCTGATACATAGAAGGACCAGCAGCTTGGATGAGCTGCTCTGCGTTCTGCTCGGCCAGAAAAATTGCTCTGACCAGCACCCTCTGAACGTGGCCGCTATGACCACCTTTTGATCATTGCTCATAGTTTTTTCTTATATATTTTTTAAAGGTGTACCTTTAAGAATAATGAATAGTAAGGTAAAGCAATAGCTATATTTTGTCGGATGGAAACCTCATATGTCTGAAATTGTTACTTTTCAGGATGTAAATAAAAGAATCACGTCGCAATGTGACACGTTTTGAGCTTGTAGATCTGCTATTTTTGCTACTTTTGTGTGTAGTATAGCAAAGTAGGGCATTCATTTACGAAGGAAAAACAAACAGGTTTCTGCCCGACAACAACTAAATGTACATCAGTTATAGGACCCTTTGAGGTGCTTTGAAGGTGCATCACCATTGACACGAACAGGACCATCATTTGCATCATTTGGACCTCATTTTTGAAGAGGCTTATGCTGCAGCCTGGTTTGATAGCTCTTTCAAAACAACACCGTAACTACACCTGGACCCTTACGGGCGTATTTTTACACTCACAGTTACATTAATGCTCAGGACCTTTTGTTTGTTTCACGGTCGTGTAACAGGCCTGGTAGAACTTTTACTGACTGCAGTAAAAACTGCATCTCTGGGATTGTAAACCACCCTAAACCTGATGAAAAACATCCATGTGGAGTCTTTCACCGTCACTTTTTCCAGAACAGACAAACTGAGACCAGTGGTGTAAAGTAACTAAGTACATTTACTCAAGTACTGTACTTAAGTAAACATTTTAGGTACTTTTACTTTACTGGAGTGTTTCCAATTGTCTCTACTTTTACTTCTACTCCACTACATCTCAGATGAAAATATTGTACTTTTACTCCACTACAATTATTTGAAAACTTTAGTTACTAGTTACTTTGCAGATATAAATTATTACATTATAAAACACACAATAACCACTTTAGCCCTATTTTATACCGAGGCTATTTGAAACTAGCCGATCTACAAGCTCACAACGCATCGCATTGCGACGCGTTGTGAGCTTGTAGATCTGCTATTTTCAAACATTTTAGTACTTTTACTTTTGGTACTTTAAGTACATTTTGATACCAATACTGTTGTACTTTTACTCTAAGTAAGTACATTTTGAATTCCGGACTTTTACTTTTAACAGAGTACTTCTACATTGCAGTATCGATACTTTTACTTCTTAAGTAAAACATTTGAGTACTTTTTCCACCACTGACTGAGGCTAGAAGCTGCTCAGTTTGGCTATTTGACCTGGCAAGGCGTGTGGAAACATTCCTGTGTTGTTATTTCACTGTCCGGAGAAGCACGTGTGTATTTGTGAAGTTGCAGGTTTTATTAGTCACATTCTTTTTGTGTCATCTCTGATCGTAATCGCATCGTGTTTGGCGAGCTGCGGTAAATCTCTCCCATGAGATGATGGTGAGATACCAACGTTATCAAAAGGAGGATATTTTCAGAGGAGGAAAAGACACGTGCAAGAGACCTTCTTGCTTATCATCTACTCTATATCGTCAGAAATCTCCATATTTATATTCTGTTAATGGTATTTAAAACATTTATATAATTTAATGCCATACTCTATGCTTTGTCGTATGACAAGTGTCATGCCAAAGTATCAAAAATGGCTAATCGCGATGTGATGAACTTTTTTCTTCAAACTTTTGAAATATTGAACCAATGAAAACTGTCAAAGTGCCCTTGAGCAAGACACTGAAGTGAGCCCCTAACTGCTCCTGATGGTTAGTGGTTTCCTCTGCCGCCGGTGTGTGAATTGTGTGTGTGTGTGTGTGTGTGTGTGTGTGTGTGTGTGTGTGTGTGTGTGTGTGTGTGTGTGTGTGTGTGTGTGTGTGTGTGTGTGTGTGTGTGTGTGTGTGTGTGTGTGTGTGTGTGACGATATGATATCAACATGTGTGCAAGTAGCCTTGGATCAAGACGGTCATCAGTCTTGTCTCAAGGCTAGTGTCCAAGAGACCTTCTGGCGTATCATCTTACTCTGTGTACAGTAACACTGAGCGGACACACATACTTGACCTCAACACAGGCCGTTTGGGTTATAATTAGACCTACTGTCTCACTCCTCTCACCTCCCCTGAGTTTGACAACACATTTAGGAGGTGAACAGCTTAACAATGCATGCTTGTTTCTCACAATCAGTGGTGGAAGTTGTACTATTTACTACTTTAAGTAAAAGTAGCAATACCACAAGGTAGAAATACTCTGTTACAAGTTAGATTCCTGTATTCAATTTGGTATAAAACAGGGCTTAATTATTTTATGCATGTTTTGTAACAATAATCTAAATCGGCGGCTAAAGCTGTCAATATAATTGTAGGGGAGTATAAAGTACAATATTTATCTCTGAGATGTAGTGGAGTAGAAGTATAAAGGCTTGAAAATTGAAAATACTCGAGTAAAGTAAGTAAGTAGTACTTTTGTTAGATGTACTGTAGTTACTTTACACCACTGACAATGCATGCTCATAATGATGTACTTTATCTCTCATTGCTGTGTGTGTGTGTGTGTGTGTGTGTGTGTGTGTGTGTGTGTGTGTGTGTGTGTGTGTGTGTGTGTGTGTGTGTGTGTGTGTGTGTGTGTGTGTGTGTGTGTGTGTGTGTGTGTGTGTGTGTGTGTGTGTGTGTGTGTGTGTGTGTGTCGGCAGGTTGCAGGAAAGGAGTACACGCTGTGGGATGACTTCCTGGTCGAGGGCAGATGTGAAGGTCAACAGGAAATGACCTTGGGAGAACTAGTCAAGTATATCAAGGTACCCTGACACTCCTCACAGAGCCAGGATGGACTCACATTTTTTTTGGCAGATTTACAAGCTTGTTGTGAGCTTGTAAATCTGCCATTTTTCTGCTATTTGTAAATTTATATAGGTTTAAAGTGGTTCAACTGATTTTGATGCTATAGTAACTGATTTTCTTCTGGGGACCCCCTTGAACCCCCCCAAGGACCTCTGGGGGTCCCTGGACCCCACTTTGAGTTTGAGAATCACTGCATTAGCGTTGCTTAAAGGGGGTTACATAGACATTCCACTTTACTTGTGTATTTACACCTGAGGAGCCAGACTATAGTACATGGTCTTATGTTAAGCTTCCTTCAGTGCACACAATGGTCACTGTTAATACTATAGTCTGCTCACACCTGCTCACATCTGCAGATCAGTGTGTCCTAGATGTGACACAGACCGACAGACAGACAGACAGACAGACAGACAGACATTCTATGCATAATACACGTTCTTTGTGACTGGAGGAGTGTGTGAAATCCCCCATTTTGCATACAATATCTAGTGTGTGTCTCTGTCTGTCTGTCTGTCTGTCTGTCTGTCTGTCTGTCTGTCTGTCTGTCTGTCTGTCTGTCTGTCTGTCTGTCTGTCTGTCTGTCTGTCTGTCTGTCTGTCTGTCTGTCTGTCTGTCTGTCGCTCTGTTTTTGTCTGTCTGTCTCTCTCGCTCTCTCTCTTTGTTTGTTTGTTTCTCTCTCATTCTCATTCTCTCTCTCTCTCTCTCTCTCTCTCTCTCTCTCTCTCTCTCTCTCTCTCTCTCTCTCTCTCTCTCTCTCTCTCTCTCTCTCTCTCTCTCTTTCTCTTTCTTTTTTTGTCTGTTATGTAAATGTGACTGTATGTTAACAGGCGTTGGTGGTATAGTGGTGAGCATAGCTGCCTTCCAAGCAGTTGACCCGGGTTCGATTCCCGGCCAACGCAATGACTTTAGTAGTACCTTAAACCTTTCTCTCACACAGAATAAATGTATACAATCTTCAAATCTATATACCTCTGCCTTTTCAGTGAACTAGCATGTTTTCCATAAGTCGAGTAGGTACATTCATTTTATTCAGCCTCTGAAAGCAATTGTGTTGACAAAGCTAGTTGGCAGACCGGGTTTTGAACATGTGTAGGCTATCTGTATGTCTGTCTGTGCATTTTGAGTCAATCAGTTAAACCCTATATTCGTATTTAACTGGAATCCCCCAGGGGTCTTGTCTAGGCCCCTTCCTTCTTTCCCTCTACTACACTAAATATCTTCAGAATATCAGAAACCTTGTGTCTGACCTTCTGTCCTTGTATCTTGTATCAAGAGTGTCAAGCAAAAGTAGTGAAAATAGCCGATCTACAAGCTCACATCGCGTCGCGAGATCGTCATGTAGATCGGTTATTTTCACTACTTTTGCTTAGCTATTTCGGAAATATGCCCACTGGGCATATGCCCGCTATGCCGGATGCCCATTCCCCCCATGTTTCCACAGGACAGCAACCATATATTTTTCTATGAATTTTGATGAATAGAATACATAGGACTACAATGCAAACAAGCCCCCAGAGCTTTTTTTGTGTTAGCCTTTTAGCATTATTGTATAACTGTACCACTAAGCCACTTTGAGTTAGCCTGGTTCCAGACGAATCTGCCATTGCAAAAAGTTGTGAGGGACCAATCAGGGCCCAGTATGCAAATATGGGGCGGGTTTATCACCAGGGGCATTATTTTTTAATTTGTTTCCCTCGGAAATGCAGGTTCCACACAGAGATGCCAGACTAATATCTACGCAGTGATATTAGTCTGGCCATGCCAGGCTAACTTTGAGTGCTATAAGAAAAGCGCTGTATAAATTGTATGTATTATTATTATTATTATCACTGTACAATCAGTGGTGGAAAAAGTACTCAAATGTTTTACTTAAGTAAAAGTATCAATATTGCAATGTTACAAGTGAAAGTCCCGAATTCAATATTTACTTGAGTAAAAGTACAAAAGTATTGGTATCAAAATGTACTTAAAGTATCAAAAGTAAAAGTACTAAAATGTTTGAAAATAGCCGATCTACAAGCTCACAACGCGTCGCGATGCGACGCGTTGTGAGCTTGTAGATCGGCTATTTTCAAATAACCTAGGTATAAATAGGGCAAAAGTGGTTAATGTATGTTTTATAATGTACTAATTTACATTTGCAAAATAACTAGTAACTAAAGTTTTCAAATAATTGGAGTGGAGTAAAAGTAGAATATTTTGCGTGGAGATGTAGTGGAGTACAAGTAAAAGTACTGATAATTGGAAATACTCCAGTAAAGTAAAAAAAAGTACCTCAAAATTGTACTTAAGTACAGTACTTGAGTTAATGTACTTAGTTACTTTACATCACTGCTGTTAATAAAGTGTTCAATCAATCAATCAATCAATCAATCAATCAATCAATCAAAGCTGCTCTGTGTCTTTGTTTTGCAGGACAGCTCCAGCCTGGAGGTGAGCGCTCTGTTTTATGGCAGTGCTCTCTTATACGACGCCCACTCTGGTCACCAGGACAGGCTGCAGATGAGGTTCGTCCCATCGATTGATTTATTGATGTTTATATTGATTTTAAAAAATGCATATACATGACCATCAGTGGTGTAAAGTAACTAAGTACATGTACTTAAGTACTGTACTTGAGTACAGTTTTGAGGTATTTTTACTGTACTGGAGTATTTCCAATTTTCAATACTTCTACTCCACTACATCTCGGAGACAAATATTGTGCTTTTACTCCACTACAATTATTCGAAAACGTTAGTTACTAGTTACTTTGCAGGTATCAATTATTACTTTATAAAACATACATTAATCACTTTAGCCCTATTTTATACCTAGGCTATTTGAAAATAGCCGATCTACAAGGTCACGCGTTGTGAGCTTGTAGATCGGCTATTTTCAAACATTTTAGTACTTTTACTTTTGGTACTTTAAGTAGATTTTGATGGCAATACTTTTATACTTTTACTCAAGTAAATTTTTTATTCTGGACTTTTACTTGTAACAGAGTATTTCTATATTGCAGTATTGGTACTTTTACTTTTTCCACCACTGCCGCTAGCATCAATCGAAAGAAAAGGTGGCAAGAAGGGCCCGGGTGTAGGTGAGAATGAAGTGCTAGCGGGTGACAAAAAGCGTGCACTCAAAAACAAAAGCATGCACACAAAAACAAACAAGTGTGAGGAGAACACACAATAAAGCAGCCTCCCTTTGTTTGCTTAGAGCCAGGATGGGGTATTTCCTCTGAGAGTGTGTGTGAAGGCAGAGCGTTGAGGGACTCGTCAGCACACACTCCCAGTGCTTCACTGAACGCTTGATTGAGGCTCCAGGTTGATTGAGGCTCCAGGTTTTCACCCTCGGGTTTCCTTCTGTCTTTGAGGACCGACGCATTAACCAGTTGAACCCTATAGAGCAGTGGTTCTCAAAGTGGGGTCCGGGGACACCCAGGGGTCCTTGAGGGAGTTCCACGGGGTCCCCAGCTAAATGATGGATAGTTAATAAGAACCAAATGGACCCTTATGGGTCTGTAACTCTGAGAGTGTACAAATGAAACCAAATGGACCCTGACGGGGGTCCATTTGGGAGAGATTTGTACACTCTCAGATTTAAATTAACATTGATTTTACAATATAAATTGGGGTCCCAGAGATAGAAATGCCATTACATGGGGGTCCGTAGCCCAATGCATGTCAAACTGGGGGTCCTTGAAATTAAAATGGTTGAGAATCACTGCTGGAGCCGTAAAAAAATCTTCTCTTATGGCGGTCCCTGGCATATTTTTTCAAATGGGGGTCCGCGGGCTTAGAAGTGTCAAGTTTTGGGTCCTTGACATGAAAAAGTTATATAGTCAAACTATAGTGAAAATAGCCGGATCTACAAGCTCACCACACGTTACGATGCTGATGCAACGTGTAGTGAGCTTGTAGATCGGATATTTTCACTACTTCTTAATCATTAAAAAAATGTATGGAATTTCTTTCATTTTATTTATTCATGAAGTTCTTCTTGTTTTAATCTTTTGAAATAATAATGTATATTGTTTAAATATACTGTAGGAAACAAAATATATATATATTATTTTACTTGCGACCCATAAAAAATTGGTCTGAAATAGCTGAAGATGCAACACATAGTGAGCTATTTTCTGCAAAGAGATTTGGTTTACTGATAAAAAAGGAAGGGGTTTAGTATAGAACCCTGGCGGACCCCAGTCAATGAAGTATGGGTTCAAGTAATGAATTGCTAATGAAAAAATAAAAGGTTCTGGGGCACTGGGTAGTCAAAAAAAAAACGTGATGAAGGTGCTCTGTGGTTAGGAACCCAAAAACGTTGCAAAAGAAGAACATCTAAGGCGCTACATTGACGAGAAAGTTCAAAAAGCCTTCACTGAGTGGCTTTTTTATATTGGAAATATTAAAAAACAATACATCATAAGAAGAAAGGGTTTGCTAAATGAGTTCTATCACGCTCTTTTCTCTTTGGCTGAACATTTCAGAAGCTGTGTTCTTCAGGCCTGGCAGTAGAACCACCACCACCAAAAGAACATAGTTTAACCCTCCAGGGCAGTTTGAAATGACTCAGCTGGTGTGTGCTATAAACTCTCCCCGTCAGTCAGAGAGGCATTCATCATCACGGCACAAACTGGCCCCCGAAGGGATGCTTTTATTTCCACTGAGCACAGCAGAAATATGCATCACAAATCAGCCTCAACCTCACTGGGGGTTAGAGGTGGTTTACCTGCTAAGTTTGGGCTATTTGACACTCTGTGGAGCCTTTCACCACTCATTTCCCTTCTCCTCATCTGGAGTCCCAGAGTGGATTTATCCAGGGCTGCCAGATTTTGTGAGAGAAACAGGCAAGCAGGTCTATGAAAACAAGCCTAAAATAAGCGACTATAGGGTAGGTCAGTCAATGTTGTTTAATGGTTCTCAAACATCAAGGTTCTCAGGTCAAGCACCTCAAAATTAATGTGTATTTGACCACAGACCCCTGAAAATATGTTGTGCCAGGGACCCCATACATGAATTGTATTGTAAAATGTTTCAAAAACATTCCACATTTATTTTTATTTTTTTAAATAGCTGATGTATATAGGGTTAAAGTGGATAAACTGAAGCAAGCCCAAATGAGCAACTACACTAGAAACAACCCCCCCCCCCCCCCCCCCCCCCCCCCCGAGAAAACACAACCCGCAACTAACAATATTTACAAGCAAAAGTCGCTTACAATAAAGCAGAATTGGCAACACTGGATTTATCTGTCTTGAGCCAGTTGTTGACGCGTGTGGCTGTGTGGATCTGGTGTCAGGGCTGTAGTTAGAGGGAGATGTAGATGCAGATTGCAGGGGTCGGGGCGTCCATGCGGACAGCACGGCCCCCACATGACAAATGCCTCCTCCAGTAGTCACATCCTGAAGCTGTCAGGACGCGCGCCGAGCTTCCTGCGTCGGGGCTGCTCACTGATGATATGAACACTCTTCATGGAGGTGTACTTCATTTTACTCAGTTAAATTAACATTCAAGATTTTGCTGTGCACCCTGTCCTCCCAGTCCATCGTATAGGACACAAATGCTCTCCAGTTTCTGAGCAGACTCTGACCTATTAGTATATTATTTTTTTTTGGCTGCAACACACACATACAGTATCCTACCTAAATAACCAGGCAAAGTGCAATTCTTATTTGTATAAAGCTTGGGGAACCGAATATAACAGGGCACCACTTCTCCACTGAACTCAATGTCCCATGTTCTTTTCTGTCACTCTACTACTTTGAATGGTGGTCTATATACTATACCTAGTCTTTGGTCATTATCACACCTAGTAGGTGTTTTGTACCTTACCTCTATTATATACCCCCTCCCCTCTCTTTGCCTATTATGGAAATGTAAAAGGTTTGGGGAAGCGTTGGTGGTATAGTGGTGAGCATAGCTGCCTTCCAAGCAGTTGACCCGGGTTCGATTCCCGGCCAACGCAGACACTTTAGTAGAACTTTTAAACCTGTGTTATAACTTTGAGAATGTTAATTGTCACTACTCACACAGGTAGAAGCAGTGAAATGCAAGTGTTGCAATCTCTGCAATACTGTACACAACATAACCATAACAATAATGAACTTCAGATTTTAAGAAAAATCCTATAATCGCTATAACTTTGGATTTGATCTGTAATGTCAAACCATTAAACGCGGTTGATTGAGGGTATTTGTTAACATTAACATCTGTGTTGTTGTTGTTTTTTTCTGGAGGAGGTTAATAATTCATCTTTACCCAGTAAAGACTTGTCAATATCAATATCTCTGAACATCCTAGCTAGCATGTAAAACATATATAAATTATATAAGCGACTAGTGAAAATAGCAGATCTACAAGCTGACAACGCGCCGCGTCTCGAGCTACAACGTTTGGGAACCACTCATATAGGACAGGAGTCACATTGTACATTCCTTGGTGTGTGTGTGTGTGTGTGTGTGTGTGTGTGTGTGTGTGTGTGTGTGTGTGTGTGTGTGTGTGTGTGTGTGTGTGTGTGTGTGCGCGTGCGTGCGTGCGTGCGTTTGTGCGTGCGTGTGTCTGTCTTTGCCAGTGTGTCTGACGTGGTGAAGCTGGTGACCAAGGCAGAGGTTCCTCATCACAAGCACATGCTGGAGCTGGTCCCCTCTTTTGCTGAGGACAAGGACTGTGACACTGTCCCCTGCATCAGGTACCTGCTCTGATGAGGACTTCAAGTCAATCCAGCATCAAGAAGAATCAACAAGGTTTTATTTGTCACTTTACAAGCAACGAAATGTTGTTGGCTACTTGTCCAGGAAAAGTGTGACATACTAAACGTAATAATATATTAACTTAAGTACTATATTGTTTCTCACTATACAGTGATAAAACCGAAACCAATGGAATGTGCAATGGAGTCAGGCATACATACATAGAATGAGAGTCAGTACCATTCCTTATTTTAGATTTTTGTACCCAAGCTTGCACAAATAAAAATCAACCGCTTCTTTACACCTGTAAACCTGTCTTGTGACAATAAAGTTGATTCTGATTCTAACAAACCTGTTGCATGCAGTATAGCAGATCACCACAGAGGAAAAAGTCATGTTCTTGTTGATAGATGGTACACACGTGTGAATTTGATCATTCTTTGATAATGGTTTGTTTTTCTGTTCTCTGCAGTGTTTCTCTTTTTAGCTCGAGACCCAAAAGAGATTGTATGTCTCCCAGTGAAATAAACTAGTGTCTAAAATAGCCCATCTACAAGCTCTCAACACGCCGCGAAGCGGCGCATTGTGAGCTTGTAGATCTGCTATGTTCACTACTTCTTACAAGTTATTTAAAAAAACAAAAGTGTTTGGGAAACAGTGCTCTACTTTGTACTGCCAGAGATGTCTTCACCTGCAGATCACCTGTGATGGGGTGCTATCAGTGTGTGTGGAGCTGAGCTCCGCCCTGCCTGGATCATTGTTGTTGAGCTTTGTTATTCATAGCATGATCTGCAGCATCAGCATGTGAAAGGCTGGTCTGGGTTACAATACAAGGGATTGATAGTGATCTTCTCCACACCTTTGGCTCCTCCCCTTCATAGTGTTGTATTATAACAGTGATTCAACCTTTTGATATTCATCAGATTAGGCCAGTGGCTCCCAAAGGTTTTAGCTTGAGGCCCAAAAGAGAAATGTGATGTCTCACCAGATTTTTTTTATTTGGCTCTGTAAAATCCTCTCAGTGTTAACTCATTCACTGCCACAATTATTGCTGGCCGCGTTTGCCCACTGCCAGAGATTTTTCATCGAAAAAAAAAAAGTACTCAGGAGCCAAGATACAGAATTTTTAAGTTTTAAGTTAACAAGGAAGTGGATGGGAGTCTAGATCTTCGACAAATCATATCTCCTTGGTCTTTGGGTCAAATTTAAAAAAAATAAAAGTTAAAAAAAATAAAATAAAAAAGTAAAAAATTAAAATTACGTTTTTTACGTCAGTGGCAGGATTGGTAAACGGGAATAATTACGTCAATTACGTCAGTGGCAGTGAATTTGACTCTGAGATTATAAATGGTTCCATTTTCCCTGTCCCCACCAAACGGTATGAAATACTTAAACACTATTATACTTCATCGACCGGGGTCCCCCAGGGGTCTTTATGTGGCCCCCTCCCTTTTTCCCTCTACACCGCACATCTCTTTGCTGAAAATAGCCAACAACACGCTAAACGCCAAACCATTCCGTCCTTTGTTCTTCGGGGCATTTGGCAAAAGTAACATCCTGCAAATGTTTATAACTGTATGTGTTTTCTCCTCTTGGAAATGCCATCATAACCTCATTATTCCGTTCATATCAGCTTTGCCAGTTGGCAGATGCTAAAATTGTGTTTGCAGAACGGTCCTTTGGATTTGCGTGTCGGGTCTTCTCTGTTTATGTTAAGCCAGGCTAGGGCTCCATAGAGACCTATGCCAAGGCATATGGATTTGATGAGCGAACGCTGGATTGGTTTCATGTCTAATTCAGGTCAGACTGACCATGGGAAGGATGAGGGCCGGTTGCAGGGAGAATTGTGAACTGGCACAGTAGGTTTTTGGGTGATTTGCGGTGGTTTTTGCATGACGTCGCTGTCGGGTGGAAACCTTGTATGTCCAAAACCATTACTTTTCAGCAAATGGAACGGAATTCTTCAGAAATAGTGAAAATAGCAGATCTACAAGCTCACAATGCATTGCATACTTTAGCATTCTTGTATGATGAAGTAGGGCATTAAATGATGAAAAAAAACCACCCAAATTTAGATACAAGGTTTCTACCCAAAAGCGACGATGACCAAAATACCAGGCCCCAGGTTTTAAATGCAACACCAAAGCAGACACACATCCCAGCCTACCGCATTAATGGCAGCCACTGTTCCTAATAGTTAAGATGGGTACAAATGCAGAGGACAAATTCTACGTACCTAAGTACAAATGTACTGTGGTAAATACCCCAACAACAAAACAAGAAACAATTATTACTTTCATTTGGATCATGTCACTATGACGAAGGCAGGGAATAACCTATAGCTTTGATTTCCATCCTCAAACATTACGTAAATATCTCTGTCCTGGTTTCTGTCGCTGAGCCGGGATCAGGACCCAGAACTGTGGCTTGAGCTTGGGGGCACTCACGTGAACATGTTGTCATAAGCCTGAGTTTTACACTTATGATGCACACGGGTGTCGTGCAAAATTATTGAGAGCTTGTAGATCGCCTATTTTCGGTGCGTGCCACGATGCACAGCCACGTATAACTCAGGCTTTATACCTCTGCAAATTGTCCTGCAACTCCGACTGCATCTGGTTCACACATGCAGAAATGAATCCTCATTAGGTATCCAACACACTACAGGGAATCTGAAAATATAAATGACTAATGCACTTAATTAAACTGTTGTTTTGATTACGCTGGGATAAAGGATTTCATTATGAAGATGTAGTTTTTGTGATAGATTTCTGTTTTGGATACGTGTTAATAAATATGCTTTGCCGGTTCAAGTTGCGTTTGTGTGTGTGATCTTTCCCTCTGAGGAGGAACACGATGATGATGTTAGACCTCTTTCAACCAGTTCCATTCAGCTGTGAATCAGCCACAGCCGGCTTTCATTAGATGTTCTAGTTACATGCTTCAGAATGACTGTGCTTGTTTCAAAGGCATTGCTATTAGATTCAAGTCTCATTTAGTTGTTCCAATGAAACACCCAGTAAACATGGGTCTTTTTTTGTGTTATCCCTTTAGCTTTAATGTCTTATTGTACCAAGTGCTGTTTACATTTCTGACTAAAAAAGTATTCAATCAATCAATCTGAAGCTGGCCGAAGCACCATTATTATGATATCAGCATTTTAACAGTTTTCATATTTAAATTAATGTAGGGATGCACAAGATTGAAATGCTGGCAAGATTGACATTTTGGCCCATATCTGATAACCCATTATATGTATGGTCAAACTGACCGATATTGAGTCTCCAGTAGGGTTTACTTAATATCCGTTATACAGTAACTGTGATTCTGGGTGCAGATCTGCACTGCACTGTGTCATTGCAAAAGGCTAGAATAGCAATTATTTTGATATCGGTTCGATACCCATATTGCATTTTTAAGTAAATATTGGTCGATGTGATACGATGAACAATATATCGTGCATCCCTATACTGTATAATACAATATGTAATTTGATGAGATGTTAAAGGTCATTTGTCAGCAGGTGACGAGCAAGTTCCCTTTTAATTATTACACTTCCCCAGCAGTGTTGTCAGACATACCACATTGTCATTAAATAGAAAAAGGTTTTATTTCAACAGCATAGACATTGTAGAAACCAGGAAAATAGAACAGTATTGTACAAATGCGTTGGAAAGTAAATGGTCCGTATATCCGTAAATGACTCAGATATATCCAATGATGTCATTGCATATGATGGGTTGTCGACTGCCAGTCTTCATGAGAGCAGTGAACTTGTGAAAGTCTGTATCCAGCTGGTGCAGGCCCGTGTGGGACTGGTGGAAGAACGGTTTCCGCGCCTGGAAGCCCACGGGACAGGACATGCGTTTGGGGGCTTCGTCGGCCCAGCTGACCCTCGTAGAATCCGCCGGCCTCTGTCTCACTTCCACGCCTTTCGACATCCCCGCCAGTCTCTTGCGCATGTTGACCAGGAGGTCTTTAGCCAGGCGTCGGCCCGCTCTGGGTTTGAGCCGCGCCGGCTCCGGACACTCCGGGAGGTCCATCCAGTTCTGTATGAGGTCCGCAAAGCTGTTGTCCCCGAGAACCAACGGCTGCCTGTTCCTGCTGCGGCTCAGCAACGACGTGGTCCAGTCTTCCGGGTTGCTGGCCTCGAACGAGGTCCAGCGCTCCAGGCAAGCGTCCGAGGTGGATTTGGGCCGGGCGCGGCCGGAGGGCCCCCTGTTGGTGCGGAGGCACGCCGAGTTGGAGACCCGGACGTTCCGGGTCCTCCTGAGCACCACGCCCTCGTCGTGCCAGGAGGCCTCGGAGTAGCCCGAGTCAAAGTCCAGGCTCTTCTCGCTGCTGGGGGAGGCCTGCGCCAAGCGTTCGTGCCTCTCCTCCTCCTCCTCCTCCAGCGGGCTGGCCAGGCAGCACGCCGAGTCGTAGGCGCTCGGCTCGCTGGCCTCGGAGACGCGGTGGCGCGCCAGCCGCTCCCGCTGCGCCTTCTGCTGACAGTGGCGTGTCACTGCGAACGTGCTGCGAGGGCACGGCTCGCTCAGTGGCCTGGTGGGCGCGCTGATGTGTTTGAGGTCCTGCAGCGATCGCATCATGCACTGCATCTGGTCTCGAAGGCAGTCGGTAGAATCGCCGAGACACAGCTTTTAACACACAGGGAGAGAGAGAGAGACAAAGGGTTAGAGACGATAGCAAGGCTTGAATAGGCACAGCAGCCTTCACAGGTGTTACCAATGATACTAATGAAGGCTCTGTTCCATTCTGGTCAAACAGAGTCAGGGTGTTGACTCACTGGAAACACTGCTACACCAGTGGGTCTCAAAGTGTGAACCAGATACCCTCATGGTTCCTTGAGGTTATTTGTGTACATTTCAGTAGGCAGAGATCTCTGCTCGTCTGGCTATATACAGTGCAGAATCCTGCAAATCAAGGCAGTCCTTTTCTAAAGTCATGCCACAAACCCCCTTGAGGTGTGAACCGTTCCCCAGTGTGTCTCTCTCCTGCACCGGAGGGAAATACGATTATTATTTTTTTACCAGCTGAGGTAACTCTGCTGTAGGCCATATATTGAACATTCCTGACAAAACCTCAGAGCAGCTTTATGGCGACTTGGCTGACCCAGCATGCTCCCATTATCTTACAGCCCACAGCTCTGACAACAGGATGCACATGTAATCCACGCAAGGGAAGCTGTCGCTGCATCTCGACCATGGAGGGGAAGTTTAAACAAACTACAGCTAATGAATCTCCGAGGAGCTACATCCTCTCTGCTCTAAAATACAGGATACTGTGGGAATTGGCTGATTATTACCATGGCGGAAGTGACAGCATCATCTTGGAATTATTACACAATGGGAGGTCACACACAAACCCCTGCTTGTGAATCATGTCCATGATTTTATTTCTTTACCTGAATGGCCCAGGCTACCTATGGTTCCACGCAGTGGTGGAAAAAGTACTTATTTTGTTTTACTTAAGTAAAAGTAGCAATACCACATTATAAGTTACAAGTAAAAGGCCTGTGTTCAAAATGTTACTTGAATAAAAGTATTGGCATCAAAATATACTTGTACCAAAAGTAAAAGTACTAAAATGTTTTAAAATAGCCGATCTACAAGCTCACAGGTTGTGAGCTTGTAGATCGGCTATTTTCAAACAGCCTATGTATAAAACAGGGCTTAAGTGGTTAATGTATGTTTTATAATGTAATAATTTATATCTGAAAAGTAACTAGTAACTTAAGTTTTCAAATAATTGTAGTGGAGTAAAAGTACAATATTCGCCTCTGAGATGTAGTGGAGTAGAAATAAAACAATTGGAAATACTCCAGTAAAGTAAAAGTACCTAACATTTTACTTAAGTACAGTACTTGAGTAAATGTACTTAGTAACTTTACACCACTGGTTCCACATAATTTTCTTCTTTCTTTCTTTGGAACCCTAGAACTAACTAGCAGCCCTATTCTGGGGGGAACAATAGTCGAAAATAGCTGATCTACAAGCACACAACCGCTTGTAAATTGGCTATTTTCTGCAAAGAGACATTCGGTGTGGAGGGGGGGAAAGAGCGCACCAAGTACATAGCCAACTCAGGTCAACTTTTACTATAGAGGGTTTAAGTGGTTAATTATGATAAAACTGCCACTACCACCATAGTGCTAACAGCTTCCTTATAACAGCTTCCACCTTCAAACTGAGCTTCTTCCACCCTGCTGGTTGAGAGCTTTGTCCTATTGCCTCCACTTCAAACACAAACACTTCTCCATTGTATCACAATTACAGCCAGCTTGTTAGTTCCACATAGCCCACATCCCGATTCCCCAGTCCTTCTACAGTTTAGTCAGTGCTAACGGTGCAGACACCAGTGCAGTGGTGTAAAGTAACAGTTACTCAAGTACTGTAATTTTGAGGTATTTTTACTTTAGTGGAATATTTCCATTTGTCTTTATTTTAAATCTACTCCACTACATCTCAGAGGCAAATATTGTACTTTTACTCCTCTACAATTACATGAAAACTTTAGTTACTAGTTACTTTGCAGATATAAATGATTAAAATATACATCAACCACTTTGGCCCTATTTTATACCTAGGCTATTTGAAAATAGCTTGTAGATCTGCTATATTCAAACATTTTAGTAGGCTACTTTTACTTGTTGTACTTAAGTACATTTTTATATTGGTACATTTTGAATTCCTGACTTCTACTTGTAACAGAGTATTTCTACATTGCAGTATTGATACTTTTACTTAAGCAAAACATGTGAGTACTTCTTCCATCACTGCCATTGCATTGACAGAGTCATGCTGTTATCACAGCTGTGGAGGGAGCTCGGCTCAGCCATTTGGCTCTTGGGGGAGCTTGAGGGACACACTCTAAAGTGACTCTAAAGTCATCAGAGATTCTAATCTAATTGCGTTCCTTGGACAGACACAAGGCAATTGATTTACGCAGCTGCACACATACACAACTGGACACAGGAGGACACTTAATAAAATGACTAGTGCCTTGGCCCTGGGTTAATGGAATCTCGACTGTTTTGGGACAAAATAACGGCAAGGGTGTTTCAGATTGAAAAGATACGCTTCAGCATTACAACCTCAGTCCCACCAGAACCAGGTTTGATCGTAATGTGAAAAGTAAATTAGATCATTTTACGCAGACAAAACAGAATAAAAGATGCTGTCCTTACAAAAACGAACAAATAGGCCTATAATAATGATAATGTCAATGATAATGATTAAACATTGCAGTGCAGTAAAATTTACCATTGTTTTTTTTCTCTTGCGTCGGGAAGCGAAGTCCGAGTTTTTAATGATTCCTGCAAATAAAAGACAATGCAGTTATTAACACCAAGTCCATCTATTTACAGTATAATGATCTGCGACGTTATTAACATCAGATAAAGGTCTAGCCTTGGATCAAGGCTATCATAGATGTATTTTATCCATTTTGACATATAAAGTAAAAGTCAGACACGATCAAATACATCTGTGATAGTCTTGATCCCAGGCTAAGATAGGTCAGTGCCAGTGGTTCTCAAACTTTCACATTTCAAGAACCTCCCTAAGTTAACTCTGATATAGGCTACACATGTAACCAAATGGACCCTCACTTTGAGACCCACTTAGCCCAAACGTTTTAGCTCAAGACCCCAAAAAGAGAAATCAGATCTTTGCCCGGGACCCAAACTATCTCACAACGCGTCGCTTCGCGCCGTGTTGTGAGCTTGCAGATCTGCTATTTTCACTACTTCTTAAACATTTATTTTCTAATTTAGGGAATTTCTTTGATTATTGTTATTTTATTAATGACATTCTTTTTGATTTAAAAAATAAAATAAATTTGTTTTCAGCTAGTTAGTTAGTTAGCTCATGAAAATGTGTGGAAAATCTTTAGAAAATCTTTTTAAAATAATTAGAATTAATGACAACATTTTAGGAAACACAAAATAAAGGGAAACAGTGCACTAGAGATATAGGTTACTTACATTAGCATTGGTTGCAGTCACAGTGTCCCCCGGGCAAAGAGATCATAATAATTCCCAAAACAATGTGTCAATGTGATCCTCAGCTCAGATCAGATACAGTCCTGTCGTCCTGTCTGGTCAGACTGTCTACGGGTCTGCATGCTGGCTCTGATCTGACAGCGCACTTTGTTGATGCCGAGGCTTTGCCTGCAGCCAATCAGCGACCGCGCGTCACAGAGTCAACCAATAGAAAGCCACCTGAAACCATAGCCTGAAACAGGATACCTTGTTTTAATTACCGTACAGTTGTTGAGGGACAGTGACCGGTGTTGCCATGTCCGCGTGTTATAAGCGACTTTGGGCTTATTTTTCTGTGAATTTTACTGTTGCTTGTTTAGTTTGGTAGTTGCGGGTTGCGTTTTTTTTTTTGGGGGGGGGGGGGGGTTTCTAAAGTGTAGTTGCTTATTTGGGCTTGATTCACAATTTTTTAATTATTTTAACCAGTGTTTCTCAAATATTTTCATGTCATGGACCCCCAAATTAATTGTCCCTACAACCCCCTCTGAAAATGTTTTGTGTCAGGGGCAGGGAGCCCCGTGCCAGATTTGTGTTGTCAGAATGTTAAAACAAATATTCCAAATACTCAGAGGGTTAAAGTGCTCATGTGGCCTATATAATATTTGCTTCTTTTGGGCTTGCTTTCCTAGACCTGGTTGATTATTTCTCTCATACACTCTGGCAACACTGACAATGACCACGAAAGCCACATCATGATAGAGGGCGCTGTTTTTCTGACTATGAGGCATAAGACATCTTTTCTGTTTGCCCAATATCTCAAGCATGGCTTCTCCCTCCTTTTCAAAAAATATTTTATTTGCGTTATTTTCTTTCCATTTCATTTACTACGCTTTTGTGCAGTGTGGTATTGTTTTTGTGTGCTATTATCCAAAATATTCGAGAGAAAAAAAACATTTACATCAATTAAAAAATACATACATTAAAATGTCTTTGCTTAGACTATGGAATTATTACCTAGCCGACCCATGCATTTGAAGACCAAAACTTTACCTTGATGTTTACTGAGCTAATGGATCTTAATGTATGAGTTTAGATACCATTGTTATGTTTTGATTTGGACAAAGCTTGAAAGAGCTTTGCCCTGACTGCTGATAGAAATGCATCCACTTCTACGTTTACAGGTGTTGGTGTCGCCACCTTGTGGCTATTTTCTTTTCCCTTCTTGGATTGGACTGTACAAAATAATACATGGTATCTGGAGGTCAGTGGTGTAAAGTGCCTGTAAAGCTCCTTTGAATTGAAAATTGAATTGGGTCCCCAGACCTCCACATTGAGAAACACTGCTCCAAACTGTGTGTGTTTTTATATCCTTATGTAGCCTATTGTTGTGCCAATGCCTAGCACCATTGTATTCTTTTTTTTATTAAGTGGGCGATTTGCAATGCAAATATTCCACCGAACTGGTGTCATGGTTGCATTTGCATATGGTGGACCATTCAAGAACTTGAATGCATGTGAAGTTGGTCTCATTTGAAGAATCTCCACATTCCTGTTAACACCTCAGATAAAAAGGACAGCATCTGTATAGATTGCTCTGTTTCTCATGTCCATTGAGGGATTAAGAGTTGCTTTGCCAATAATTGATCAATTTTCCTTGTCTCTCTTCCAAATGGTTATGTACCACTATAACCACTTATACCATACTTCATTGACCGGGGTCCCACACAATCCTTTTTTGCCTTTACACCCGATTCTCAACCTGTGGGCTGGGGCCCACTGGTGGGCCACAAGGGTATTGCAAGTGGGCCCCCCAAAATCCATCATTGGCAAAACAAGTTTTAATGATGATATAACAATTATATTATGTAAAAAGTAGTGCTAAAAATGTATTATTTGTATATGTTATCACTGTTATACCGATCAATAGGAGCTTAAGTATGTTGGTTCCATTGATCCAAGCTGGAACACAATCAATGTGCAATATGTATTTGATCAAAATTCAATTTGTTTGATCGTTAAAATTAACATGCTCTGAGAATGCACTGATTGGTCACCAAACTACAAGCTCACGAGTTGCGTTGCGTTGTCGCGTTGTAGATGGGCTATTTTCCCTGAATGTTCGCCCACAGAATAGGGACGCTATAGATTTCATGTGGTTAATGTATTTCTGAAGATATACATGTTTAAAGTGAACATGTAAAGGAATGTTGCAGACTTCAAGACAGATGAATACGATGTGTAATAATACACCCATGACAGTGTACTAATGGATTAAGTTGATACATGACATTGCTTTTTACTTGGATCTCAGAGGATTTGGTTAGAGTGCAGCAGTACATTACATTTTGACATATGACACAGCAAAAATGAAAGTTATCAAACCATTATTTACACACACCGGCTGAACGACTTATGCATGTTATAAACATAACCATAAATAAGGCTTCATACAGAACTCCAGGAGTTTTGATGTCATCATATAGTAGGCCTAAACAATGGCCTTTGTGAACTTGAGTAGAAAATAGCCCTAATCATAAGGAAATAAATATCTAAAGAATAAAAAGGTAGAAGTAAAAAAAAAAGAAAAGATATCAAGGCACAAATATACAGCAAAAGACCAGAGTGAAACATAAAGTAACCAAAACAAATCTGGTTTGGAAATCAGACATAAAAAAAATGAAATTGTTTTTGTTTGTTTTGTTTCTCAAAAGACGTTTAAGGAATGCTCTCCAGTCCGTGAGGAATACTGGCTCATCTATCTATGGACGGTCATGCAGAACAATGCAGTAATAGTACAGCAGTGTAAACAAACATTGTACAAAAAAACTAATTCCCTTCGATCCATTCTCATTCTCCATGCTCTGTCTCATGTGCAATCAAGTTTAAAATAAAGGAAAAAACATCACCTAAAGGACCACTTCACCCATTCACAAGCTATCTTCATATAATTGGTCATCACTAATACTAATTTATTTTCTTTTTTAAAGTCTTAAAAAAACTCTTCTGCCCGGTTCTCCTCAGTGGCTGGAGCAATTGATCTGCATTTGCACACAGCCATTGACCATTACCGTGTGCATTGAACACCGAGACCCGTTTTTTGCTGACAGCTGACATTCCCCAAATGTCAGCTGTTTATTAGCATTTTTTTTCATAGAGTTAAAAATAAAAGAGAGGGCACCGGATATCCCTTCCCATCCACTTGCATTGAATTGCTCACCCAGCGCATGGGCCGAAATCACCCCTTCTTCCGGGTTGAAAATGTGATGGGCGAGGCCTATTTAGGGCTTCTCCGCGTCACTTCTGTGACGCGTTTTGCATCACAGAAGTGCGCAGCCCCGTGCACAAGCTCGTGAGCCGAGCCTATTGGTCGAAACCGTTTTTGCTCGTTCATGTACAGTGGCCCCAGCTGCAGTACCTATGAATGGCCAGCATGTCCAATATGCTTCAATGCAACCACTGGGTTCTGGGGGCTTGGTTTTTGTGTTTGCTGGCTCCCGGGTTGCCAAATCATGTGCGTGAAACAAGCGCCGGTGTTGCCACATCCGTGAAACAAGCGGACCATGACGCACTTTGGGTGCTCATATCCCCCGACGGGTATGGTCAAGTAAATAAAAAGTTTAAAAGCAGATGTGCAAGACTACAATGTGCTGTGTCTGCTATTTTCGCTATTGTCATGTTTTTGGGGGGACATCTTTATTTTTGCCTGCCGTTTTCAAGTGTGCAATTATTTGAACGCTTGGCACACCTAGTGACTGCACCTTTCAACAGAACAAGACATAAGGGTTCAAAACAAGTGTTATTTGAATTATGGTGAAAACCAGGAGGACAATTTGGTAGTGAATGTTGAAAACCGGGACATTTTTGTGTTTTAGATATATTTTTTGGGATGCTGGAAACCCAGCTTGAAACCAGGCCTATTTAATGAAATTGGGAGACATGCTTTTATGTTGAAATCACCATCAGACAGCGGCGGACTGGCCATTTGGCGTACCGGGCAAATGCCGCTGGGCCATTTATTTTCGCTCCCGTTTTAGGATTATTACGGTCATTTCAGGGTCGCGTGGCCCAATTATTAGTTACGTTAATGTTTGGGCTGAGATGCTTTCCAGCAGGGGCCTCAGTGCGGCTGCAGAGTTCATGTGCTGGGCTGAAACAGTGAAACGCCCCCCCCCCCCCCCGTTGACAAAACGGCCCGGGGGGTGGTGGGCCGGTCCGAACCAAAATGCCAGGGCTGAATTTTGGTCCCAGTCCGGCCCTGCCATCAGACTGAAATGATTTACCTACGAAGTCATTTAGATCCATTACTTATTTTCATTTCTTAAAACATTTTTTGCTTGGTTGCTTAAATCTAATTATTCAAATTGAATTATTATTCAAACTGTATTTACATTCGCTCAGTATTTTTGCATGTTCTTTTTCTTTTTTAAAGAGATGTAGTTACAGTATGGTCTGGGATGGTGCGAGAGCCCTTACAGTATATATATGTCCTTGTTGATGTTGATGTTGCTGTGTTGATTGTTTTGTGTCATTGGATTGTTCAATTCATCATAATGTATTACTTATGATAACACAATCTCGCATCTTAAGGAGTTTACGTTCTGATATGAAAATAAATGTAACGCATGTATAAAGAAGTAATTCTTCTGTGTTCTAACCTCTGATTGAACTGCAAAAAAAAGGATGAGATTAAAAAAAGAGAACCTGAGATGGTCATTCAGGGCTAGCTCTTTATGCGTTTCTGGTAATATTATTGTCCTCTCATTTTGTATGTCCGTGGCAAAAAAATATTTTTTGACAAAAATGTCCACCACAAGCCAGCATGGCGATGAACCCTGTATTATGAGCATTAGTGAGGATATGAAGGTAAGGTTTAAAATGGGCAAAGTGCTCCTTTAAGTGACACAAAGCTTCAGGAATTAAATTTTTCTTGGACATAACAATTCTTTAAGGAATGTTATAGTGCTGTTTCAGTAGTCCCCCCCGCCCGATAGGTGAAGCTAGTGTATGAGGGATAACTTTATTAAGAAATAAAAGGACTTAATTTCACCATCTAGATACTGTTATTCACGAGCATGGAAAGACTTGGAATATTACACAACAGGGAGGGTTGCTGACGACCAGCAGCTATTAACATTTTATAGTAGTATATTCTCTCTAACATTTAAGGCCATAGAGAAATACGTTTCAGGGGGTAATTCAGATTTGCTTAATGTATTCTTCAGCGTATCTGCGACGCGTTGTGAGTTTGTAGAGCGGCTTATGCACCGTCATACAATCAAGTAGTTAACAGTTAACTCTGTCTTAAAACGTTTGTTTCGCCTCGTCACAAATCTTTGGTCTGAGCAAAGGCTTTGCACTATGTAGCAATCATATTACAAATCATCAATTCTCAGACTAATTCCTGACATGAATGTTGGGACAGTTGGGGAGTGCACGTTACAAATCGTTGCCGTCAGGCAGAATCCTCATATCTCTGAAAGTACAGAGTTTCGTAAATTAATGCCCCTACTTCATCATACATACAAGAGTGTCGCGCAACAGTAGTGGCTATTTTCACTACTTTTAAAATGTTTTAAAAATAATAACAAAAAAGGAACGTTTTTTGGATATACAAGGTTTCCACCCGACAGCAATGAAATGTCTTCTTTTCTTTGACGAACCATTTGTGAGCCGCCGTTCTAGACCAGTAAAGACATTACATAAGAAGAAGCCATTGTGACAGAGTGCACATGAATCATGATGTCTGGGAATCAGTTGAACGTCGTCCAGGTTTCCGCTTGATATTTCCAGTCTGGGATGATGATGGTTTTCATTATGAAAAGCGGTACTCATCGCATGTCTCTCGTGCAGTGTCTCTGTGCCTTGTGCCAAACATTCTGTACAGTAGCAGCTCTATATGAGAGAGAACACATATAAAATAATAATACAATTATACAATATAATTGTGCATATAAAATGTGAATATAAATTACACATACTGTACAAATTAATCACATTAACACTAGCGTCTGTATTCTGGGTTTTCTGGGTTATTTTTTTTGTTCTATTTTTATGTTTTCTTTTTAACATGCGGTGGAGACGTTTAGGTTGTGAATAACTTTTGAATTTTTTTGAAAATGAACAGTGAAAAAGGGGGTAGGAGTTTATAAGTTTTAGACTTCATCCTACTCCTTTTCAGACATTGTTGTTGTTGTTTTCTTCTGTTTTGTATTCTGTTGTCTTTTTTTAAATAATGTTTGAAATAAAACTCATTCATTCATTCATTCATAAAATAAAACACAATATCACAAGATAAAAATAAATTGACAAAAAACAATAACACAAAGAAAAACAGAACAAAAAACTGACAAATAGAAACACATCGACACATTGCCAGGGCCAGGAATCGAACCTGGGACCTGCTGCTTCCCAAGGCGGGCTCTCTACCTATTCAGCTATGGCATTGCCGGCTGCCCAATACTTGAGAGTAGTTCAACAGAAAGTACTGGGATGTAGCTAATATTTGTACCCACCTCAACGTGTGTGTGTGGTGCGTTCAGAAGAGCCCACAGTCCTTCAGGTTGGTCTTGATGATGACGTCGGTGACGGCGTCAAAGACGAACTGAACGTTCTGGGTGTCGGTGGCACAGGTGAAGTGGGTGTAGATCTCTTTAGTGTCCTTCTTCTTGTTCAGGTCCTCGAACTTGGTCTGGATGTAACTGGCCGCTTCGTCATACTTGCTGGCTCCTGGGAGGCGAGAATGTGGATACGGTGAGGAAGTATAGCTTCCCCCGTAGGAACATTATGCACATAGGAACCAGTGGTGGAAAAAGTACTCAATTTCAAAGTAAAAGTATCAATACTGCAATGTAGAAACACTCCGTCACAAGTAAAAGTCCGGTAATCAAAATGTACTTGCGTAAAAGTACAAAAGTATTGCCATCAAAATGTACTTAAAGTATCAAAAGTAAAAGTACTTGCAGAATGTCCCGTTTCACAAGTTATCATATGTATATGCATTTATATATATTGATATATATTTTTTGAAAATAGCAGATCTACAAGTTCACAACGCATCACGATGCAACGCGTTGTGAGTTTGTAGATATTATTTATTTATTGGACTATTTTCCAATAGCCAAAGTTTAAATAGGGCTGAAGTAGTTAATGCATGTAATAATTTAAATCTACAAAGTAACAAGTAACTAAATTTTTCAAATAATTGTAGTGGAGTAAAAGTACAATATTTGCCTCTGAGATGTAATGGGGTAGTAAAAGTAGTGAAAATTTGAAATACTCCAGTGAAGTAAAAGTACCTCAAAATTGTACTGAAGTACAGTACTTGAGTAAATGTACTTAGTTACTTTCCACCACTGATAGGAACTGACCTATAGGTTTGTGCTTCTTTTGTCAGCCTGAATCAATGCTATGTGATTGGACTGTTATTCCTCTGACACCATTCCCCCCTGTATAACACAGCGGTTCTCAAACTGTGGGGCCGGGAAACCCAGGGGGGTCCCCACATGATTCCGAGGGGGTACCCAGATGATTTGCTTTTTTCAGTATAGGCCTATAAGTGTATACAGGGTATCTGCACAGTTCTAAAGTGACAATTTAAGAGGACCTTTTAAGAGCTTTTTAATTCCTCTAAAATAAAATAAGACCATTACTGCATCAAAAGTAATCAACATGTACCATGATTGTGAACCAAGGACCACCGGCCAGTAAGGACCACTATCCTGGCTATAGAATCAACTTTTTTCTTTTTATTTGTCTTCTTCCTTGAGTTGCACAGAGTCTGTTTATTCTTGGCTATATACAGTCACAGTGGACATGAGACAGTCATATAATTTTCTGGCTCCAAACCTGCCCTCTACTTATCCTTCAGGTATGCAGGTATGTGTGGGGAAAAAAAAGAAAACTCTCACAGAGATACGTGGTTGCAAAACGTGTAAAAAAAGAAGCAAGAAAGAGAAAAAACACGGGGGGAAAAGCACGCATACGCACACGCACACACACACACACACACACACACACACACACACACACACACACACACACACACACACACACACACACACACACACACACGTCATTGCTTTTACTGTAAGCTCTGGCAACTCATATCCAGAACTTCACAAGGGGCTGTGTTTCATACATGTGCCTCACTGCCTCCTGACAGAGTCTGTGGATCTTAATGAGCTGATCCTCTGATGTAGTAGTTGTTCAGCTTGAAGTAAATTTGGAAATGAAGCACAAGCCTCCTCAAATGACCACTGATAATAGTCATGATAATGTCTTTAATTCCACTGTCCTCATATTACATGACAGTTGTGGTGGTCTAAGTTCACCAAAATATAATACAATCCTCAATTTCCTGCATTACTGAATGCATGGTCAGGGACCACATGCAATACTTTCACGGACCACCAGTGGTCCACGGACCACCAGTTGAAAACCACTGTCCTTCTTCTCCTTCCAGGCTCCCCAATAAAACAATGGAATAAACTCCCCCTTGGCTGAACTTACTAGCCATTTGCCATTGCACTTCTCTCTCCTCGTATCCCTTCTTGTCAGCTTTGTTCGATAGATGATAGTTTACTATGCCAATACACGTTGGTTACTTGTTGACATGTTTTTGTTATTTAGATTAGTTTTCTCTTGACCACAAAATGTTAATAATGTTATTTAAACAGCATGTTGTTTAGACAGAGTATTATCCTAGTTTCTTTGAGGCATTACATTGTTCTCTCTGCACTCGACTTATGTGATTATTTACCTTATGTTTGTTGACTGGGGTTCATGCTTTCTCTGCTTCCTCGGATTTGCACTTGTAAGTCGCTCAGGATAATAGCGTCTGCTAGATGCCTGAATTGTAATTGTGTAATGTGTACTACGGCTCCGTTCAATGCAAACCCCCACTGTTGGTCTGGGGAGGGTTTAGACAACCACATGACCTGAGTCCCCACTAAAATGTCCCGGTCTTCACTACGAAAATAACACCACTTGTTTTGAGTTCTTACATAGATGTTTATCATGTTCAGTGTACTGTTGAAAGGTGCAGTCTCTAGGTGTGCCAAGTGCTAATTTAATTGTCCCCCATCCTGAAGAAAGAAAAGTAAAAGAATAACAGATCTGCCATTTTCACTATTTCTGAAATTGGATTCCCTGCAAGTGATTAAGGGTTTTTGAAAATGTGGTCAACATATCTTAAACCTCCCTACATTTATACGTGAATCCCCCCCCCCCCCCCCTTCACTAGCCTTTGGTTGCTGCCCGCCTCCAATTCAAAGCACTGGTGATGACCTACAAGGCAATAAGGGCATGGTCACCCACTTATCTTCAGGACATGATCCCACCCCTACACCACTTCATGCACACTTATAGATCAGCTAACACAGTCCCTGTCTGTCCCTCCCTTTTCCCTATTACATCCTGGCTAGTGCTCCATGCATCCTGGGCCTAAACTGTTCTCCCTCCTGGCTCCCCTGCCGTGGAATGACCCCCATCCCCAGTCAGGACTGCAGACTGAATCCCCAGCGTGGCCACGCTATGAGCTTGTAGATCTGCTATTTTTGAAAAAAATCGTTAAAATGTCTGTAAATCTTTTAATATATATATATTTTTAAAGCGAACATTTGTAACTCAAATCTTTGCTTCTGGGGATTCTGCAAATGTCTTCTAAATCCTAACAGTTTCTTTGAAAATGAATTTGGCCGTGGACCCCCATCTCAAAATATTTTGTTCCAGGGACCCCCAGAAGTTGTAACAGAGTTAAAAATGTTAGCTTTTAAAAACAAATTACACTATTTTTTTTAAATAGCCAAAGAAATCTGAAAATGACACACAGATGCGTTCCCGGTCTTAAAGGGTTAATTCACTGTGTTTGCCCCTGCCTCATGGTTCCCTTTCACAGCAAAGTGGAGGATTCTATTTGTAATTGTAAAAATGTGTCACACTTCATCTTGTCCTTTTTTTCTCCGTTATATTCCCTTGGCACTCTGGAGGTAAACTCCTAAGTGGGAGATAAGGACGTAAACAATGAATACATTGAGCATGGCTGGCAGGAGGCCATTGACTCTTGACTTGAACACTTTCACCTGCAATAGACTAATAAAAGAAACAGCATAAAGTCCTTCACAGACTGCACAATGGATCGCTCAATATATCCTTTGTGCTGTAAATGGCCTATAGATCTTGATTGATTGAATATTTTAATAGGCAAAAAATGTAAACAGCACAATTACATTTATAATACTTTGTCTAAAAGGTCCGTCCAAAAAAGCAAAGAAAATCTCGCCTGCCCTAAATGTAATTCCTGGGGACGCTACTGTTTAGGGTTAAAATAAAGACGCATTCGGGAGCTTTCATCTTGGGTCTCCCCTAAGTAGAGATTAATCTTCCATTTTTATATTCCAAGCTATGTCATAAACTCAGCCAGAAAATGTATTTTAATTAATTGGATAAAAGATAACCGTCCTACTGCTACACATTAGTACAAATATATATTTTAATGTTCTCCCTCACGAGAGATTATGTGCAGTATATAATGGCAATGAAACAACCTTCCTAATGCTCTGGACCTTATTTCTCACTTAACAATGAGTTGAACCGGCAGAGCTTAATGCGCGCAGATGTTCACACTGTCTTCACCGGTTCCCTTCCCCACTGAACAGCTGTTGGCTTCCCACTCGTGGACTGACTTTGACAACAGTGTTGGTTGTGGTGCCTCTAAACTGGAGGCACTGCCCTGAATCGAACGTGGCCTCCGCTGTGTTAAGTGTTTTACCTCTGAACACGGAGAAGCAGCGTTCACATTATCTGGAAGAAACTCTCAGAAAACTGCAAGGTCTGCTGTGCAACTCTCACTTCTTTTAGAGCACAGGAAAGACCTTTCTGTTTGATGCTGCCTTTTATTGAGTTTTTATTAGATTTTTTCTTGTTATTATTATTCTGCACTCTAATCTTGCTCAGATTTTTCTGTTTTATTTTATACTACATTTACTTTTATTGCATTCAAATGTCCTTTTATTCCGTTTTTTTTGCTATGTGTCTTAATCAGGTGTTTCCTATTAACTCATTCACTGCCAGAATAAATAAATCAATCAATCATCCACTGCCAGCGATCTTTCGATCTTTTTACCTTTTTAAATAGTGACAGAATATTTATCTCCAGTATGATCGATCCCCTGATGGTTGCTAATCACGGAGGGTTTCACTGTGCTTCCACAAAAAAAAAAAAAATGTCATCACGACCTCCCGTCCGCTTGTCATACGCCGTTGAAAATAGCATGTCTCGCCAAAAATACACAGTAAAACACAGGAGCCGAGATACAGAAAATGTCCCAAATACTTTAACCAGGAAGTGAATGGAGCAGTAAATATTTGGATCACGTTATCTCCTGGTTCTGTGGAGAAATAGAATAAAATGTAAAAAAAAAATCGTCCAAAGTCGTCAAAGTTTGGGCCTTTGGAAAAAAGTCGGCAAAGTCGTCCTATGGCAGTGAATGAGTTAAGGAGATAGGTGTTTAACTTGTCTTTTCTTCCTGTTTATCGAATTCAAACATCCTTTAATAATGTTTTCCTTTTGCTTAATGTTTTATGTAAAGAAAATAGAATGGCCTTGTTGTTGAAATGAGCTACCACAAATAATCTTGCCTTTACTGTGTCTACACACCCGGAGGCCCCTAACAATGACATATTCTAAACTGCTGAAAATAACGTCCTTTTAGTTTTCTTTCCACTGATGAAGCATATTAAATTAAGCTCAGCCATTGTGCGCGACAGCGCCACCTACCTGCATATTCAGGGAAGCAGATGGAGAGCGGGCTGCGACAGATCTTCTCCTCAAACAGGTCCTTCTTGTTGAGGAAGAGGATGATGGAGGTCTCTGTGAACCACTTGTTGTTGCAGATGGAGTCAAACAGCTTCATGCTCTCATGCATGCGGTTCTGCAGGGACGGAGAGCTATAGGTTAGACCACTGACCAGTGGTGGAAAAAGTACAATTTTTTTTTTACAATATAAAAATACTCTATTACAAGTAAAAGTCCGGAATTCAAAATGTACTTGAGGAAAAGTACAAAAGTATTGGCATCAAAATGTACTTAAAGTACCAAAAGTACTCATTATGCAGAATGTCCCATTTCACAAGTTTTCAAATGTATAGATTGTATAACAATCTTGTAGATCTGCTATTTTCAAATGGCCAAAATGTACATAGTGTTGAAGTGGTTAATGTATGTTTTTGCATTACTAATCATAATCCAAATCTACAAAGTAACTAAAGTTTTCAAATAATTGTAGTGGAGTAAAAGTACCATATTTGCCTCTGAGATGTAGTGGAGTAGAAGTAAAAGTACTGAAAACTGGAAATACTCCAGTAATGTAAAAAATACCTCAGAGTAGTGTAGTACAGTACTTGAGTAAACGTACTTAGTTACTTTACACCACTGACACTGACACTGTCCCCCAGTTTCATGACGGTTCTGCATGCCTGCTTGCAACATACTTTTTGCAAAACAACAACAAAAAAAGCCTATTCTGTGCATGACTTTGCATGTGACTCCTTCCTGCTCTTAACCAGAAGACAAATATTCCTATTCCAACATCACATCCTGGCTCCCAACGGCACTCTATTTTCTCTGTTTTGGAGCTTGAAGGATTTGAAGTGTTCAATTTGGCTAAACTACACGGAAGCCATGAAATAAAACTGGGGTGAATGGGGTGAATGCCCCATGTCATGGGGTGTTATAAAACATCATCTGTAAGTACTATGGCTGCCTTTCATTTTTTTTTGACTTTTCTGTCTTTATTTTGGATAGCACAGGGAGAGAAGGGGAGTGACACGGAGCAAACACTGCTGGGCTTGGGAATCGAACCTGTGACTCGCTCTCAAGCTGCATTAGAGCCTATATGTGGTATGTGCCTTAACCACTAGGCCGTCTATGCCCCATGGCTGCCTTTTGAAATAGCCCTTTCACAGGGTTCCTGAAAGGTTAATGTTCAGGGAAGAGGTAGAGAAAGAGGATGTAGAACCGATAATGTGTCCCCTCTTTCTCCATCCCCTGTTTATCTGCATGCAGACCAAATGGACCCTGTACACTCTCTTAGTTAGGCTACAGACCTGTAAGGGTCCATTTGGACCCCTGGTTGGGCCCTGGACCCCATGCTAAGAACCAGTGTATGTTAAACCCAACTTAACTAAAGTTCAAACATGGGCCTCTAGGTGTCAGTGTTGTTCTATATTTAAACTGTGATGCCAAACTAGCACAGTTTGTTCTTTGCATCATTATCACTCAGCAAGTACACTCAGTGGGCACTTCACAATGTACACCCATTCATTTTAATGCAAACAGCCTACTCTACTCCTCCACAAAGGAGAGTGATGTGTCTGCAACTCACTATAGACTATAGACGAATCCACAGAACGGCATTCATAACTACGGTGTCAAGCGGCTGCCGCTCTGTACAGCGACACCGCAGCTATGGCAGCGCGGTGCCAGCGCTCTTGTGGATTCGTCTACTGAGCAGGGGTTTTTCAGGCCAAGGACCCTTTAGCTGAGAGAGAGATGAAGCAGGGAGCCCCACTACATAGCCCACTGTACAACATTGTGTTTACACTTTTTAGATTTCATTGATAGTACTAGTAATTTATAGTAAATTAATGTTTTTTTTATTTATGTTTTTTTGTTTAAACATTATATTTTCTGTTAATATGTTGGATTCATGTTAATGTGTATTTTCAGACATTTAACCACAAACTCGATACTTGACCGTTGGCACTGTACTTGGTTTGCTCTTTAGTTCCACCAAACCAAGTAAAGCTGATCTATCTGCTATCTTTGACGAATGTTCCCCTCAGAATAAGGGAGGGATCCTACAGGTTCAGGTGGTTAACTCTTGAGGACCCCCTGTTGAAGAACCATGATATTGTATGCAGAAAAGGCCCAGAGGTTCAGTTACAGTTCTACCAACATCAGAGTGAGCAGGTGACGCCAACAAAACGTGGTATGATTGTTAGTGCTAGACGGGGTGGTTCCAGGTGACATGAACAGAACATGGTAAGTTAGTGCTAGACGGGGTGGTTCCAGCATCTTGGTACAGCACTGGTTCTCGGGGTTTGGTGACCCCCAGGTGTGTGTGTGTGTGGGGGGGGGTGTTTCCAGTGGGTCCCCAGCTAAATGGTTGATAGCACACACACACACACACACACACACACACACACACACACACACACACACACACACACACACACACACACACACACACACACACACACACAATGATTCCTTACCATCTCCTCATCTTCGGCCAGCATCAAGTCGTAGGCGCTCAGGGCGACACAGAAGATGATGGCGGTGACCCCTTCAAAACAGTGGATCCACTTCTTCCTCTCTGAACGCTGACCGCCCACGTCAAACATCCTGCCATCGGGGTGGGGGAGCAGAGGGAGGGGGGGGGGGACACAAAAAGAAAGCAGTGAAAGAGAAGGTGTAGGGGAAAGAGATAGACGATGGATGGAGGAAAAGAGAAAGGTGAAGGCTGACATGTCATTTGCAGCTGCGCATTACCAAACATGTAGGCTTGTGGACCTGTTTTGGGTCTCAGACATGCTTTTTGTGTTTGAATCAGTGGTGGAAAGTAACTAAGTATATAGTATATTAGTAATATTAACTAAGTACAGCACTTAAGTACAATTTTGAGGTATTTGTACTTTACTTGAGTATTTCCAATTTCCAATACTTTTACTTCTACTCCATTACATCTCAGAGGCAAATATTGTACTTTTACTCCACTACAACTATTTGAAAACTTTAGTTACTAGTTACTTTGTAGATGTTGATTATTAGTACAAAACATACATTAACCACGTCAGCCCTGTATACATTTCTGCCATTTGAAAATAGCAGATCTACAAGCTCACAATGCGTCGCATTTGAAAACTTGTGAAATGGGACATTCCGCATAATGAGTACTTTTACTTTTGTACTTTAAGTACATTTTTATTCCAATACTTTTATACTTTTACTTGAGCACATTTTGAATTCCGGACTCTTACTTGTAACAGAGTATTTCTACATTGCAGTATTGATACTTTTACTTAAGTACAAAATTGTAATACTTCTTCCACCACTGGTTTGAATGTATCTGTATAAGAGTAATACAGTAATTTAAACAGCGTAGTTACTTTCAAAAGGGTGAATTACACATAGAAACTTTAAAGTCTCGTAGAGTGCTTTTCCACAACATGTTATCATGAATGACAGTGAATAATGGCGTTTACAAATGTCAGCTGGAATCGACTTGAGTAAACATACTGTATGCATATACTCGAGGAAACAACATTATTTTTAAGGCAGGGCCAATCTCTGTAAATGTGCAGAAGTCAAGATGTGATTAGCATGGTGTGTGCCCTATCAGACATCAGGCATCATTTTGTGATTGACGTGAGGCCGAAGCTTTTGCCCGCTGTTTTTGTGCCACAGGGAGCATTGCGTTTTTCATGGGGTTTTAAGAGTATCACCTTGAATGCCCCAGATCAAAAGAATTCAACTCAAAGCAGTTAAAGCAATTTACTTGCGTCAAGGGAAAAAACGGCCCTGCAAGGTGCTCTGCTTTGTGGACTAAAGAAAAGACGTCTGCAAAGCCTGTCTGATCAGGCTGTTAAGCTTGTGCAGAGCGAATCACTTGACTATGGTGGACAATCTGGTGACCGTGATGGAAGCCTTTATAAGTCAACAAACAGTCCTTGCCGTGTAGAAAACAGATGCCCTGCACATGAACTCTGCCAGGACAACTCTATAGAGTGTTGTCAAGTTTCTGCCAACTAGTCGTGGAAGAACGCCTTCGATCTTTTAGTAGAAATGCCACATTAAACAAGTAAAAGGCCTGCATTCAAATGTTTACTTGAGTAAAATAATTGGCATCAAAGATATGCTTAAAGTACATTATGCAAAATGTACATCTTTCAACAATAGCTAATCACATTGCGAAGCATTTTGAGCTTGTTGATAAAATAGGGTTAAATAGTTAATCTACTGTATGTTTTATATTAATAATCTAAATCTGCAAAGTAACTAAAAACTAAAGCTTTCACATAATTGTAGTGCAAGTAAATATTGTAGTGCAAGTACAATATCTGCCTCTGAGATGTAGTGGAGTAGAAGAATAAAGCATCGAAACAGAAATACTCACGTAAAGTAAAAGCAATTGTACTTCAATAGCATACTTGAGTAAATGTACTTAGTTACTTTCCACCACTGAGTGTCTGCCAACCAAAAGGTCTGCACGTGCCCAGCTTGCCTCCAGTACTCTAGGCTGGGTCCCATCCATCAACAAAACCCCCTTTATCCCCAAAAAGATGAATTGTGTGTGTCTGAAAGGAGGCTGCTTCGCTTCACGTTTTGGCAAACAAAAGTGAGACAGCGACTGTCTGCTTATTGATTGCCTCCATGTATTATTCACACTGAACAAAAAGTCTGTGATGGAGAGTAAATGTCACGTAGTGAAGCCAGTTGATCTGGAAACGAGTCACAGCCAAAGATACAGCATGAGCCCTCAGGCAGACAAGACAATTGAATTTTGTTTTCCGTTTGTACTATTTATTTTCTTCTCTGGCGGGCGGCCCTCACTTTCAAAACAACGTCCAAAATAATAGGCGGTGAGTTTTCGTCGCTGAATATGAAGCCAATGCGGAAATTACGAAAACGCTAATCGCCTAAAAGATGTCTCTATTTCCCCGCCAGCTGGTTGCAGAAGACCTTTCATGTCATTAAACTCAATGGGTATCAGAATCAGAATAAACGTTATTGTCTCATCACAGGTTTACGGGGGTAAAACAGTGGGTGAAATTTGTTTTTGTGCAAGCTCCATCGTTTTGTTATTTGACCGCACTCGATTTTATTACTTTAATATTGTCATAAATATGTTATGCTTTCAGTCTCTAGTTTAAAGTCTTTCAGTCTCTAGTTTAAAGTCAGATCGTCGCACTGCCGATCTGACTGATCTAACCATATATGGCGATCTCTCTATCTGTCAGTCCTTGTCCCTTTTATGGCCATATATGGATATCCCTGATGTCATCAGTACAATGCCCAATTGCATGCTGATATAACCATTCATATGGGTGGGCAATATCGCAAAACTAACATTTTCAGCCAGAATCCCGATCCACAATCTTATCACAATTTCGTTATTATGTATGTATATATATATATATATATATATATATATATATATATATATATATATATATATATAGACAGACAGACAGACAGACAGACAGACAGACAGATAGATAGATAGATAGATAGATAGATAATCTATTTGTTTTTATGCTGCTGATGTGACATTCAATGTAGGCGGCTGTGGATGGGCGTGTTGGAAAAATATGTGAGAGTGAGCAGGCTATTGTAACTGTTCACTCGAGTGGGCCCTGATCCAGAGAAGGTTCATTGGGAACCGCCGCTATAGTACAATAAACAAGCCTTTCGTTGTATGAATGCTTACTTGAAGTGCAGTTCCTTGAAGGTGAAATGTGTCTCCACGATGCCGGTGGTCTTCACGCGGGTCCTCAGCACGTCCTGCTCGGTGGGGACGTAGTCTGCCTTGGCTATCCTCTCCATGTCATTCAAGTAGCTGTCAACGATCCAAATCAATCAATGCAATGAAGCAAAAATGCATGGGAGAACACAGTGGTTCCCAAACCTTTCAATTCGAGCCCTACATAAAAGATACATTTGGTGTCTCCCCAGGACCCAAACATACAAAAACACATTATGAATTATGAAGCAGGATGAAGTAAAAGTATCAATACTGCAATATAGGAATACTCCATTACAAGTAAAAGTCAGACATTCAAAATGTACTTGAGTAAAAGTAGAAAAGTATTGGTATCAAAATGTACTTAAAGTACCAAAAGTAAAAGTACTAAAATGTTTGAAAATAGCAGATCTACAAGCTCACAACGTGTCGCATCGCGACGCGTTCTGAGCTTGTAGATCGGCTATTTTCAAATAGCCTAGGCATAAAATAGGGCTGAAGTGGTTAATGTATATTTTAAAATATCATCATTTATAATTGCAACTAGTAACTAAAGTTTTCAAATAATTGTAGTGCAGTAAAAGTACAATATTTGCCTCTGGGATGTAGTGGAGTAGAAGTAAAAGTACTGAAAATTTAAAATACTCCAGTAAAGTAAAAAATACCTCAAAATTGTACTTAAAGGGATATTTCACTTAAAAAAAAACTTTGGGTCATTTTATTGTCTACATAGGCTTATGTGAGCCCCCCAGACCGTTTTTAAGTTGCTTGATTCAGTATTTAGATATTTGATATTAATTTTATCAGACTTCCCTTCCTATACAAACCCATTATAACTTCAAACTCAATTTTTAACATGTTAGATTCATCAAAAACCCGTCCTTGGTTCTGGTGGCCGTGTTTTTTCGATTACCTTTTTCATTTATTTTATTTTATTTTTTTATCGTATTTTATTTTTTTCATTTTACCCCAAAAATATAAAAAAGAAATGAAAAAAGTTATCGAAAAAACACGTAACAAAGTTATCGAAAAAAACAAGTATGCCTTTGGTTGATTTGTAGGCCAACGTACTCTTGTACTCGGTGCGGGCTGCAACCGGGAGCCAATAGAGGGAGCGGAAAATAGGGTAAAACTTGGCTGGCTGAAGACCAGGCGTGCTGCGGCCTTCTGGATCATTTGGAGGGGCTTAAAAGAGCATGCCCAGGAGGCCAGTGAGGAGGGCACTATTAATAATACTTTCATCTGGGGAGCAGTTAGGGGTTAAGTGTCTTATTCGGGGACACTTCAACAGAGCCGATAAATCAACAGAAGCGACCTTCCCATTCCCACTCAATACGGCAGAGTTCACTCTCATGGACTCATTCGGAGATCCAGGGCAGAACTTCTATATCAGGGGCCTATATCTGCGCAGTATTTTATTTGATTATATTTTATCTTTTGTTTCTTGGCTCTTTTACTCTACTGCGTCTCCTTCTCACTGCTGTTTGAGACTGTGACACTTGAATTTCCCTTCGGCAATCAATAAAGCATTATAGTATCTATCTTATCTTAACCCATTCAGACCGGGAACGCATCTGTGTGTCATTTTAAGATTTCTTTGGCTATTTAAAAAAATAGCAGATCTACAAGCTCATGGCGCGGCACCGAGTTCCGCACTATGAGCTTGTAGATCTGCAATTTTTTGGAAAGAGCGTGAAAATTTGGTGCAAATCTTTGAATATATACATTTTTAAAGCGAACATTTGTAACTCAAATCTTAGCTTCTGGGGGATTCTACAAAATGTCTTCTAAATCCTAACAGTTCTTTGAAAAAACTTTATGTTGCTATTATATCAGTGGTTCTCAAACTGTTTTCATGTCAAGGACCCCCAAAATTATATGTATTTGGCAACGGACCCCCATCCCAAAATATGCTGTTCCAGGGACCCCCAGGATTTGAGTTAAAAATGTTCGCTTTAAAAAAATATATATATATATTCAAAGATTTGCACACATTTTCCCACGATAAAAAAGAACATTGCAGATCTACAAGCTCATAGCGCTGCGCTATGAGCTTGTATATCTGCTATTTTTGAATTGCCTAAGAAATCTTAAAATGACACAGATGCATTCCCGGTCTGAATGGTTTAAGCAGGGAATGAGAGGAAAGTATTCTTTAGAGCCTTTTGTTGTGCTCCTGAGGTGCAGATTTGCATTATCCTCTGCTGAGCTGATGCCATTTTAAAGCAGTGGTGGACAAAGTAACTAAGCCGTACTTAAGTACAGTTCTGAGGTACTTTTACTTTACTTGAGTATGCCCATTTTTCAATACTTTATTCTTCTACTCCACTACATCTCAGAGGTAAATATTGTAATTTTATGATGAATGATTATTTTGAAATCTTTTACAAATCAATTACAAGTTACTTTGTAGATTTACAATTACAAATGATATATTAACCTATTAATAAGCCCATGTTGTGAGCTTGTAGATCTTCTGTTTTCGAAAGATTGTGACACATTTTGAAAACCTTTGAAAAAAATTGTGAAATGCAATCTACACAAGGGATACTTTTTCTTTTGGTAATTTAAATATATTTTGATGCCAATACGTTTTTACCTTTATTCAATAACATTTTGAATACAGGACTTTTACTTGTAACAGATTCTTTCTACATCCTGGTATTGCTACTTTCACTTAAAGTTATACAATGCAGGTCCACAAATAACGATTTTTAGCAGCCTCTGCTGGTCATTACCGTCACTGCAGGCCGTTCGTTTATTCCTCTGTTACCCAGAATTCCATTCGTTTTCACCGGAAGACGGAAGCGTTTCAAAAAGCGTTCTTTTAATTGTTTTTCTCTTAGCCAGTGGAGCTTTAGTTACCGTGAGCTGTGTTTTCTTTTTCTGTTGTTTTTCGATCTTCAAATCAAACAATCTCTTAAAATCAGCGTGAGTTTCCTTTTTGTTATTAGCGCGGTAGTTCCTGGCCAAACAGGAAACCGGTGAGGTAGTTCCTGGCCAAACAGGAAACCGGTGCATTTCCGCTTCCGTTTTCCGGCCAGATGACGTCATTTTCGCGGGAGAGTCTCCCCCGACACTGTTCAATAGAAAATATATAAATAAAAGGCTTTCGGGGGTGAAATTCATGGAGTGGGTGTTGTGAAACATTTGCCACTCACAAAAGATATACAATTTAACTTTAGTTTTATTGAAAAAGTTACCTAGTATTACTTTAAGTTAAAAAAAATATATATATCAGAGTACTTCTTCCACCACTACTGCTGTGACACCTGAATTTCCCTCAGGGCATCAATAGAGGTTTATTGTATCTTATCTTAAGCTGTCCATGAGAAATCCTTTACAGCATTTTGCGGTGCTCCTGAGGACAGAGCTGTATTATTACCTTCTGCTGATGTCAGTTTTTAAAGTCATTGCATCAGACAATCCCATGAGAGAGGCAGAAATGACCAGTCAATGTGTTATTATGTCTATACTCGGCAGTGGTGTAAAGTAACTAAGTACATTTACTCAAGTACTGTACTTAAGTAAAATGTTGAGGTACTTTTACTTTACTGGAGTATTTCCAATTGTCTATACTTTTACTTCTACTCCACTACATCTCAGAGGCAAATATTGTACTTTTACTCCACTACAATAATTTGAAAACTTTACGTTACTAGTTACTTTGCAGATATAAATTATTATGTTATAAAACATACATTAATCACTTTAGCCCTATTTTATACATAGGCTATTTGAAAATAGCCAATCTACAAGCTCAAAACGTGTCGCATCGCGACACGTTGTGAGCTTGTAGATCTGCTATTTTCAATTTCTTTTGTAGTTTTACTTGTGGTACTTTAAGTACATTTTGATACCAATACTTTTATACTTTTACTCAAGTACATTTTGAATTCCGGACTTTTACTTGTAACAGAGTACTTCTACATTACAGTATTGATACTTTTACTTAAGTAAAATATTTGAGTACTTTTTCCACCACTGATACTCGGTCATCTATAATAGCTCACAGGGAAACTGCGGTAGCACGATTGCATCATTAAAGGTATCATGACATTCATTTTCACTTTTTTTATTTTCAATGTTTTATTTGGGGTTTTATGACCTCAATTACACCCAAAAAACCTGAACTTAAAACATTCAGTGGATTTTCTGTGGTCTGGGGTTTTCCGAATAATTAGGCTGAAAAGTAATCTGAGCTTGGCCCTTCGACAGTGAGGTCACTGTCGAATAATCCCGCCCACTCTCCTCCTCGCCCCTCCCCTCCCCTATCCTTTCCTTTGGGGGGGGCGGAGCAGAGGCGATGATTGACAGGCAAAATCCCTCACCAGCGACACCCGCAGGCAAAGATTTCTTTTTTCATTGCAGTTGAAAAGGCTTTAGAAATGTGAGAGAAAAACACCTGCCATTGATCACTGGAATGGAATTTTCACTTAAAACTTTTTGTACACTTTTGAAGGACCAGGACAAAGACTTTGAATGTGGTGTAAAAGTGAATGTCATTAAACCTTTAAGACCGATGCAGAAACAACGATGTCGTCATTAGATCAGTCACAGCACTACAGATGAGCAACATAATATTAGCTGATACAATGTCAAGTGGGAGACTGACCAACTATTAGGGCTGGTGGGGGGAAATATCCAATTGTAATGTTTCAGTGTATATTGCGATAAAATTTGTGATTTGAAGACAGACTTCAATTCTGTTTACTTTTAAAAACTACCAAAACATTATTATATTTAGAGGACCATATGGATGTTGTATACATTTAGAAATGAAAATTAAATGAAATTAAAGGTAGGGTAAGTGATATTTTTGGGTTAAAACTAAACGTTTTTTGTTAAAAGGTTAAAGCACTATATTGTGATAGTAATCATTGCTACAGAGTGTTTGTTTAAATGTTTCCCCGTCTCTCCAGCTCTTTAATAAACAGAAAATAAATGTTCAGGTAGGTGAAAACATTTCAGCCAATTGGGAGAGATATCAATTTATCAGCTTCATATATTTTATAGTGTTCCAGTTAGTTATACATTTTGTCTGCTCATTTCTTTGAGTCATCACTTCCAATTTCACTGTTACTGTTTAATCTGTATCCTGACAGTTCTCTATCCTGATTGGATAAAATTGGAATCTTGACCTGAACAGGTAGTTTATGTTTATTAAACATAAACTCTCACTGAAAAACACTCTATTCCACGCAGGGTGTCCGCTTCCTAGCGGTCCAGGCGCATACCACATAAGCTGGTAATCCAGCATGACAACGTGTCGCAGGTTCGACTCCCGTTCCCAACGACCTTTGCTGTATGTCTTCCCCCCCATTTCCTATCAGCCTACTAACTGTCCTGTCCAAATAAAGGCATAAAAAAACACTCTAACAAACATTATTCATTCATTTCATTGATAAGATAGTCTTACAAATCTGCAGGAATCACTGCTTTAATTTAATTTTCTAATAAATATTCATATATAAGGCCAACAATATTATTTATTTCCACTTTGAAATCGCTCTATAAATAAGCTGTGGGGTCGCCAAAAATATTCCACCATAAAATGGGAACGTGGCATAAAAAAGTTTGAGAACCCCTGCTCTATAGCAATGAATCAGAATATAGAGCTATTTAACACTTATTTTAACCAAAGGAAATCTAATGATGACTGTATCATTAGAATAAATGTAATGTATAACTTACTTATAAATAAGGACTTACTAAAATACTGTATACGTTTCATAAAAACACTTTGATTTCTTCATCGTACAACAACATATTAAACTGTGACTTAAGAGGGCTGGAAAGAACTGTCTCTTTTAACCATTTAAGACCGGGAACTGTGTCATTAAAAATGTATTTGGGCTATTAAAAAATTGCAGATCTACAAGCTCATAGTGCGGCACCGAGTGCCGCGCTATGAGCTTGTAGATCTGCTATTTTGATTTTTTTTACTCAAATCTTTGCTTCTGGGGGATTCTACAAATGTCTTCTAAATCCTAATTTTTTTTTTTTAAACGTATGTTGTTATAATATCAGTGGTTCTCAAGCTTTTTCATGCAAGGACCCCCAAAATGATATGTATTCGGCCCCGGGCATCCATCTGAAAATAAGGGACCCCCAGAAGCAAATATTTGTGTTAAAAATGTATAAGATTTGCAGACATTTTCACGACTTATCTTTTCAAAAATAGCAGAGCTACAAGCTCATAGCGCGGCACTCGGTGCCGCGCTATGAGCTTGTAGATCTGCTATTTTTGAATAGCCAAAGAAATATAAAGTGACACAGACGCGTTCCCGGTCTTAAAAGGTTAACATTTTTAATGAAAAATAAATTAGAGAGATGAGGAAGAGATTCAACTGACTTTGTGGTTTCAGACCTGGCTACATTTACATTTAGAGTGGTGAGACAGAGATAAAAGGTTGCATATTGACTGAAGTGCTGCAGACAAGTGCATGCGGAAGTGGCCGTGACAGCCTTCTTATTGGGAGTCGAAAAACAGAGTTGATTGAAGTCCGATTTATACTCCTTCGTACTATGGCATCCGCGACGCGTTGTGAGCTTATAGAATCGAATATTTTCATGCGTCAGAGTAGAAACTAGGCATGAAAGGGGGTGAAGCCAGAAGATTTCACTCTTATGACCAGAGGTTGTTTTTAAGAAGCCAATTATCTTTACCCTTTTGCTTCCTAATTTATTCATAATGCCCAATTAATTCCTCCCACTGCTTGCCACTGCTGTTGTACCCTACTGGGTCAACTGCCAGGGAGGAAGGAGCCCCCACCGGGAGGACGTCGCGTAACGCCTCCGTCCTACTCCTCCTGTTCAACGTTCCCCGCTGACAGGTGCCTTCCCAGCCCGTAGGAGTTTGTGCAGTGACAAAATATCACGCTCCCTGCTCGGCTTCCTTGCCCCAAACACAACCAAATAGGCTCTATCTATGCACAGCAACCATATTGTAAAGAGTGATCTTCAAAGGTGTTACCAATGATGCTAATGAAGGCTCTGTTCCATTCTGGTCAAACAGAGTCAGGGTGCTAATATAGTGCCACATTGGCTCCCTGGAAACACTCTGCTGCTACACCAGTGGGTCTCAAAGTGTGGTCCAGGTACCCTCATGGTTCCTTGAAGGGGTTCAATACGGGTGTGTAACTCTGAGAGTGTACAAATGGAACCAAATGGACCCATAAGGGTCCATTTGGTTCCATTTGTACACTCTCAGAGTTATGGGGGTCCTTGAAATTAAAACGTTTGAGAACCACTGTGCTACACGAAATGGAACGGAGCCTTCATTAGTATCATTGGTAACACCTGTGAAGGAAGTAAGGAAAAGGCCCAATTTCCTTCCAATATGGCTGCTGTGCATAGAGTCTTATCCTCCTTTTGAGACTTCTTATCAATGAATGCTCGGCCAAACTGGATTCACCGCGGTGGATTCGAAGCCCCTTGATTCAGCAGTGGTGGAATGGTGCTTTACCCTTGTGCCACCTTCACCTTTAAAAAAAAAAGAATAATAACAGAGCATGCACCACAATATTAGGGTCGGAATCCTTTAGGATTTTTACGATTCCCTCTTAAATGTCCAATTCCTTAACGGTTCCCTTTAAAAGTTTCCTACAGGGGGTTCCAAATGGACCCTTACAGGCCTGTGACTCTGTGAGCGTACAAATGGAACCAAATGGACCCGTGAGGGTCCATTTGGTTCCATTGGTACGCTCACAGAGTTGAAATTAAAAGACCACCGTTATTGTAATTGTAATAGCTGACGTGAAGTCCACATACCAGCTCTGACGGTGTGATAAACCGGTTCCCGGAAACGGTTCCGAATGTGATGGAACCGATTACGGTCACTAAATGTTGGTTCCGGATCCCAACCCTACACGATATCGTTGTTGTCGGGCAGAAACCAGCTAACTCCATTTTGACGCTTTTGCATTTTCTTCCATAAATCAGTGCTATTGAACACCCTTTACGTCTGTGTGTTGGTAAATAAAAATATTGAACCAATGAAAAGTATCAAAAAGCGCTTCTGACAAAACCAGCTAACTCCATTGGATCATCAAACTTTCTGCTAAACCAGCTTACTCCACCAAAGGGGGGTGGAGTCAGCTGGTTTTGCTGACTCCAGGCTCCACCCCTTTTGACCTCAACCCTCATTGTGAGCTAAGCTTGGAGGTCCATTCAGCTGTTCAATGATGAACAAAACCTCCTAACTACACTTTTTGTTTTGTTTTAGTCATTTCCTGAAAATTTACATTTTGGAGTTAGCTGGTTTCTGCCCGACAGCAGAGATATAGAATATGATGTGAAACTCACTATGCTGCCGAGTCGTCTAGCTGGTACTCTCGTGAGCGTTTAAAGCAGCTTTGTGTGCCACTGTCGGACCACAGTCGCCTGATCACGTTGGCCATGTCGCCGGGCAGGATACCCTGTTCTTCAGCTGCCGGCAGCAAGGCAGAGAGCTGGCGGACATCCTCCTGCAGGGGGGCGACAGACAACATTTTGAGATTGAAATAATTCTGATTTAAACCGTTTGAACCATCCTTGAATTTAAGGGAACACTTCACACCAGTGGTGCACAAAGTATATATACTCAAGTAAATACTCAAGCACTCAAAAGAACAAATTACGAAGTAAATGTTCAGAAATGCTCAACAATAGTGAGAATAGCAGATCTACAAGCTCGTACATCGGCTATTTTCACTATAACGGAAATGGGGCTTAAGTGGTTAATTCACAATATATTTGTGTAATATAAGTTTGGTTCCTAAGAGTCCCTTCCTAGAAATGTAGTGGAGTCAAAAGTACAACATTTCTATTTAAAATGTAGCAGAGTGAAAGTCAGCAGCTCGCAATACTAATACAAAAATGTACTCAAGTAAATGTGCTATAGTTACTGTCCACCACTGCCTCACACCAGTGTTGATTTTGACTTTGTGCACCACTGGTGTGAAGTGTACTCAAGGATGGTTCATCTAGCAGTATTGTTGCAATATTACATAAAATGACGTGTCTTTTAGTTCTACTGGATCTCTTCTCCACTCGTCCCTCACTAACATTTTAGTCAATTTCGTCAACAATTTTGTTGACGAAATTGTCAATATATTTAGTCATAGTTTTAGTCATCGTAGCTTAGTTTTTATTTTGTTGTCGTCAGTGAAAAAAGGTAGTTGATGAACATTTTTCGTCATAGTTTTAGTCGACGAAATCAACACCGCTTCCCACACTAACAGAGAAAGCCTAATTTCTAACACCAGACTGTATGTGTATGATCCAATCAGAGGAGCAATGAGTCAAGGACGTAATAATGCTTGACTCATCTATGAAACAGAGAGAAACACAGCTAAAATGCACACATTATCGAGAGCAGTGATTCCCAGCCTTTTTCCAAGTTCAAGGACCCCCAGTTTCATATATATGTTACAGGTAAATTGGCATTCCAGGTAAATTGGAAAAGAAGCGCTTGTTTTCACCGCCCCCCAGGCAATTCTGTAGAATCAACGCTAGAGGGCAATGCAAGCCAGACATGAGCCCCACACCACACACGCACGCATGCACACGCGCACAAACGAGCACGCACACACGCATGCACACACACACACAAACACACACACGCAAACACACACACGCACACGCACACGCACACACACACACACACACACACACACACACACACACACACACGCACACACACCCGCGAACAGCCTTATTCCATGCAGTTGAAGCACAAGGGGGCGAGGGGGCAGTGCTGGCGGGCTATGTTAGTGCAGTGAGTGGCAGTTGGGGCAAAAGCAGTCCCCACAACATCATTTACGATTCTGTGCCTATCGGTACATAACTCGGACGGCGCTTAGTCGACTAGCAGACCATCGGCCGGTCGTCGCGGGCACTCGCGCCTGGAGGCGCTCGGGCGCGACTCCTCGGCCTCAAGGTCTGCTGAGTCGGCGCGCCTCTGTCATGGTCCAAAACTATACTTTATCGGCGAAAGAAAGTAGTCCGCGGTTGTTTGAAAAAGTAATGTCCCAAGCGGGAGTCAAGACAAGACTCCCAGTGGTAGTGGATGGGGAGTCCAATTATTATCGAAGTGCGCCACTAAGCCTGATGCTTATATTTCCTGGTTGCTATCTTCTTGTTGTCGTCCTCGCATCAAAGCCTCGCCTCGCAGCCCCGCGCCTAAAAACAAGCGCTCCCCTTCCAATTTACCTGGAATGCCAATTTACCTGTGACATATACATCAGGTGCATAGATCCCCATTTTAATATTATTCTTTATATTTGTTTGGGGCGGCCATAGCTGTTCTGGGAAGTAGAAGATCCCAGGTTCGATTCCAGGCCACAGTAATGTGTTGAGGTGTCCCTGAGCAAGGCACTTGACCCCTAACCCCCCACCCCCCCACTCTCACTTGAGAAGCACTCAGCTGGGTGAAGCTGAAAATTTGTCTAATTAGCATTTATTTTTCGACACTGTCAAAGTGTTAATTTTGCTCAGAGTTCCAGACCCATAAACCATCCATTTTGTTCCTAACTTTGACCGCACAGAGACCACCTCGAGGACCACCTGGGGGTCCCCTGGACCCCACGTTGAAAACCAGTGATCTGGAGAGGAATGCTAAATAATTTAGGTAGAATTATTTGTCTTTTATAGTCGCTGTGGCTCGTATCTGGACACATATATATAATGTATAGCTAAATAAAAAACGGTAATGGGTGTGGAGGCTTTGTACTGCAGCAAGGACAGAAAGGTTAAGCTAGCACAGCGATACAAATCTGTGTTGTCTCATACCGAAGAACTAAACGAGACATACGGGGGTTTATCTGTTTATTCAAACAGTGATAAATCTTTGTAAGAGTTTTATCCTCTCCCATTCACCCCGTCTACACCTGAGAGGGTACAAAAAAGAAACTAAACAAAACAAAACAAAACTGCATTGAATCTGTAAATAGGCCCTTGTCGGTTTTGCTTACACTGTTACTTGCACTAAAGTGCATATTGTTGCATCTCCATATTTTAACTTTAAGTTTTAATAAATAATAATAATATTATATTATTATACTATAATACTCTATATTGATAGTAACCATTTCTATAGACTGTTTGTTCAATAACAGGGGTCTCCCTGTCTCTTCAGCTCTTTAATAAACAGAAAATAAATGTTCAGGTGGGTTGCCAATTCCGTCCAATCAGGAGAGTGTTCCAATTCCAATATTGTCTGCTCATTTCTTTGTGTCATCCCTTCCAATTTCACTTGTTTATCCAGTATCATGTAGAGTTCTCGCTCCTGATTGGATAAAATTGGTATCCCAACCTGAAAATGCATGTTCTGCTTTACTGAAGAGCTAGAGAGACATGGAGACCTGTGTTACTGAACAAACAATCTATAGCAATGATTACAATCAGAATATAGAGCTATTTAACACTTACTTTAAAGGAGGAATTCACCCAAAAAATGACTTATCAATTACACACCCCATGAAGCCTTGGTTTCATGGATTTATTTTTGTTTTTGTGGCATTCCTAAGACAATAATTTGATGACCGTGTGTATTTCCGGTAGGAGACACAAATAATCTACTTTGTGTCTCCTACCGGATACATTAGCCGGTAGGAGACGGGAATCAAATTATTAGCTTAGGAATGCGACAAAAACAAAAAAGACTTCAAGGCTTCATAGGGTGTGCAATTGATAGAAAATAAGTCATTTTTTGGGTGAACTCCTCCTTTAACAAAAAAAAGTATCCCCTACCTTTAACATGAGGCTTGACTTCAGTATCCAGACAAAGACAAAGTGCACCCCTCCATTCCTAAACCCCCCCCACTCCTACACCCCCCCATTCCGAAACCCCCCCCCCCCCCCACTCCTACACCCCCCCATTCCTAATTTTTTTTTCGGAGTGGGGGGGTGTAGGAGTGGGGGGGTTTTGAAAACTTGGAGTAAACCCTGCCATTCCGAAAAATTGATATAAATCCTATCTATCTAATTTTTTTTTTTTTGCGGGGGGGGGGGTGCATATGGGGCACCCCCCTGCAATTATTTTTTTTGTGGACTCATTCCGAAAAATAGATATAAATCCTATCTACCTAATTATTTTATTTTTTTTGTGGGCACCCCCCCCGAAAAAAAAAAAAAAAAACCGGGGGTCCCTGGCTCCAGAGACTCGACCCTGGCCACTCGGCCGGTCGGCTCAGGCCTCTCCGGCCAGGGACCCCCAGGGACCCCCGGGGAGGCCTCGAAGCTGGGTACTCGCTCCAGTCCGGGGACCCCCGGGGGTCCCGGGGGGTCCCTGGCTCCAGAAGCTCGACCCTGGCCGGGCTCAGGACTCTCCAGCCGGGGACCCCCGGGGAAGCCTCGACCCGGCCCAGGGAGCCTCGAAGCTGGGTACTCGCTCCAGTCCGGGGGACCCACGCCTCCGGGGGACACCCGGCTCCCCAGGCGGTCCCGTGGACCCACTCTTAAGCACCCCTCCACGGGCGTTAAGTGAAGTGACAGGCCACGGCCAAAGCACCGCAGGGACCTGGTAGTACAAACGGCCTGGCGCGCCCATGGGACTATTATGGACTTAGCGCCCACTCTTAAGCACCCCTCGACGGGCGATAAGTCGGGGGGTCCTGCGGCCTACGGACCGCATATACCTGGTGGTACAAGCGCTGCCGCAATAGTTATCATGCCCATTAGCAGAGTCTTGTTTCCTCGCTGAGGATTGTCTTCTTCCCTCTATGGCCTGAGCCGATTTCATTTCTCTTGGCTATGGTTTCGCTGGGTAGGGGACAGTGGGAATCTCGTTCGATTAACTCGGTACACGACACAAGCAGGGTTTGAGAAACGGAGTCTCCGGAGCGCGCCTTCGCGCCCCCGCGGCATACGGAGCTCTTCGCCGAGCCCTGTGATGGGGCTCGAGGCGAGGCCGACCGCGGGGCCCTCGGGCGGTCCGTTGCAAGGCAACTAGGACAGACGGTGCGTCTCGGTCTCGCTTGGCCGGGGTCGGCCGCGGAGGAGTGCGGAGGACAGGCCACCGAGGCCTCTCCGCACGTGGTCCCTCCGCGCCTGGTCGGGCCCGCAGGCTGCAAGCAGCGTCCGCCGAAGCACGCGAGGTGCCGACGGGGCCCTTGCAAGAGGCGGGTAACGACTCCGAGTGCCTATCAGTCAGAAAACGTAGCGGGTTCCACGGCCCTTGCGGGCGGCGTGGTTCCTCGGAACACAGTGCGAGACTAGAGTGGCCACCGTGGCCGACGGCGGGCCCTGCATTCGGGCAGGCCTGCCGTCCGTCCCCAGCGTCCGCACGCTGGTCCATATATCCGGGCTGGGAAAAGTTGCAGAGACTCCCGGGAGAGAATTTCAAAGGAGGGGGCCCCGCTCGGGCCACCCGGCGGAGACGGAGACGGAGCCTCGCCCCGGGCTTCGCGACGGCCAAGCTCCATAGGTACGTTCTGGAGCGAGTCGGCGCCTCGCCCGGGAGACTTTTTCACAGGAGGGGTGCCCCATATGCACCCCCCGCACAAAAAAAAAAAAAAGAAAAAAGTTAGATAGATAGGATTTATATCTATTTTTCGGAATGGCAGGGTTTACTCCAAGTTTTAAAAACCCCCCCACTCCTACACCCCCCACTCCTAAAAAAAAATTCGGAATGGGGGGGTGTAGGAGTGGGGGGGGGGGGGGGGGGTTCGGAATGGGGGGGTGTAGGAGTGGGGGGGTTTAGGAATGGAGGGGTGCACCCAGACAAGGGACATGGCCATGCATTGCAACACTAGTTCTCAAAGTTGGGTGCAGGGGACCCCCAGGGGTCATTGAGGGGGTTCCAGGGGGTCCTACTCCCCAGTTAAAAAAGTGATAGTTAGGAATCCACTGCATTACTTTTTTTTTAAAAACAAAACCAAAAGAAGTCATGTAAAACAGTCTGTGTTTGCACTAGCAGGTTGGGGCTCAGAGAGGGTCTGAGCCCTTGGATTTACAGTGTTGCCAGCGCTGCAAAAAGCGAAATAAAATATATACTCACACATTTAAAATGTGCCCTGCCAACAGCCTCAAATCAATCCATTCCCACAATGAGCTCACAGTGGCTTGGCCTTATCTTGCACATTTGGGTCTTATTGGGCCCCGGCCCTCTCACTCTGTCATTTACATTTACTGCGTATCCTCTCCTCCACTTTCTCTGACTCAACTACAGGGCAACTTCACCGGCAACTTTATTCCTCCCTGAAGGGCAGTTGTGTTTTGCACAGTGGTGATAAAGTTACTAAGTACATTTACTCAAGTCCTGTACTTAAAGGGATACTTCACTTTCGGGCCGGGGACACATTTAAAAAATATATTAAAAATAAATGAAAAAAGTTATGGAAAATTCATGGCCCCCTCACACATTAGTAGGACACTGCGTGTCGTGAGGGGGCCATGAATTTTCCATAACTTTTTTCATTTATTTTTAATATTTTTTTTAAATGTGTCCCCGGCCCGAAAGTGAAGTATCCCTTTAAGTAAAATTTTGAGGTACTTTTACTTTACTGGAGTATTTCCAATTGTCTATACTTTTAGTTCTACTCCATTACATCTCAGAGGCAAATATTGTAAAACTTTAGTTACTAGTTACTTTGTAGATACTCAATTATTACATTATAAAACATACTTTAACCACTTTAGCCCTATTTTATACCTAGGCTATTTGAAAATAGCAGATCTACAAGATCACAATGCGTCGCATCGCGACGCGTTGTGAGCTTGTAGATCTGCTATTTAAAGTAAACAGTAACAGACTATTTTTACAATGCAGAATCGATACTTTAACTTAAGTAAGAAATGTGAGTACTTTTTCCACCACTGGTTTTGCGGCATTGCGTTGCTGTCGGGCAAAAACCTTGTATCTCCATTCATATTTTCCATATTTCTCCATATTTCCATATTTCTTTTGTAAATGAATGCCCTACTTCAGCATACAAGAGTGTCGCACACAAGTAGTGAAAATAACCGATCTACAAGCTCACAATGCGTCGCAACGCGACACATTTTGTGAGCTTTTCATCCATCCCATTATTCATCCATTCATCTTCAGTAGACACGACTAATACTGTAACAGTGTCTTTACAGGTCTCCCGAAAACAAATGTCAGACGACTGCAGTTGATTCAGAATGCTACTGCCCGGGGTCCTTTATATGCTTTTATACTAACACCAAGAAAGTGCTGCGCCTGCGACACACTGTGAGCTTGTAGGTCAGCTATCTCTGGTGCGCGACACCGGTCTTAAAGGACGACTTCACCGATTTTCAACCTATCTTCATATAATTGGTCCTCACTAATACTCATGATAAAATGGTACCATTTTTTTCTACTTGGTCTGTGTCTCATAGGAGGGCTGTGGACAGTTCAGAAATCCGTCTACCAGTGACATCATCGTTAGGCATGATTTTTTTTCCCAACAAGATTTCACATTTTTTATTTAGATTTGTATTAACACAAGAACAATGGCCTCTTTTATTGCATTGCAACTTTCCAGGAATAGAAAGCCTGCAGTTTCTATTAGCTTGGATTCCCCATTGATGATGTCACTGGTAGACGGGACTCTGAACTGTCCACAGCCCTCCTCTGAGAAAACGAGTAGAATTTTTTTTTACCATTTTATCATGAGTAGTAGTGAGGACCAATTATATGAAGATAGGTTGAAAATCGGTGAAGTTGTCCTTTAAGTGGCCTTTGGGGCCACCGTAGGGACAGCTGCGCTTTCCGCTCTCATGTTGCCGATCAGTATTGATTTTCTAATATTTCTTTGGATGGGAGGGGGGGGTGCGCTGCTGAAGAGTAAACCCAGAAATCACGTGATCACAAAAAGATCACCTGCTTCCATGTTAACACATTGGGTGCCAGAGGTTTATTAAAATATTATACGTTGAGTGCCTGCATTTCTTCCATCCACTTGCGTTATACGTTTCGTGCTGTGAGAAGCCCCGACGCGGAAGTGCATGTAAACAAAGCGTGCGTGCGAGACGGCGGAGGGTCCCGACTAACGCCTGGAACAATAATATTTCCAACGCGACCCTCCATTGCAGCGTGATCGCCGATCGAAAACGGCTCGTTTCCACCACATTAAAAAGAAATGGAGATATTAAGCTTTTAGTCAAGGAGATAACATTGAAAACGCCGACCGGAAGGATTTTTGACATGGAGCCACATCCAGCCTCTTCTTCTCAGAAACTCCTTGGGTGATGTCAAAGTTTCGTTTTAGCGCCCCACGTGGCCCACATGTATAAAAATAGAATTGGGTCAAAAACGGTCCGGACCGTTTTCGGCACTTCTCGTTTGGACCCTCAAAAACGGTCCGGACCGTTTTTGGCATTCAATGTGTTAAAGGAGATTTCATAACTCGATCCCGGGTCCGCCACAGCTTAAAACGTGCGCGGATAGGCCTTGCATATTTTAATAGCTTTTCTTATGCGATCTAACGCAAGGCCTATCCGCGCACGTTTTAAGCTGTGGCGGACCCGGGATCGAGTTATGAAAATTTTCTACTGTACCATTCATCCTAAGATATCATAACGTCATAGAAAAGGTAAGAAAAACGTAGTCCAAAATTCTCCTTTAAAGGATTCACAAAAGTCAATTTTTCGCAGATTTCTGTTGTTTTTCAAAAAACACTTAGAAAAAATCCAGCTGGCCAATTTTAACGAGCAGGTGTCCGCGAGGAAGGAGGTCATGGAGAATGATTTTTCAAAGGTACAGTAAAATCGCCGTTTTCGCTGGCAAGGGGATGGTAGACGGATGAATTCATTCATGAATTCCTGGCAGTGAATGAGTTAAATGCCCTGCTGTCTGCCAAAAACGATAAGCTGCGTGGTGGTTGCTGGCCGTGGGTCTTGCGACCTGGGTCTCAACACTTAAGTTTGATTTATTCTGGTGCCAGGGGGAGTAACGTGTTGCATGTAGGCCTATACTGTATGTTTAAATGATGTTTCTTGAACTCTGGTATTAGATCTACATCTTGTGTTCACTCAGGTTGATTCCATGTGCAGAGTTGACATGGTGGGTTCATGTGATGAGAGGGAATGATAGGAGAGAACACACGGACAACTAGGTACCTGTATGCAGTGGTGGAAAAAGTACTCAAATGTTTTACTTAAGTAAAAGTATCAATACTGCAATGTAGAAGTACTCTGTTACAAGTACAAGTCCGGAATTCAAAATTTACTTGAGTAAAAGTACAAAAGTATTGGCATCAAAATATACTTAAAGTACCAAAACTAAAATATTCGAAAATAGCCTAAGTATAAAATAGGGCTGAAGTGGTTAATGTATGTTTTATAATATGATAATTTATATCTGAAAAGTAAATAGTAACTAAAGTTTTCAAATAATTGTAGTGGAGTAAAAGTACAATAGTTGCCTCTGAGATGTAGTGGAGTAGAAGTAAAAGTATTGGAAATTGGAAATACTCAAGTAAAGTACAAATACCTCAAAATGTTACTTAAGTACAGTACTTAAGTAAATGTACTTAGTTACTTTCCACCACTGGAGAACACACGGACAACTACGCAAAACAAATAACTTGCTTTGATGATTTGTTTGTTTGTATAATGTACTAAATGTTTGACTTTATATCCCCTCCTTTATATCGCCACTGGTGCTTTGTTTAGATTCATTCTAGATTGCTTATTGTTTGATATGATGTTATCTGAGCTATTTCTTGCTGCACATTAATCTATGTCAGAGGGAGCCGAGTGGTGGGGAACCAAGCTTAGGCTGGGGTTGCCACAGTGGTGGTAAAAGTACTCACGTTTCTTACTTAGGTAAAAGTATCAATACTGCAATGTAGAAATACTCTACTGTTACAAGTAAAAGTCTGGAATTCAAACTTTAACTTTACTTACTTAGTCACGATGTCCTATTTCAAGTTTTCAAATGTATAAAAATCTTTTGAAAATAGCCGATCCACAAGCTCACACTACGTCGCGATGCGACCCATTGTGAGCTTGTAGATCCGCTATTTTCAAATGGCCGAAATGTATATAGGGCTGAAGTGGTTAATGTATGTTTTGTAATAATAATCAAAATTTACAAAGAAACTAGTAACTCAAGTTTTCAAATAATTGTAGTGGAATAAAAGTATAATGTTTGCCTCTGAGATATAGTGGAGTAGAAGTAAAAGTACTGAAAATTGAGAACACTCCGGAGAAGTAAAAAAGTCCTCAAAAGTGTACTTAAGTACAGTACAAAAGTAAATTTACTTAGTTACTTTACACCACTAGGTTGCCATGGCAAACATGGCATTTGGGCCGTAGGGCCAGAGCCTTTTCTGGCGATTCTGGACAGCCGCCTCTCCGACTGACAGTGACCACCAGGCACTGCACTCCCTCGGGTCGTCTGCGGCGTGTGTGCCGAATATGAAGTCGGTCGGGCGAACGGTTCTCGAGGTACGTGGATTACAGACGTACATAGGTACGACGTACGTACAGAGATTCCCTGCATTTATAGTAAGATTCTTATACTATACCATTATATACTATCTAACATTATTGTAATACTATATTATATTATTATATACTATCTTACACTAGTATATTTATTATTATTGCTATAGTAAATTCCTTGCACCGGCAGGTTACAATAGTTTGTGTGCGTGTGTGTGTGTGTGTGTGTGTGTGTGTGTGTGTGTGTGTGTGTGTGTGTGTGTGTGTGTGTGTGTGTGTGTGTGTGTGTGTGTGTGCGTGTGCGTGCCTCTTACCTCTCGTGATGGGTCATCGTAGTTTATCTGCAGACTGTTCATAGCTTTAACGATGGCCATGATGGACTGTAAGGTGTTACTGAACACCACAGCTCTGTACTGCCTACGCTCATCTTCTGAGTAGCCTGCTTCATGGATGATCCTGTCAACAACAACAACAACAAGTGGAACATCGCTTAATTACACGATTATAAGCAGGAGTAATAAAATAAATTAAAAGAAAAAAAAAACGGAAAACTAAATACTGGTCAGGAAGAATAAAAATCACACCCAGTGTGAAGAGTGTTGCAATCAGCTGCAGCTGTTGAGGCCGTGCTCAAACGGACGGACAAACGGACAGACCCACACACACGGTCAAGTGTAGGAGTGGCTGGCACCACTCAAAAACGATCAGATGGGTGCTGTATTTACGAAAAAGTTTTTTCATATAAGTACTGCTTAACTCCCAAATGGTGTGGACTGCAGACTTGCAACGAAAAGAAATCCAAGGCACTCCGTCTTTGATGAAAAAAATATATTAAGGATTTATTTTGAGCAAGGCAAGTGCTGTATTTATCTAGTGCGCGTGCGTTGCGCACCCAAAAGCGCGGACATAAATCGGCGCCCCTGCTTCTGCCCCTTAAAAAAATTATATGCCCTTCGGCCACAGTGGCCTTGATGCTCCGCCAAAACTGCCCTAGCTGAGAGTACCATTTTCTTCTCTGTCTCTTTACTGTCAATACAGTTTTTAAACAGCAGTGTGTTTTGTTGAGATTCTGAATTCTTATCCCCCCGTGACTCCCCATCCCCATCTTCAAATGAGTTCAGTGACTCTAATTATTCCAGGGCTGAGCACGTATTAACTATTCATTTCACTGATAGTTGTACTATGTTTAATAAAAAAAAAGAATTATATAATTTGTGGACGTAAAATCATTGATTGATTGATTGATGTACTTTATTTAATAAGACATGAGAATAACAGTACATGGAAGTACAAATTCACAATACAAGGTCTACTAAACTGGAAGACTCATTAAGCACTGAGCTTGTTTAAGATGAGATCCCCATGCACACAAATCATGATGACATATAAGAGACAGACAGATATACACACTACATTATATATATACATTGTTTTGTTTGATGGCCTTCCAGCCCAGGCATTTGGCCTTTGTGACCTAAAAAAAATACACAAAATAATGATGAAATTCCAGAACTGGTGTGAGGTATGACTGCTGTTTTATGTCGGGCAGTTTGCTGGACATAAGCTGGACACGCGTGCATGGGTGTGTTTGTGTGTGCGTGGTTACAATTTCCAAGCGCCTTGGTGGAACTTGGTGATTTGCGTGTTGGCAGGACTTGCATTATCAGGCAACAGTCAGCTGAGGACTCAAGTCTAACTTTCCCCGCAGTGAAATAGGAGTTACAGTGTCCCTCGGCTTATTTTAAAGTCCATAAATCTGTGAATAAAGTGAATTAATCTGTTCCATCTCCGCGCCTACAACATTATGCGTCTCTCCCCCGATCCATTTTCATGCCACAGCACTGACAGCTGCATTCTCTACAAACGCGACTCATTTATCCTGGGAAATCTTTTCCTGTCCAGATGACGGCAGTTGAAGAGACATAGTAGTTCTTCTCCTTAAATGCCTCCTTCAGCTCAACTTCCATCGAAGTGTATTACTTGTCTCAATAGCGCATTCCGCAGTAACGGTGGTTCCCAAACATGTTGTCTCGAGACCCAAAAGAGACATTCGGTGTCCCCCCCGGGACCCAAACTTACCAAAAATACATCATGAATAAAAAAATGTTTAATTTTTTTTCCGCTTTGCTCTGTTCACCTCAGTTGGGCCTATAGCCATGGTTTGGTGGGTTTGAGAGTTTCACTTGATTAATTGGTGTATTAAAAAAAAGAAAGAAAAAAAAAACTATCCCTCACTTATTTCATAAAACATTGTTGCACAATATTTACTGCCAAAAACAGTAAAGATTGTTTATTGATTTTAGGATGAATATCAATTATTGCTTGGACCAAAGCATTCAGATTTGGTCTCGTCCGGTAAGTCACAGGTTATCAAGCTGTGTGGTCCAATGTGTTCAGCTAGGCTCCAAAGACAATGTTTATTATAATGTAGTATTATTATCATTATCATTGATGGCTGAATTTTGCTCTTGTACCCGTAAACCAAATATAACAATAAAGAACATTCTTTGTGTGACTCACTTCATCTGCTTGACGATGGTGCTCTTCCCTGACTCCCCAGCACCTGTTGACATAAAACACACATTTATGCATGAGCTGTTCAATCTTTCAGTCTTCCTGTACACAGAAGTCAACTCTTGCTATGGTTTCCCTTGTAAAAAGACAAATAAATATACATAAGCATAACCACAGTGTCCATATTCTGTGATAATAGGTGAACATTCAGCATCATGGTTCGCTCGCCCCATCCTGTAGTACACTGTTTCACAACGTGGGGTCCAAATGGACCCTTTTGGGTCTGTGTTAAACAAACACAGACAATTTAAATTAGGGTATCAAATGGGGGGAGGCTTGTGTGTGACTGTTCTCGCCAAACGTGGCCACAGTAGTACGTCTGCTGGTCAATTAAATGCATTTCAATGAGAATACGTGCAGAATTGTTTTTTTCTTCCCGCCCAGAGCAGATTCTTTTTTTTCACGTGCGCAACCAGTGAGAACGGCTGTTCTCAGAGTCCACTGACTGTGTGACTCATTCGTGGCACCACAGTGACCCGACCCTGTCCTGTCTGTCACCTGGCATCAGCTCAAAACTGCCTTGATCCACCGCTCAGGGGACCGCTCCAACCTGCCAGCCCTCATCATATTCACACACACACACACACTCACCTGACTGCCTAGCTCTCATCCACAGAGAGGAGAGGTGAGGTGAGGGGGTGATCTTTTGGTGCCATGCCCAGACGTTATTTATTTGTGCCCCTACGGGGTCAGGTACTGAAGCTGTGTGCAGGAAACCTGCCAATGGTGGAGCATTGATTTCTCTCTCTGTTCTTCTTTTACTTGGCGCTGCCTCGTCTCCCAACTCGCTCCTCATGAGGCTTGTGAGAATCCCTTTTAACCACTTAAGCCCTGTTTACAATATGTTGCTGCCGTCGGGTCCAAAACTGTAACTTTTCAGGATTCAAAAGTACCAAAAATAGCCGATCTATGAGCTTAACCCAACCAAGACCGGGAAAGCATCTGTCATTTTAGATTCTAACCACTTTAACCATTATTTTATACTTTGGCTTTAAAAAAATAGCAGATCTACAAGCTCATATCGCGGCACAGAGCTTGTAGATCTGCTATTATTGAAAAATCCCGAACATTGTGCAAATCTTTAAATCTTTTAAAGGCCACATTTGTAACTCAAATCTTTGCTTCAGGGGGTCCCTAGAACAAAACATTTTGAGATGGGGGTCCATGGCTAAATACATAGAATTTTGGGATTCCTTGACATGAAAAAGTTTGAGAACCATGCACTGATATTATAGCAACATAAGTGTTAACTGTTAGGATTTAGAAGACATTTTGTAGAATCGGCCTTCAGGTCTTAACAGGTTAAATTGTGTTGCATCGCAATGCATTTTGAGCTTGTAGATCGGCTATTTTTGCTACATTTCGTGTGACACTGTGGCATGACGAAGTAGGGCGCCATCAGCCCATGTACAAAAATAACACGCTCTATCAGTGACGGTGTGTGTAGCGGTGTTGCTAATGTGCTGCAGGGACACATCATTTGCAACGCACGTCTCCAACAGCGGCGCCTGGGGTCGGCAGCACGAGGCCTGTTTGGAGCCGGCAGTCGAACATTTTAACCCATTAAGACCGGGAACGCACCTGTGTCTTTTTGATGTCTTTGGCTATTCAAAAATAGCAGATCTACAAGCTCGTAGCACGGCACCGAGTGGCGCGCTATTTTTGAAAAATCTTGAACATTTGGGCAAATCTTTGATGCATATATTTTTTTTAACTCAAATCTTTGCTTTGGATTTAGAAGACATTTGTAGAATCGGCCCTCAGGTCTAAATAGGTTAAACATGGTGCACACAATCATAACTTGGCATTTCTGGGTCATTATCTGTGAAAAATAGAAATTTTTCAAGATTAAATTTGGATTTTTTTGGGGGGGAAATAGCAGGTCTACAAGCTCGCAACGCTACTTTCACTACTAATCATGTTGTCGCTATCAGGCAGAAACCTTGTATCTCCATAATCCAATGTTTGATGTGTTTTTGTAAATTAAAACATAAAAGTATACGTTTGTCATACTACAGTGTCACACAAAAGTAACAAAAAATAGGCCTCAGCTTCTGTCAAATGTAAGAACCCTTGGCATCACTGTGACAACATTAAAGTGGTTCTCCTCCTTATTTACTGACTGGCCGGACCTACCAGGTTTCTTGAAAAGGTTTGCTCTCATCCATCGTACCCTCCTGACTGGGGTTCCCCAGGGGTCTGTACTTGGCCCCCTCCTTTTCTCGCTCTACACTAACTCTCTTGGCTCTGTCATCTCATGCTCAGAAGCTCCCCTATCACTGTTACACCGATGGTACCAGTGTCAATTTTGACAGCAAATTTTGATTTAGTTTTTAGTCTTTTGAGTAAAATTCCATTTAGTTTTTGTCACATTTAGTCATCTGGAATGTTTTAGTTTTAGTAAAATTTTAGTCGACTAAATATACAATTTTTGATTTAGTCGACATAAATGTATTCTGGCGGGCAGCGATGGCGTCGTAATGCTTGATTTATACTTAGCTGCATGCCGAAAATAGCAGATCTACAGTACAAGTGTATCCGCTATTTTCGGAGAGTGACACCTGTGCGCAACCAAGCGTAATATGACTTGTCTTAGTTCTGCTCTTCTCCAGTAGTCCCTCACTAACATTTTAGTATAGTTTTTTTTGTCGAAATTGTCAATATATTTAGTCATGGTTTTGTCATCAAAGTTTAGTTTTTATTTAGTTTTCGTCAGTGAAAAAGGCAGATGAACATTCTCCGTCATATAGTTTTAGTTGATAAAATGAACACTGGATGGCACTCGACTGTTTTTCTCGAAAATAGCCGATCTAAAGGTTTACAACGTGTTGCGATGCTTGTAGATCTGTTATTAGTATTTTCAAAACAAATCTTGACAAAAGGTTACCAGCACCAAATCTTTTCAGCTGGTGGTCCGCTGACAAATACTGTACATATATTAATTTGGAGGTCCTTGCCATGAAAATGTTTGAGAACAACTGTTCTAACAACATTAGACAGCAAGTCCAAATAAGCAAGTACACTTTAGAAACAAGGCAAAAAAAAACACAACCTGCAATACCAATATTTACAAGCAACTTTACAGAAAAACAAGCCCAAAATCGCCTGTAATAAGCGGACTTTGAAACACTGGTTCCAACTTCCAATTGTCCTGACAGTCAACTGTCCTTCAAGGCACACATTGCAGCGGTCACTCACTCCTGTAGGTTTACACTTAACGACATTCAGGTCAGCTTATCACCCTAACCTGAGGGAGTAAGCATGCTAGTAGTTATTGCATTTTTTTGGGTAGTTATTTATTTATCTGTTCACAGCGGTGTAAAGTAACAAGTACATTTACTTAAGTACTGTAGTACAATTTTGAGGTATTCGTACTTTACTTGAGTATTTCCAATTTCCAATACTTTTGCTTCTACTCCACAACATCTCAGAGGCAAATATTATACTTTTACCCCAATATCATAAATTATGATATTATGAAACATTTATGAACCATTTAAGCCCTATTTTATACATAGGCTATTTGAAAATAGACGATCTACAAGCTCACAACACGTCGCATCGCGACGTGTTGTGAGCTTGTAGATCTGCTATTTTCAAACATTTTAGTACTTTTACTTTTGGTACTTTTTCTTGTAACAAAGTATTTCTATATTGCAGTATTGGTACTTTTACTTAAGTAAAGAATTTGAGTACTTTTTCCAACACTGTCTGTTCATTATTTATGTTCATATATTAATTCTGATTACATTAGTTCAGCTCCACAGCAGACAGGCACATGACCAAAACTAATGCTATGGTATAGTGATTGTAAATCGTCAAAATCTAAATCCTAATTTAGGTTTGCTTCCCCGATGATATATAATGACAAAGTATGCGGGACCTTAACTGCTCCATGTGACACACAATGCAATAGGCCAGAGCGACAGACGAGTCATCACTATGGTGTGGACACATGATTAGTCAGGTGCTAATGAGGAGGACAGGAGTGTGATTTTTAACAGCTGGATGCCTAAGTGATTATCCTTGTGTTTGTTTACACACCTTATGTCAAGGTTGAATGTTTACTTGGCAGAGCACTAAATCAGTTTTAGTTGTATTTATTTATAAGTGCATAAAAGTGGAAGTCCCGCACACTTTCTTCACTTACAGGAGTAGTTTATTAGGCTACAACGTTTCGGTTTAGACGACCTTCAAGGTCGCTTATAGCCTACTGAAACGTTTATTTGTTAGGATCCCCATTAGCTGTGCCCTAAAGCACCGCTAGTCTTCCTGGGGTCCACATATAAAAACAATACATGTAAATATCGCGCCATATCGCGTCATATCCTGCAGAATGACACCAGACCATTATTGGTTGGGTAGCTTGTCAATCAAAAGGGGGGGCGGGGAATGAATGCTATTGGTTGTGTAGCTTGTCAATCAAATCATCCCGCCCCTCCCAGAGCATAACCTACTTTATCGTAAATTTTAAAATAAATGGGACCATAGTTTACCAAAACGCATATCATGATGATTGAAAGGAGACTTTAAACTAGCGACTGGAAGCATATAGTATTCATGTCAATTTTTTGAATCCCTTTTAACCACTTAAGCCCTGTTTACTGTTACGGTTTCGAACCCTTCACCTGCACCTTCTACGTCTGGAGTTCCTGTGCACAATCCAGTGCGCCGTTCTCATTCTTCCACCTAGACACTCAGGCTCACTTCATCATTCTCCTCCCTGTGGCAAGCTGACTGGGTGTGGCACTGCACACCTGTTTCCATTTTCCCATCATCACCAGAGTCTTCAAGAACCCTGCCTTGACTCCGCCCCTTGCCAGATCTTCCCATAGAATTACCTGGCAAGTATAGCTGAAGCCTACATTGTTGCTGTCCGTACCCTGTAGAGCTATTTTCTGTGGTTTTGCTGCAATCATTCTGATCGCTTGTTTTTTGTCTCACTCCAGATCTGCAGTGCCACTCCCTGCTTGCCACCACCATTCCTCTGGATCGTTTGTTTGGCTACCGACCACATGCTTGGACTCTGACTACTCTCATGGACTCTCCCTAAGTATAGTTTTATATTATATAATATCTACATATATACATATATATTTGTGCCACTAGTTATATATGTATATCCATGTAGATTTATATAGATATATCTATACATGTTCAGTTTTGTGTATTATTTTGGACATTAAAACGCCTCGCAAGGCATTAACCCTTTCCTGTCTCCTGAGTGGTTGCATTTGGGTTCTGAACAAAACTCAGTCTTAACAGTTTACAGTATATTGCTGCTGTCGGGTCCAAAACCGTAACTTTTCAGGATTCAAAAGTACCAAAAATAGCCGATCTATGAGCTTAACCTACCCAAGACCGGTAGATCTGCTATTATTGAAAAATCCCGAACATTTGTGCAAATCTTTAAATCTTTTAAAGGCCACATTTGTAACTCAAATCTTCGCTTCAGGGGGTCCCTAGAACAAAACATTTTGAGATGGGGGTCCGTGGCTAAATACATAGAATTTTGGGATTCCTTGACATGAAAAAGTTTGAGAACCATGCACTGATATTATAGCAACATAAGTGTTTCAGAAAACTGTTAGGATTTAGAAGACATTTTGTAGAATCGGCCTTCAGGTCTTAACGGGTTAAATTGTGTTGCATCGCAGTGCAGTTTGAGCTTGTAGATCGGCTATTTTTGCTACATTTCGTGTGACACTGTGGCATGACGAAGTAGGGCGCCATCAGCCCATGTACAAAAATAACACGCTCTATCTGTGACGGTGTGTGTAGCGGTGTTGCTAATGTGCTGCAGGGACACATCATTTGCAACGCACGTCTCCAACAGCGGTGCCTGGGGTCGGCAGCACGAGGCCTGTTTGGAGCCGGCAGTCGAACATTTTAACCCATTAAGACCTGTCATTTTACATTTCTTTGGCTATTCAAAAATAACAGATATACAAGCTCGTAGCGCGGCACCGAGTGCCGCGCTACGAGCTTGCAGATCTGCTATTTTTGAAAAATCTTGAACATTTGGGAAAATCTTTGATGCATATATTTTTTGGAACTCAAAAATCTTTGCTTTGGATTTAGAAGACATTTGTAGAATCGGCCCTCAGGTCTAAATAGGTTAAACATGGTGCACACAATCATAACTTGGCATTTCTGGGTCATTATCTGTGAAAAATAGACATTTTTCAAGATTAAAAAAAAATATGTTGGAAATAGCAGGTCTACAAGCTCGCAACGCTACTTGCACTACTAATCATGTCGTCGCTATCAGGCAGAAACCTTGTATCTCCATAATCCAATGTTTGATGTGTTTTTGTAAATTAAAACATAAAAGTATACGTTTGTCATACTACAGTGTCACACAAAAGTAACAAAAAATAGGCCTCAGCTTCTGTCAAATGTAAGAACCCTTGGCATCACTGTGACAACATTAAAGTGGTTCTCCTCCTTATTTACTGACTGGCCGGACCTACCAGGTTTCTTGAAAAGGTTTGCTCTCATCCATCGTACCCTCCTGACTGGGGTTCCCCAGGGGTCTGTACTTGGCCCCCTCCTTTTCTCGCTCTACACTAACTCTCTTGGCTCTGTCATCTCATGCTCAGAAGCTCTCCTATCACTGTTACACTGATGGTACCAGTGTTAATTTTGACAGCAAATTTTGATTTAGTTTTTAGTCTTTTGAGTAAAATTCCATTTAGTTTTAGTCACATTTAGTCATCTGGAATGTTTTAGTTTTAGTAAAATTTTAGTCGACTAAATATACGATTTTTGATTTAGTCGACATAAATGTATTCTGGCGGGCAGCGATGGCGTCGTAATGCTTGATTTATACTTTTATACGAAAATAGCAGATCTACAGTACAAGTGTATATCAGCTATTTTCGGAGAGTGACACCTGTGCGCAACCAAGCATAATATATGACTTGTCTTAGTTCTGCTCTTCTCCAGTAGTCCCTCACTAACATTTTAGTATAGTTTTTTTTGTCGAAATTGTCAATATGGTCATGGTTTTGTCATCAAAGCTTAGTTTTTATTTAGTTTTTGTTAGTGAAAAAGGCAGACGAACATTCTCCGTCATAGTTTTAGTTGACAAAATTTACACTGGATGGCACTCGACTGTTTTTCTCGAAAATAGACGATCTAAAGGTTTACAACGTGTTGCGATGCTTGTAGATCTGTTATTAGTATTTTCAAAACAAATCTTGACAAAAGGTTACCAGCACCAAATCTTTTCAGCTGGTGATCCGCTGACAAATACTGTACATATATAAATTTGGGGGTCCTTGCCATGAAAACAACTGTTTTAAACAACATTAGACAGCAAGTCCAAATAAGCAAGTACACTTTAGAAACAAGGCAAAAAAAAACACAACCGGCAATACCAATATTTACAAGCAACTTTACAGAAAAACAAGCCCAAAATCGCCTATAATAAGCGGACTTGGAAACACTGGTTCCAACTTCCAATTGTCCTGACAGTCAACTGTCCTTCAAGGCACACATTGCAGCGGTCACTCGCTCCTGTAGGTTTACACTTAACGACATTCAGGTCAGCTTATCACCCTAACCTGAGGGAGTAAGCATGCTAGTAGTTATTGATTTTTTTGGGTAGTTATTTATTTATCTGTCCACAGCGGTGTAAAGTAACAAGTACATTTACTTAAGTACTTTACTTAAGTACAATTTTGAGGTATTTGTACTTTACTTGAGTATTTCCAATTTCCAATACTTTTGCTTCTACTCCACTACATCTCAGAGGCAAATATTATACTTTTACCCCACTACAATTATTTGAAAGCTTTAGTTACTAGTTATTTTACTTTTCAGATATAAATTATGATATTATGAAACATATATGAACCATTTAAGCCCTAATTTATACATAGGTTATTTGAAAATAGCCGATCTACAAGCTCACAACGCGTCGCATCGCGACGTGTTGTGAGCTTGTAGATCTGCTATTTTCAAACATTTTAGTACTTTTACTTTTGGTACTTTAAGTACATTTTGATGCCAATACGTTTATACTTTTACAAAGTAAATTTTGAATTCTGGACTTTTTCTTGTAACAAAGTATTTCTATATTGCATTATTGGTACTTTTACTTAAGTAAAGAATTTGAGTACTTTTTCCACCACTGTCTGTTCATTATTTATGTTCATATAATTATGAATTGTGATTACATTAGTTCAGCTCCACAGCAGACAGGCACATGACCAAAACTAATGCTATGGTATAGTGATTGTAAATCGTCAAAATCTAAATCCTAATTTAAGTATGCGGGACCTTAACTGCTCCATGTGGCACACAATGCAATAGGCCAGAGCGACAGACGAGTCATCACTATGGTGTGGACACATGATTAGTCAGGTGCTAATGAGGAGGACAGGAGTGTGATTTTTAACAGCTGGATGCCTAAGTGATTATCCTTGTGTTTGTTTACACACCTTATGTCAAGGTTGAATGTTTGCTTGGCAGAGCACTAAATCAGTTTTAGTTGTATTTATTTAAAAGTGCATAAAAGTGGAAGTCCCGCACACTGTCTTCACTTACAGGAGTAGTTTATTAGGCTACAACGTTTCGGTTTAGACGACCTTCAAGGTCGTTTATACTGAAACGTTTATTTGTTAGGATCCCCATTAGCTGTGCCCTAAAGCACCGCTAGTCTTCCTGGGGTCCACATATAAAAACAATACATGTACATTTAAAACATACATTTAAAAAGACAAAACATGTATAAAAAATAAAAAGTACATTCAACTTTATAGTTCACATACAAAATAAATTTAAGAACACATACATATAAGACTAATTAAAATGCATGAAAAACAATCTAGAACATCCTACGACAAATATTTTCCCAGGTGTCTCTTTACTAGCTTTTTGAATAGTGATTTCTGTGTCAGTTTGGTCATTGTCCGTTGTAGCCTAATAAACTACACCAGTGTGCGGGACTTCCATTTTATTCATGTTGCACTGGTTGCCTGCTCCTACCATAGACTGTATAAAATGAATGGACAGCGTTACGCCCCTAGATTCTACAGACCGTAAATGAAGCCGATTGTTCAGCTGTGTGCAATCCGCCATCTTTCAATATCGCGTCATATCGCGTCATATCCTGCAGAATGACACCAGACCATTATTGGTTGGGTAGCTTGTCAATCAAAAGGGGGGGGGCGGCCGGGCGGGGAATGAATGCTATTGGTTGTGTAGCTTGTCAATCAAATCATCCCGCCCCTCCCAGAGCATAACCTACTTTATCGTCAATTTTAAAATAAAACCAAAACGCATATCATGATGATTGAAAGGAGACTTTAAACTAGCGACTGGAAGCATATTATAGTATTCATGTCAATTTTTAGAATCCCTTTTAACCACTTAAGCACCGTTTACAGTATATTGCTGCTGTCGGGTCCAAAACCGTAACTTTTCAGCATTCGAAAGAACCAAAAATAGCCGATCTATGAGCTTAACCCACCCAAGACCGGGAAAGCATCTGTCATTTTAGATTTGAACCACTTTAACCATTATTTCATACTTTGGCTTTTAAAAAAAAGCAGATCTACAAGCTCATAGCTTGTAGATCTGCTATTATTGAAAAATCCCGAACATTTGTGCAAATCTTTAAATCTTTTAAAGGCCACATTTGTAACTCAAATCTTCGCTTCAGGGGGTCCCTAGAACAAGACATTTTGAGATGGGGGTCCGTGGCTAAATACATATCATTTTGGGATTCCTTGACATGAAAAAGTTTGAGAACCACTGATATTATAGCAACGTAAGTGTTTCAGAAAACTGTTAGGATTTAGAAGACATTTTGTAGAATCGGCCTTCAGGTCTTAACGGGTTAAATTGTGTTGCATCGCAATGCATTTTGAGCTTGTAGATCGGCTATTTTTTGCTACATTTCGTGTGACACTGTGGTATGACGTGGTATCACTGTGAAGTAGGGCGCCATCAGCCCATGTACAAAAATAACAAGCTCTATCAGTGACGGTGTGTGTAGCGGTGTTGCTAATGTGCTGCAGGGACACATCATTTGCAACGCACGTCTCCAACAGCGGTGCCTGGGGTCGGCAGCACGAGGCCTGTTTGGAGCCGGCAGTCCAACATTTTAAACATGGTGCACACAATCATAACTTGGCATTTCTGGGTCATTATATTGTGAAAAATAGACATTTTTAAATATTTTTCAAAACAAATATTGGAAATAGCAGGTCTACAAGCTCGCAACGCTACTTTCACTACTAATCATGTCGTCACTGTCAGGCAGAAACCTTGTATCTCCATAATCCAATGTTTTATGTGTTTTTGTAAATGAAAACATAAAAGTATACGTTTGTCATACTACAGTGTCACACAAAAGTAACAAAAATAGGCCTCCGCTTATGTCAGGTGTAAGAACCCTTGGTTCTCCTCCTCCTTATTTCCTGACTGACCGGACCTACCAGGTTTCTTGAAAAGGTTTGCTCTCATCCACCGCACCCTCCTGACTGGGGTTCCCCAGGGGTCTGTACTTGGCCCCCTCCTTTTCTATTTCTACACTAACTCTCTTGGCTCTCTCATCTCCTGCTCAAAATCTGTTCTATCACTGTTACACTGATGGTACCAGTGTTAATTTTGAGTAAAATTCCATTTAGTTTTAGTCATATTTTAGTCATCTGAAAGTCTTAGATTTAGTACAATTTTAGTTGACTACATATCATACGATTTTAGTCAACTAAAACAGTTCATTTAGTCGACATGAATGTATTCTGGTGGGCCACGATGGCGTTGTAATGCCTGATTCATACTTAGCTGCATGCCAAAAATAGCAGATCTACAAGCGTTGTGAGCTCGTATATCATCTATTTTCGGAGAGCGACACCCAAGCATAATATGACTTGTCTTAGTTCTACTGGATCTCTTCTCCACTCGTCCCTCCTTAACATTTTTGTCTGGTTTTTATTTGTTGACGAAATTGTCCATATATTTAGTCATAGTTTTGTCATCATAGTGCAATTTTTATTTAGTTTTTGTCAATGAAAAAGGCAGACATAGTTTTAGTTAGCAAAATTAACACCTGATGGCACTCGACTGTTTTGCTCGAAAATAGCCGATCTAAAGGTTTACAACGTGTCGCGATGCAATGCGTTGTATGCTTGTAGATCTGCTATTTTAAATGCTATTTTATAAATATTGTGCTTTATCTGAAAACTTTAGTGACTACTTACTTTGCAATTATCAATTATTATATTATAAAACATACATTAACTACTTTAGCCCTATTGTATACATAAGCTATTTGAAAATAACAGATCTACTAGCTCACAACACGTCGTCATCTAGATCTGCTATTTTCGTGAAAAATTCTCTGCTTCTGGGGGGTCCCTGGAACAACATATTTGAGATGGGGGTCCGCGGCCAAATACGTATCATTTTGGGGGTCCTTGACATGAAAAAGGTTTGGGGCCGCTGATTATTAGCCTGGTAAACCCTCCCTCCGGAAATCTCATTTCCATTTGATTCCAGGAGTGATCAAATGGAAATGAGATTTCCGGAGGGAGGGTTTACCAGGCTAGCTGATTATAGCAACATACGTTTTTTTCAAAAAACTGTTCCCCCAGAAGCACAGATTTGAGTTACAAAATGTTTGCTTTGAAAATATATATATATTCAAAGATTTGCTAACATTTTCACGAATAAAAGAAAATAGCAGATCTACAAGCTCTCTCTGTGCCGCGCTACGAGCTTGTAGATCTGCTATTTTTGAATAGCCCAAAGAAATCTAAAAATTACACAGATTCTTTCCCGGTCTAAATGGGTTAAAAACCACAGGGCAGTGGCGGAGCGTCCGGGGAGGCCAGGGAGGCGGCCGCCTCCGGGCCCACGACCCAGGAGGGCCCGGGCCGTCAGATAATAAATCGGTAAAATCAGGCAAAAATATGAATTAAACAACATAACCCTAACCTAACCCTAAAACCGAAATAAAGTGACAAAAAGCCCCCCAAAAAGTGACCGAATCTGCCGAAAACCCGCGCGTGCGTGCATGCGCAGGGGGGGGCCTGATCACTGTGCTGTGCCTCCCGGCCCGGCTTTGAGTTGTTCCGCCACTGCCACAAGGTAAGAAGAGGTGGACATAACGATGAAATCGATAAAACTAGGGGGAACCGTAATGTAAGGAGAAAGATGGGTTTTTAGCCTAGATTTAAACATTTCCAAAGAGTCTGCATCTCTAACAGCTGGAGGGAGAGCATTCCAGAGACAGGAGGCACGATGTGTGAATGCTCATGCTAAATGACATGAACCCTATAGGCTATAGTGTCCTTATTCTGGGGGGGGGGGATCGAAAATATTCGATCTACATTCTACAAGCTCCCACACTTAGCTAGATCGTTAAATAAGTGAACCCATTAAAATCAGGAAAGCATCTGTGTCATTTTAGACTTTAGCTATATATCGTCTCTGTCGGGTGGAAACCCTATGTCCAAAACTGTTACTTTTTAGGGTTCAAATTCAAAAATAGCAAACGTAGCAGATCTAACAGAGCTTGTAGATCTGCTACTTTTGGTGCTTTTGTGTGACGCTGTAGTGTGATCAAGTAGGGCATTCATTTACGAAAAAACACAGAGGTTTATGCCCGACAGCAACGATATATAGCTTTTTTTATATATAGTTTTTCAGAAAACTGTTTAGAAGACAATTCTAGAATCGGCCTCAGTTCTTAAAGGGTTATAAGGATAATTCCTTTTTAACAGGACATTCATGAAAGTCCTTGCGGGCTTGTTTCCAATGAGGACCTGTGAGCAATTAGGGGTTAAGAGTCTTGCTCAGGGACAAATTTCATTTCATCGACGACACATATGCTGGCGTGGCCTGGAATCGTACCTGGGGCAACCAGGGCCTCTGGCTCCCTAGGCGGGCTCACTAACCACTCAGCTATGGCCGCCCGTTAAAAATCTTTATCAAATGGGGGTCTGTGGTCTAATGCATTGGTTCTCAAAGTGGGGTCCGGGGACCCCCAGGGGTCCTTGGGGGGGGTATTCAAAAATAGCAGATGTACAAGCTCATAGCTTGCTCAGAGCTTGTACATCTGCTATTTCTGAAAAATCTTAATTTTTTTTGCAAATCTTTGAATATATATTCAAGCGAACGTTTTTAACTCAAATCTTCCCTTCTGGGGGTCCCTGGCACAAAACATTTTCCGATGGGGGTCTCCAGCCAAACATATATCCATTTTGGGGGTCCTTGACATGAAAAAGTTTGAGAACCACTGGTCTAATGCATAATCAAACTGGGGGTCCTTGGAATGAAAAAAGGTTTTGAGAATCACTGCTGCACTTGGCTTAGAGGTTGTTGAATGTTACACGTTTTCACAACGTCTCTGGTGGGTACCAGTAGTACCACTGATATAGATGTGACCAGACCATCCTTGACACCGGGTACAGGCCTGTTCTCTCTGAGGATCAATGTGCTGTCCATCATTTCATGATGAAAGAGAAGCTTGTGAAGCACTGTGTAAACCACGTTCACTTTGATGGATTGCCTCGTTGCATGCAGCACCAGCATGGCTGAACGATGTAGGGGAAATAATAAGTACGAGTACTTGGGTGATTTTTCGGACCAAATTTGCGAGTCGATTCTCAATTTAACCTCCAACAGGGGGTCCGGGACCCCTAGGGGTCCTCGGGGTTACTCCAGGGGTCCGCCAAATCTTTATGATAGGATTTCTTTTTTTTTAATTAACCATTTGAACCCTAGCATCTCTATTCTGAGGAACATTTGCCGAAAATAGCAGATCTACAAGCTCGCAACGCCTCGCGCTGCGAGGCGTTGTGAGCTTGTAGATCGGCTATTTTCGGCAAAGAGGTGCAAAAGGAGCAAATCAAGTACCAAGTATTGAAGGTTTGTGGTTAAATGTCTGAAGTGAACAATAAACATTCATTTACACAACACTGATGATAGTTAATGAAGCCATCTATGAAATCTAAAAAGGTTAATCTGCAACACAATTGTATGCGATGTAGTGGGGGGGGGGGGGGGGGTCCCGTGGTGGCTTCAATTCTGTTTACTGTTAAAAGTATAAAGGACAATGGCAGTGTTTTGGGATGTTTAGTCCGCGCTGTCAGCAGCGGGCTTGAGGCCCAGAGAGGCACGCCCCAGGCCAGGGAGCCCTAGTTGAGTGAGTGGCGTGAAGCCAGCTTCTGCTGATTCAGTGCCGTTCCAAGTTGCATACCGATAGGCACAGAACAGTAAATAATCATTCTCAGAAATAGTCTACCCAAAATTGCAATTGACATGGAAATGTAGAGTTGAGTCAACATGGCCTGCATCTGGAAACGATAAAAAAAAAAGTGGAATTAAGAAAACGACCCACTTTCGACGCCTCTTGTGATTTGTAGAAAGTTTAGCACCGAGGAACAACTTTGAGTTTCTTAAAATGACCCAATCCACTCTCCTCGACCAGATTGCAGCAATTTCCTTAAAAGCCCTGAAAGAAACGCTGATATTTTTAGCTGATGGTGTGAACAAGGTCGAATTGTTGAAAATGGTCATCTTTTCCAGAACCCAATCTAGGGACCACATCACACCAGTCCTCCATTACCTCCACTGCAGTCAAGCACAGAAAAGACTTCAAAAATACTAATCACTACCTACAAAGCCCTCAACAACCTCTCTGAACTCATCCAACGCCACACTTCTCATCCCGCTCCCTCAGGTCGGGTGATGCCAACCTCCTGGACACCCTCAGGACAAATAAGCGAACCTGGGGGTGACAGGGCCTTCTCGCGGTGGCCGCCCCGTCACTGTGGAACTCACTCCCGGCATCACATCAGAGCTGCCCCCACCCTCACCACGTTTAAAACCACACTCAAAACCCACCTTTTCTTTGTTTTACACTGAATGCAAGTCACTGCAAAGTTACAAAACGTTATCATCTCATACTTGCCAGCAATTTGTTGTGTACTTCATTGGTTATTGTTTTTCCTTGGGGGTGTTTTAAAAAATAATTGTTTTATGTTGTTTTATACTGCTTTGGTCCTGTCTTGGCTAGCTCTCATTTGTAAAACAAGTTTCCAATCTCAGGGTGACTTCCTACTAGTGAAATAAAGGTGATATCCAAAAGACCTGGCGGGGGGTGAATTAGTACATTAGTCCATCTCCGTTACAAGCTGTTTGCAGACACCTGCGCAGCACGCAGCCAGACTCATGCTACATCAACAACCGTGACGCGTTTGATAACATGAACGCAGCACGCCACCCGCGCATCTAATTTCAACAGATAGCACACATGCTGATGAGAAGAGAGGACAGGTTAGGGCAATGCCACAATATAGAAATACTCTGCTACAAGTAAAAGGCCTGTATTCAAAGAGTAAAAATACAAATGTATCGGCATCAAAACATACTTAAGCCCCTTTTCCATCACAGCTTAAGCACGACACTGTCCAGTACAGTCCAGAACCGCACCACACCGCTTCAAAATGTCTTGCGTTTCCATTGCACAAAAGTCCCCACTCGCAAAATCCCCACCCTCCCCTCCCCTCCCGAAGGAAATCAACGCCCCTTTCTTTAACACACCAACTTAGCCTCAGGCTACAGGGTTAGCCTAAATGCTAGCTTGCTTCCTCAGAGCTAGTTTGGCTCTTAAGTTATTATTTGGCCATGTTCACCCTGACTTTAATCTTCGCTATTGTTGGGAAGACCTGTGTGGTGTCTAAACACGTTGCCATCACTTATATAAAAAACATTATTAGCGTGTATCGTCGCACATTCATTGTTGCCAGGTTTAGCAGAAAAAAATAAGCAATCAGGTCTATGAAAACAATCCCAAAAGAAGCGACTATCTACGGCTATTTGAAAATAGCAGATCTACAAATTCACAACGCGTAGCGATGCGACGCATTGTGAGTGTGTGCATCTGCTATTTAAAAAATATATATACATATATAATGTTGACAAATACATGAAAATGTTTAAGAACCACTGGTTTCAACAACATATGGAAACAAGCCCCAAATAATCAACTACATTTTAGAAACAAGCAGTGGTGGAAAAAGTACTCAAATGTTTTACTTAAGTAAAAGTATCAATACTGCAATGTAGAAGCATCTACAAGTGAAAGTCTGGAATTACTTGAGTAAAAGTACAAAAACTATTGGTATCAAAATGTACTTAAGGTACCAAAAGTAAGTACTAAAATGTTTGAAAATAGCAGATCTACAATGATGCGATGCGTTGTGAGCTTGTAGATCGGCTATTTTCAAATAACCTAGGTATAAAATAGGGCTTAAGTGGTTAATGTATGTTTTATAATGTAATCATTTATATCTGAAAAGTAACTAGTAACTAGTAACTAATACGTTTTCAGATAATTGTAGTGGAGTAAAAGTACTACCAATATTTACAAGCAACTTTACAGAAAAATAAGCCCAATGTCGCTTATAATAAGTGGACATGGCAACACTGCTACCGTAGTGTTTACATTTTACAGAGACCTGAGTGGACAGACACAGCTGTGAGCCGACCAATCAATAGCAGTCACAGCTTTAGCCCCGCTTAGCCCAGCTCAGACCTACCCAAGACTGGGTACTTTTTAGGCACCAGTTTAGTACCACTTACACACCACTCTACCCACTTCATTGTAGTGGAAACCGTTGCTGTGGTGGGCGGTGTGGGGTGGGGCTAGGTAAGTCCATGTATATGGAAAGCCGCCTTTAGAGTACCATAGCAAAAGTACTCATTATGAATGGCCCATGTCACTTCTTTTTTATGTTAAAAATGTGTCAACCTTTTGAAATTAGCTGATCTACAAGCTCACAACACGTATGCTAATTCTAAAAAAATACTACATATTTTCACAACACAAATCTTGGCGCAAAATATTTTCAGATAGGGGTCAAATACAAATACATTTAAGAACCACTGCCCTAGAGCAACTGTGTATTCAACAGTGATATACCGATGTAATTTATTACCAGGCCTTCGTGACTACTTAAGTACAAGCAATATGGCAGATACAGTATGATGATAATGACATTTCCTGGATTCACAAGGACAGGTGTGACAAACTGGGTTCACAGGGACTCACCCCCTCAGGGTTTTGAGTTGTTTTTGCACTGAGGACAAACAGAAGGACAACTCTGCAGGAATTAATGGACACAGCCAAATAACAGGATAACCCAGAGTCCAAAAGACCTTGTCACACACACACACACACACACACACACACACACACACACACACACACACACACACACACACACACACACACACACACACACACACACACACACACACACACACACACACACACACGCCCCCCCCCCCCACCAAGAAACTGTCCTAAATTAAGGGCCATTTTGCCCCAAGCACGATAACTACAACCAGAAAGATAATTAAGTTAGCGTCCACACTGAAGAACGGCAAAGCCTACCTGAGGTAATGGCCTTACCTCAAGAGCCTACCTAACCCGATCTCCAGAGATTACCGTAACATTGCACGGAACGAGTGCACTTCATTCCGTGGATAGCCGCCTCGGAACTCCCGAATTGCGTGCATATGTACGGCGCTCCCTTTGTGACAAAACCATTTCGGAGGCGCGCAGTCACAGGCGAACTGTCACCCCGTGAAGGACCACCGAGGGAGCTAAGGCGACCGAGTTGCCGTCCTGAACGGTGGGACGTTCGCCTGTGCCTACTCAGCGCCGTTTGAGTTATGTACCGATAGGCACAGAATCGTAATTTTTTTTGTGGGGACTGCTCTGCTTCCGGGTTTTTCCGGGTTGCGACTGGTTACGCCCACCGTGGGACTCGCCGTACATATGCACGCAATTCGGGAGTTCCGAGGCGGCTATCCACGGAATGAAGTGCACTCGTTCCGTGCAATGTTACGGTAATCTCTGGAGATCAGGCTGGCCTACCGGCTAGCGTTAGCTATTCATAATCATCGTCTCCTCATCTCCGTCCATAACAAAACTTTGCGAAGGTGAATGAGACTGATTGCATGATGGATTTGTAATGGCTGTCAATGTTTCTATTGTTCAGAAGATCATGCTGAAAGTGATCTAAACGATGGTGTGGACACTGCAATTCACTTCAATTAGAATAGTTTATATTAATTTATAATCGTTTATATTTTATCGAGTTATCGTTAACGTTAACGTGCTTAGTGTGAACAGGCCCTTCAGTAGGGTTTTCTTCTTAAACACAGATACCACTTTTATTTTTAACTGACGCTGGCGATAGATAATATCTTGTGCCGATATTCATTTGAACTTTTCTGTGCAAATAAGTTAACAAAAGCTAAAGAATGCGTTACTAGAGCGATTCTCTTTTTATTATAAAACATTGAGTACAAAAAACAAAGAAAAAAAACTCCTGCAAATTCAAAATAGAATTGCCCCGAAAAGTACTTCTAAATGGTAAAGGGACTGCATTTATATAGTGCCTTTTTCCAAAGCTCCAAATGTATTTCACATTCACACAATTCAATGGAGCTTCATACACACCAACAGTGGAGAAAACCACGCAAGGCACCGCCCTGCTCATCGGGAGGGGAAGGGTTTAATGTCTTGCTCAAGGACACTTCGACACGCGGACATAGGAGGAGGCGCGGGGATCGAACCAGGAACCTTCCGATTCCTAGACGGCTGCACTGCCTCCTCAGTTAAAGCTGGGGAACAATAGCCTGGGTGAGGGGGGGAAGAAGAGGAAAAAAGGGGAAGGAGGGGGGAGGAGAAGCTGTGGGGGAGGAGGAAGGGGGAGCTGTGGATCGAAAGGTCACCAGTTCGATTCCCGACCGGAACATCTCTCTAACCCACCCAAAGTCTTACCAAGTGATATGAATCTTTCAAATATCATTTAATTAGTGACACAAAGAGGTCAGTGTCTTATGAGATTGCCATACAGCCAAGTAGTTATATTTTGTATTGTTAAATACTTTACTGTAGTGATATTTTAACACATTGGGTGCCAGAGGTTTATTAAAATATTATACGTTGAGTGCCTGCATTTCTTCCATCCACTTGCGTTATACGTTTCGTGCTGTGAGAAGCCCAGACGCGGAAGTGCATGTAAACAAAGCGTGCGTGCGAGACGGCGGAGGGTCCCGACTAACGCCTGGAACAATAATATTTCCAACGCGACCCTCCATTGCAGCGTGATCGCCGATCGAAAACGGCTCGTTTCCACCACGTTAAAAAGAAATGGAGATATTAAGCTTTTAGTCAAGGAGATAACATTGAAAACGCCGACCGGAAGGATTTTTGACATGGAGCCACATCCAGCCTCTTATTCTCAGAAACTCCTTGGGTGATGTCAAAGTTTCGTTTTAGCGCCCCACGTGGCCCACATGTATAAAAATAGAATTGGGTCAAAAACGGTCCGGACCGTTTTCGGCACTTCTCGTTTGGACCCTCAAAAACGGTCCGGACCGTTTTTGGCATTCAATGTGTTAATTGTATGATGTACAGAGCTGAATTATTATGGACTGATCTTTATATGAAGTGTGTGACATAGATTATACAGTCTTGTGCTACTGTGTGTGTGTGTGTGTGTGTGTGTGTGTGTGTGTGTGTGTGTGTGTGTGTGTGTGTGTGTGTGTGTGTGTGTGTGTGTGTGTGTATAACTCAGTCCATAATTATAGTGTATGCATACAGTATATATATATATACCATATTATAATTATGGACTGAGTTGTATGCAGCGTGTAGCACACACACACACACACACACACACACACACACACACACACACACACACACACACACACACACACACACACACACACACACACACACACACACAACACACACAAAATAAAATATATTTGCTTGACTGCTATTTTTACAGATATCTTTGGTAGAAACAAGTCAAAAGTACAGCTGTAGAAATAAAGATTTATTGCAAAATATACACATTTTTTTAAATAATTGCTATTAAACTCTTTACTGGAAAAGGGCAAGGTTTCAGCTCCATTGGAGCCCCTTTGATGTCATAGCAACTTGCAAGCAGAGTTCACCATAAGTTCAGCTGTAGCCTAATCAACACACCTGTGCTTGAAAAAAAAAAGATGAGAGAAGCTGGAAGGAACGCTTGCTGGTTGGTTGCAGAAAAACGAATCAGGTGTCTCCAAATTCTTTATCTCCACCTCCATCTTTTCCCCAGCTAATTAGAATCGAGCATTTCCATTAAATGGAAATGAGGAGGTGTGATTTGAAAACAGCAGTCAATGAGAGTGTAGCTTTCCCATCTTATGGGGGAATTAGGAAATGCTGAAGCGTGATTGCACGTTAGGTAACCAGACTATCCCTCTCCCGGCAGAGCCAGAGCCACTGCCTCCCTTCTCTAATAAACGTCATTGGTACGGTATTCAACAGTCTGGAGGAAAAACTCCCAATAAATATCACTCAATATGCAAATTGGTACAATATATTGGCAGAACAATAATTTGGTCGAAGCCTCTTTACCTGCGACGTACAACATTAACCAATGAATGTAATTACTTCACAAAAACACAACTCTAATTACATTGCTGATGGAATTCTGTCTGTCTCTCCTTTTGTGTGTGTGCGTGCGTGTGTTGCATCTTTGGCAGCCGACTGCATGGTTTGCCGTCGGTGCCAAATATTGCGAAACAGAGTTTTAAAATTAAATTACAGTAAGTGTATCTCCCTTGGCATCGGCAAAATGCACTTCCACCCAGCGGTACGGGCTACAAAATAGGTCAGTTCACCTCGTTTTAGCGGGAAAGTGCTGAGTGCAGCTGTAATTGATAGGCTGGAGACGCTGGAGAACAGACTCCTCATGCAGTGGAAGTGCGTTTTACGCCTCGTCGTACGACGGTGCCGCGCGCCGATCATAGCAGATCTACAAGCCCACAACGTGTCGCGTCCGTGACACGTTGTGGGCTTGTAGATCGGCTATGTTCGGCGCGCGGCACCGTCGGTGCGAGCTCCGACGAGGCATGAATCAGCCATTTACGCCCCCCTCAGGGAGGCTTGGAGTACAGGCGAGATATACGGCCCCAGAAAGCTACACCACCAGGGCAGTTTAATGAACCTGGCCGCCCCCGTCTTATCAGAAAATAGTTTATGATAATATTTTTTAAGGGAGATATACTGCAGAGCAGTGATTCTCAACCTTTTGAATTTCAAGTAGCCCCAGTTTGATATGCATTTGTTTTTATTTTCACACCCCAAGAAGCCTTGAATTCATGGAGATTTTTTTGTTTTTGTAACATTCCTGAGCCAATAAATTGATGACCAGCGGAGTCTCCGGTGAGTCTCCTACTGACCAATGACCTGGTCATCAAATTATTGGCTTACTGTAGGAGTGCAACAAAAACAAAAAAATCTCCATGAATTCAAGGCTTCATGGGGGGTGTAATTGATAGAAAATAAGTAATTATTTGGGCAAACTATCACGTGTACAACACGCTGATATTCTTTTTGCACATTCATGCAAATTCTTTCTCTCACTATTTTAAATCCTTTTAAAAATGATTTAAAAACGGATCCGTTTTGGACATACAAGGTTTCTACCTGACAGTCACAAGGAAAGACAACATTACCTATGGGTTGTATCTTAGAGGCCAAAGTCTCAAGTGAAAAAATGGCAACAAAAGTCATCAGAAAAGTCAACAAAGAACAAGTTTTCTATTCAGGATCTTCTCAGTGGTCAGTAAGAACTAAGAACACACTGAGGACACTAGCAGGAGCACTCATCCAACGTTATTTCGACTATGCACGTACATAGCACCTCAAAGGCATTCAAAACAAAACAGCAGACCTCTCAAAACAAACTGGTCAGGTTACTACTATAGGCCTTAAAGGTTTAATGACATTCACTTTTACACCACATTCAAAGTCTTTGTCCTGGTCCTTCAAAAGTGTACAAAAAGTTTTAAGTGAAAATTCCATTCCAGTGATCCATGGCAGGTGTTTTTCTCTCACATTTCTAAAGCCTTTTCAACTGCAATGAAAAAAGAAATCTTTGCCTGCGGGTGTCGCTGGTGAGGGATTTTGCCTGTCAATCATCACCTCTGCTCCGCCCCCCCCAAAGGAAAGGATAGGGGAGGGGAGGGGCGAGGAGGAGAGTGGGCGGGATTAATCGACTGTGACCTCACTGTCGAAGGGCCAAGCTCAGATTACTTTTCAGCCTAATTATTCAGAAAACCCCAGACCACAGAAAATCCACTGAATGTTCTAAGTTCAGGTTTTTGGGGTGTAATTGAGGTCATAAAACCCCAAATAAAACATTGAAAATAAAAAAAGTGAAAATGAATGTCATGATACCTTTAAGGTCCTTACACACCGGGGCGATTTTTTTCATGCGAATAATATGTTTTTTTTTAAAACCTTATAAAGTCAATGCAAGCTTCCACACCAGTTTCGCGGAGCGAAAAAAGCGTCTTTTAATTATTCGGAACGAGTCCGAATTTTGCGTATATTCGCATATTCGCCGGTGTGTAACCGCCTTTACACCCAGAACTCACCTAAGCCCTGCTCATTATGCTAGGGTGGGATGGCTCAGGGTAGAGGACAGAGTAAAGCCTGTTCAAAGCCTGTAAAGTGTTCAAAGCCTCCCTCAAAAACCCACCTTTTCAGACTCGCTTTCCCCGCCTAACTTAAATCAAATCTCCCTTTCTGCCTTTTAGTCTTAGCTTGTGTTTTTCTCCTTGTTCAAGTTGTAGCCTTTTAAAGACTTTATCTGTTAATAAAGTTGTTTCTTTTTTATTTGTTTTGCAAAGCGACTTTGGGTACTATGAATAGCGCTATATATATAAGTATTATTATTATTATTGTCTCCGCCGGAGGTGGAGAGTATGTTTTCGCTTCGTCCCGCCGTGTGTTAGCATGGCCCCTAGCCAAGCTAACATTGGTCAAGCTCCACGTGACACGTGTCAATATGTTGACACCAATGCCTTTGATTGGCTAGAGGGACGCATGACGAAATAAAATCCTATAAATAGGTGTGTCACTTCAAAAGGCCATTTATCTTTTGAAGTGAGGTAAGACAGGATCAATCAGTCTTGATTGGAACAGTACCTTCAGTACCTTCCAGTACCTTCCAGTGTGTGTGTCCCTCTGAGAACACCTAACATTGGTCAAGCAAAGGCGCAGAAGAGGACAACAGTAACACAGAAGAGGACTATAGAGTTGAATTGATCCCACAACAAGGCCGAAGTCTTAATACTGTATCAATTGGCCACCTTGATCAAATACATTATGTAGCACTAGAGAAAACTGACATAGATCAAACACACCAATCAACTGCTGAAACTGTTCAAGACAATGAAGATGAAGAAGACAGACAAGCATTTGAACAAACCAGTCAATTACGACGACTCCCATATGACACATTGCTTCAAGAAGAACATTTTTTAGATGCAGACACTACATATTCAGACGCCCCTGCAGAACACCAAAAACCACGCGCATTCTACCAAGACGACCCGTTCTACCAAGACGACCCGTGCTATTAAAATAGCACAGGTCTTCTGGCGGAGACTTGTGCTCCGAGGAGCACATTTTCTAGTTATTATTATTATTATCAAAGCAACGTGCATTGGGCCTGGTCTTCAAGATACGCGAGAATACAGGGATACCCATGTACCTGTCAGACTACTTTAATAGCGTAAAAGACACACAGAGGGCAGGCACAACACCAGAAGGAGCCCCCTTGATCTCACTCAACCCAGTTTCGGCACAAAAACTGGGTCAAATTCGTTCCACTGCTCTGCCACCAGAATGTGGAATGCTCTACAAACAGCCATACACAGTGTGACTCCTTCCCCTCCTTCAAAACCGCTCTAAAAGAGCACCTATATATGGCCAATCGAAACTGGCCACTGGAAAAAGTAGAAAGTCACCGGAAATGCCCCCACCCCCCCTCAAACTGTTTACTGTACATCTTTCTTTCATATGATGTTTTTTTTGCATATTATTGTATATTGTTGTTTGTCTTTAAATGTCTTTTTTTACACAGGGCCTTAATGGAAACAAGCCCTGAGGGCTTATCTCGGTCATCCTTATCTCGGTCATCCTTTTAGCAGTGGTTGTCAACCAGTGCTCCGGGGACCACCAGTGGTCCTTGGGGGGGTACCAGGGGGTCCCCAGCAAAATTAGTTAACATAGCGTCACAATCATTTTAACCAATTAGCTTTGGCTATTCAAAAATAGCAGATCTACAAGCTCATAGCGCGGCACCGAGTGCCGCGCTATGAGCTTGTAGATCTGCTATTTTTGAAAAATGTTGAAAATGTGTGCAAATCTTTGAATATATATATTTTTTTAAGCAAACATTTTTAACTAAAATCTTTGCTTCTGGGGGTCCCTGACACAACATTTTCAGATGGGGGTCCGTGGCAAAATGCATATCAATTTAGGGGTCCTTGGCATGAAAAAGTTTGAAAACCACTGCTTTTAGCATTCTTTTGTATAAATCTGTGCCACCGTGTCTTGTTTTTGCAAACTGAATAAAGTATTCAATCAATTAAACGATGTACAGTATCAGATCAAAGTCCAGAGCTTTGTTCCACATGTAGGCCTTGGTCATTTATGAGTTTGTTTTTTATTACAAATTATGAAAGTACAGAATGTAAGCTTTCAAATGATGTGTCATAGATTGAAATATATTTTAAGATTTGCTTATTTGAAGGTTGTTAAACCAGAGATCTAGAAGCTGAGAAAACACCTTCTAAAGGTTTTTGCGTTTTCTAACACCTACGGCAGCCTGGTAATGGGTGTGAGGACACAGGTGACATAGGAGTAAAGTGAGTGCAGTCAGCGCACACACCACACCAATACAGAGCAACACGTTACAACACACAGACATCGGAATAACCTGCTATATGTTCATGTCTCTGTGCAACTATGCCAATAAACAACAAACTAAATTACACATACTGGGTGTGTGTAAGATATCTCCCTACCGGTGTATTAATGGCAACGGGTAAAGGGACATTGGAAAAAGTTAAAAAATTGCCATACAATAATAATTGCCATTACAATAGCAATGTGATTATGTTATCAAAATGTCAAGCAACAAAATAGATTGTCAGTGGAGCCATCTCGACGTTGGCACTCACTCGGACGTGCCTCACGGGGCACACGCCCGATTTCTGTCTGCAAGCCAGACACGTTTTCAATAGACGTCACGAGAATCTACATGATATCAGAAACCTTTCTGTTGTACTACGGTACTGTATATAGGCTTACACCTAGAGATCGATAAGAGAACCGACGGTCCTTGGTTATCGTCTTCCAGTTTTGACTTTGCGCTATAAGCCCTTCTAAGCTCTTACTTTCAGGCAATCCAGACAATTCCGAGACTTTATGAAAGAAAACAAGTACACCTCAGCAAGGGCAATAAATGCTGCAACTTGTAAGAGGAAGGACGCTACAGTCAGTGTTACCAAATGTTTATATAGCAGCACTCTGGCTATTTATGACTGTGACTGTAACCAATGCCAACAGAGAGCATCATTTTCAAATCTGGGACCAGTTAAAAATAGACAGAGATCTAGAATCTGTCAAAGCAGTCTGAATCACCCTTCTCTGATGTCCAGTCCACTGAAGGTGAATTTATGCGCAAATTAGATTTTTACTGGCCTCATTAGCAGACTAAAAATATCTATTTTTTACAAGCTTTCAGCTAGATTTATAGTGTGTGGTTACCTTAATTCCATTTATTGTACTGTTACTTTTGTTGCAGACACTTATATAGACACTTTAACGGTTAAGGAGTTCTCTGTCAGACAAAATGGAAGAAAAACTGAATAAATATTGCTGTTATGTGCTGCTGTTTATTGTTCTTTATATGGGTTTGTTTTATTCCAGTATTCCACAGGGGTTATATTTGTGCCTCTATAAGGGAGTTGTGACTGATGTGCCTAATTAAAACAGGGAGTACTGTACCGAGTACTGTACCTGTTAGTTAAAAGCTGTCACCTGCTTGCAGATGCACAGTGAAAACGTTTTTTTTCTCCCCGTTTTTTTTCTGTAGCATTGCTATTTGTGGTAAATACTGTCACATTGTATTCACACTCACAGTTGAAGTGGTCTTTATTATGGACCACAACGGAAAGTTGGAAACAACCAGTGGTGGAAAATAACTAAGTACATTTACTTATGTACAATTTTGAGGTATTTGTACTTTACTTGAGTATTTCCCATTGGCAATACTTTTACTTCTACTCCACTACATCTCGGATGCAAATATTGTACTTTTACTCCACTACATTTATTTGAAAACCTTTAGTTACTAGTTACTTTCTCGATTTTGATTATTATTACAAAACATACATTAACCACTTCAGCTCTGTATACATTTCGGCAATTTGAAAATAGCCGATCTTCCAACTCTGTGTTGCGATGAGACGCATTGTGAGCTTGTAGATCTGCTCTTTTCAAATGATTGTTATACATTTGAAAACTTGCATAATGATTACTTTTACTTTTGGTACTTTAAGTACATTTTGATACCTTTGCACTTTTACTCCTGTAAATTTAGACTTTTACTTGTAACAGAGTATTTCTACATTGCAGTATTGATACTTTTACTTAAGTAAAGCAATTGAGTACTTTTTCCACCACTGGAAACAACCCCCCTGAGGCTTTTTGTGTTATCCATTTAGCATAACCTTTGACTGTACTACCTGTACTGTTAGCAAACCTGCTAATAAAGTATTCAATCAATCAATCAATCAATCCACCCTTCCTCTGCAGCCTATTGCACCACACAAAGCTTCTGTCCGAAGGTCTACAGTATATCTAACCTGCTGCTGCCAAAGGTTTGTCAAAAAACTTAAATACTCAAGTATACCTCTAAATTGTACTTAAGTACATAACTTGAGTAAATGTATTTAGCTACTTTCGGTATACTTTACAGTATATTGGATTGACATACTCTACCGTAAGGATTGGACAAAATAACATTTTATTCACTAAAACTAATTTACATAACAGAGCTTTAAGTTAAGTTAAGCTTTAACAGAGTATTTGCTCCACCACTGTTGGAGTGCTATACTATATCAACATTCAGAAACACTCATTCCTCTTATTATAAGCTGCAGAAGCCAGTGAGTGGCCTTGCTGAGGTGTTCTCGTTTTCTTTAATAAATTCTCTGAACTGAAACGTTTTTGGCCGTGAAATCTTCCTCCAGACCACCTGCGTATTTCTTCTGGACATACGTTTGAAGTATGGATATCTTGTTCAAACTTCTTGAAACGAACGAAAAAGGTTGAGAGTCACTTGATCCAAAGCACTTTACAACGTGCGTCATCAGGAGCAGTTAGGGCAGTGGTTCTCAGGGGTCCTTGAGGGGGCCTCCAGGGGGTCCCCAGCTAAATGATTGATAGAAAACCAATCGGACCCTTACGGGCGTGCAACTCTGAGAGCGTACAAATGGAATCAAATGGACCCTTACGGGTCCATTTGATTCCATTTGTACACTCCCAGAGATAAATTAACAGATTGGAGTCAGAGAGATACAAATCATAATCAAAAGTGGGGTCAATTGGCCTTAATGCATACCACACTGGGAGTCCTTGAAATTAAAAGGCTTGGATATCACAGGGTCTTGCTCACATCTACGCTATAGGAGGAGCTTTCTTGGATTTCTTGGATTTTAAATTTAAAATGGATTTTAAATCCTCTTCGCTGACCTTGTATTGAACTGTACCTTCATATCCTTTTTTTCTGCAAACTGCTAATAAAGTATTCAATCAATCAATCAAAAGCAGGGGATCGAACCGGGAAACGTCCAATTCCCAAACAAAGAGCCTCTGTACCTCCTGAGCCACTGCCGCCCCATAAAGATTGCCCAGAGATGAGCTGCTTACTGAGGCATAGCAGCGCTGAGCCTCTCATTTATGTCATCCAAAACACTGAGGACTCTTTAGTTTCCTCCCATTTTTTCCCTTCTTTTCAGTACTGTTGTTCCTCCAAAGGATATCACTGTACATATAAATAGGTTTCTTATTGAGGCTGTCAGGTGGAAACCTTGTACATCCAAAAACAGGTTTCAGGAAATGGGGAACCTGCGTTCCAATGAATCCAATGTAGTTATCTAGTCACACGCTCTTGTTAATTACTTTTCATTGGCTAAATATGTTTTATAAGGCCCTGACGGTTGGCGTAACCGTCTGGGCACCTAGGCCTGACAGCGTGACCTTTGCTGCATGTTACCCCCCCCCCATCTCTCCCCGTTTCTTGTCAGTCTACTGTTTTTATCAATAAAGATAAAAAATATATATATAAAAAAAAAGGTTTATACAACCCACAGACCACAAACCACTTTCACTTTCAAAATGTTTCAGAAATAGTAGATATACAAGCTAACAATGCATCTCATCGCGATGTGTCGTGAGCTTGTAGATCAGCTATTTTCGCTACTTTTGTGTGACACTCTTGCACCACGAAGTAGGCCATACAGTTTCCGGGGGGGAAAAAACATAAAAAAGGTGAATTATGGAGATACAAGGTTTTTCTGCCTGACAGCAACGTTATCCAATATCAACCAGGCACCATGGAGCTACCAGCCACACAGTGGGGAGAGAGGAAAAAAAAGAAGAAATCCAATCTTTAGCTTTCAATAGTAAGTTACTATGTGTGCACTCAGTGAACAAAGCAACACAAATCACATTGTGGTGTTCAGTGCTGAAGCAGCGCTATATACAGACTGGCTGCAATGTGTTCACGTCCTAATGCAGTGGCAGTGTTGGAAAAAGTACTCAGTACAATCTAGAAATACTCAATTACAAGTAAAAGACTGGGATTTAAAATTTACTTAGGATAAGGATAATTCCTTTTAACAGGTCGTTCATGAAAGTCCTTGCAGTCTTGTTTCCAATGAGAACCTGTGAGCAATTGGGGTTAAGAGTCTTGCTCAGGGACAAATTTCATATCATCGGCACATATGCTGGGATAGCCTGGAATCGAACCTGGGGCAACCAGGGCCAGCTGGTTCCCTAGGCGGGCTCACTAACCACTCAGCTATGGCCGCTTGAGTAAAAATACAAAAGTATTGGCATCAAAAATGTACTTAAAGTACCGAAAGTAGAAAGTACTCATTATGCAGAATGTCCCATTTCACAATATCTATACAAATCTTTTGAAAATAGCCGATCTACAAGCTCACAACGCGTCGCGATGCGACGCGTTGTGATCTTGTAGATCGTCTATTTTCAAATAGCCGAAGTATATGGCTAAAGTGGATAATGCATGTCTTGTAGTAATAATCAAAATCTACAAAGTAACTAGTAACTAAAGTTTTCAAATAACTGTAGTGGAGTAAAAGTACAATATTTGCCTCCGAGACTGGAGTAGAAGTAAAAGTATTGAAAATTGGAATTACTCCAGTAAAGTAAAAAAAATCCTCAAAATTGTACAGTACAGTACCTGAGTAAATGTATTTAGTTACTTTCCACCCCTGTGCAGTGGTTCTCAACACTGCATTGTAAAGGGGATAGACGCCATCGTTCGCGAGGGCCACTCCAACCTACTTACTCAGAAAAAATATATTTTCTTTTGTTGAGCGACAATAGAAATGAGCCATTCGTCTATGATCCTCCCTCTGGTTATATGGGGTACAATGGGGGGGGGGGGTGGCTCTGGGGGGTCTGGTTGCACGCTAGGGGTCATCAGGCCTGTCCTCCCCATTGCTGGGTTTACAAGACAGGCCGTCACTGGTCCAGATACGCCCCCCCCCCTCCACCAAAACCCAGCGGCCCATGGGAGAGGCCAAGGCACGCACACACGGGCGGAGGAATCTGTTGCATTAACTCTTTGCCTGCGGATTCTGCCAAGGCGCAGCCTGCCACTGACGAGAATGACAAGATTTGTGTTTTCAGTGGGTTTTCCACCAGTGGACGCTGTTCGCTACCCTATGAATGATGCTTTCACTACCAGATGACGACAGACCCGGAATTGACGTCATTTTGTTTTTAAACGGCTAATTTACTTCCTGTTTATTTCCTGTGGGAAATAATATCCGTTCCTCTTGCTTTACGGCAAAAACAAGCCACATTCAACTGGCCACAGCTATGCAACGGGTTACCACGAGCGGACAATCTTTTTTTCCGGGACTCCCGAGACCCCTGTGTGTAATGAGGCGATCACCGTGAGGATGGCGATCACGGATAATATTCCATGATTTTTCAAAGGTCAGTAAAATCGCTCGTTTTCACTGGCAGTAGCGTCACACTATTAATCTGGCAGTTTAAAGAGTTAACAGGGTTCCAGGGGGTCCCTAGCCCTTACTGGTCTGTAGTTAGTCAGTTCAATTAACACTGAGGAATTTGTGGAGATTGGGGTCAAAGACATAAAAAAAGACCTATTGCCCAAATCATATCAAACTGGGGGTCCTTGAAATTCAAAAGGTTGAGACAAGTGTGTCAGCATGTCCTTCTCAACCACAACAGGGTCATCTAATGGCCCATATCTCTTGACCACCTGCCCCTCTCTGTCGATGAGAAACTTGGTGAAGTTCCATTTGATGTCGTTTCCCAACAGCCACGTCCCCTTGCCGTTGGGCTGTGCCTTCATCCAATTCCAGAGAGGGTGAGCGTTGTCTCCGTTCACCTCAGTCTTACTGAAGAGGTCGAACTCTGCGTTGTAACCTCTGGCAAACTCTTTGATCTCGGCGTCGGTGCCTGGCTCCTGCCTTCCAAACTGGTTGCAGGGGAAAGCCAGGATGCGTAAACCTTCCTCAGCGTACGAGGCGTGCATTCCCGCTAGCTGAGTGTAGTTCACTTTGGTCTTTCCTCATTTAGAGGCCACGTTAGTGACGATACAAACCAAGCCTTTGTACTTCTCTAGGGACACCTCGTTGCCGTCTATGTCCTTAGCGGAGAACCCACAGATGGACTCTCCTGTTTGCGCATTCGTTGCACTGTTCCCCATGGTTCCCAGCTCCTAAAACAAGCATTGACGGCTTCAATAGTACTTAGTACTTCGAGGCAAGTCAATGTCAGCACTATGACCTCATACCGATGACATCAGGGAATCTCCATAAATGGGATTTTGTGGAATGACTGATATTTTGGGAGAACTGCTGATCTGAACTTCCACACCGGGCACGGAACCCCCTCGGGTCGAGTGTTTAGTGCAGTATCCATAATCATAGTACTTGGAGGCCCATCTATGAGGACAGTATATTGATGACATCAGGGCACTCCATATATGGGGATTTGTTGACATTTGGAGCTCCGCTGATCCCACCGACTTCACACCAGGCACGGCTCTCCCTTAGGTCCTCTGCAGTCTGGGAAGCCATTCGGTTAAAAAAAAAGAAAAAAAAAGTATTTGTTTTTGCCTCTGGGAGCACGACCTCCTTTTTCGTGTTAAACAGGAACAGTTTATTCCTACTTCATGTTTAAGGTAATAGCACCGCCCGGTTCTGCTGTTGGCACACTCTAGAGATTTGGTCCTTGGTAGCACACACGCCGAGTTTGAAGTGTATCGGTCGGATGGTTCTCGAGATATGCAGGGATTATCATTATATATTATTTTTTTTGCGTCATTATTTGCTTTATTTTCTTTCTTGTTTGGGGGGGTTGGGGAAGGCCTTCATATCCTCCTGCTGTAAATGTTACTTTGTCTCTTCAGCATTTCCTCTGCGGTGTTGTCCGCTAAGCCTCTTCATTTCTATCAGGGTTTTCTTTTTCAAACAAAGCTAATATTTCATCATATGCATCTTGGCCGTTATAGTATCTTGGGCCTATTTTCACACACAGATCATCATCATCAATGTAGCGATCTGGTTCCTTGGCATATTCCCCATAGGAGACGTAGTGCCTTCTGAACGCTTCATAAGCAGCCTCAGGGTTGCTTTCATCGACTCTTCCACACAGGGAGATCGCAACCTGGATCGGCGGGGGTGGCGTTTGGGGTTCACTTGGTGGTATGTCCTCCGGCGGGGGTGGCGTTTGGGGTTCACTTGGTGGTATGTCCTTCGGCGGGGGTGGCGTTTGGGGTTCACTTGGTGGTATGTCCTTCGGCAGGGGTGGCGTTTGGGGTTCACTTGGTGGTATGTCTGTCGGCGGCGAGACGCTCGTGTCTGCAATGTTTGGTTCGGTCTGCTCCTCCTCCATGTCCTTCCGCTGCTCCCACCACCTTTCAAGATTTCGAGGATCCTGAGCGAACACCTTCATGTCGCTCAGCCACTTCAGCACTAGCTCATTCTCTACACCGTCAATTAAGGAGTCCAGCCGTGCAACAATTTCGTCTGACTCGTCCGCCATGTCGTTGTGCAGCAGTCTGGCGTCGCGTTGGAGTTGAATGGTCGGAACACGCGCGCTGAGCCTGTTGTACTTGGAGGCCAGTCTATGGCGTCATATTGAAGACATCGGGGATCACCATATGGGGGATTTGTGGATTTATAGATCGTTTTGGAGATTTGCTGATCCCACTGACTTACACACCTGGCACGCCACCCCCTTGGGCCTCGGCAACACATACGCAGAGTTAGAAGTTGATACGTACGTCCTCGAGAAACACAGAAATGCACTGGCATGCCCAAATATGGGCATATCGGTCGGATCGTCGGTTCATAACAACCACCTATCTGGCCGGGTACCACACTCCCTCAGGTCCTCGCAGATGTGTGCACCGAGTTTGAAGTCAGTTGGTCACATACATGGGCAATTGGGCATAGCGGTTGGATCGGCGGTTCTGGACAATCGGACTTCTGAGATGTTGTGCTTCAAGGTAGCCATCCGGTCTTGTGCTGTGGGGGGCTGTAGGAGAGATGACAGGGTTTCCTTTATACATGGTAGGGTACACCACACCATGCACCATAATCCTGGAGTGGAACCAATGTATTCAAAGTAGGTCATCAGCATGACAGGGAGTGCTCTGCTTGTAACATCAGAACCTCAACACCACTCAAAGAAGGAGAAGGAGCAGAAGGAGCGAGTGCATTTTCCGGCAGCGGATGCTGGTGCGGAACTGCCGGTGGAGGAGCGGCAGCTGCCGGCAGTGACTGCCGGCGGCGGAGCGGCAGGCTGTCGGCGGAGGAGCGTCAGTCGCCGGCGGTGGAGCGGCAGCGTGGAATCAGTAGGACTATAGCCTACCAATCCTTGTAATAAAATATTACTGAGGTTAGGGTTAGGGGTTAGGGTTAGGTTTAGGTATAGTTTTACTGAGGTTAGGTTTAGGGGTTAGGGTTAGGTTTAGGTATAGTTTTACTGAGGTTAGGTTTAGGGGTTAGGGTTAGGTTTAGGTATAGTTTTACTGAGGTTAGGTTTAGGGGTTAGGTTTAGGCATAGGAAACTGCCGCTCCGCCTCTGCTGCTGCCGCCCCGCCTCCCGGCACCTGCCGCTCTGCCGCCGGCTTCACGCTGCTCCCCCGCCGGCAGCCCGCTGCTCCGCCGCGGCATCTTCTGCTGCCGGAAAATGCACTCGCTGTCCCTCCCAAAGAGACCTGCCTATCATTATGTTAGCAGTGTACCTTTCCGTAGAGACACATAATGTGACCAAAAGCACACAGGGACAGTGTATGCCAGCTGCAACAAACACATGGTTTGCAGTGCTCCCATGAGGCCTGGAATCTGGGGGTAGGGTAATATTCAACACACGTCCTCAAAAACAATATAAAGATTTTATTTTTTTTCCCAGCATCACCAACTCATCCATCTGCCAAACCAGGAACATTGCCAAAATGACTTATTTCATTTTCTGATTCACAAACTGACCTGAGCTTCTGTAATTCCCTATTTTCCGGACTAACACGTAAATCTATGAACCGCCTCCAACATACTGCAGCTAGGGTTCTCACGAGAACCAGAAAATACAACCACATTACCTCTGTTCTGGCCTCCCTGCAATGGCTACCTGTGGCATTCAGAATAGATTTTAAAATGGCATTGTTTGTTTTTAAGTCACTGAGCGGCCTTTTCTTTTTAAATAACTGAACAAAATAAAAAATATTATTACAATTGTAAAATACCACTCTTTGCTAAACATGTAGCATTATGGTGCGCTATAGGTTAAAATGGTACGTTGTCATTAAGAAACTAGTATAATAGCACAGGTCCATCGCATAGTTTAATATGAAAGTGGCTGCATGATTTTCATACTAGGATTTTCATACTAGGAAGATGTTTCAAAGATATCAATTTATAACAGAGCTTTGCTACATAATTTGCCATTTGTGTCTTTCATGTGTTTTAGAGATACGTGTTATATAATAAAGTCTGGGGGAAAAAAGCCCTTCTACAAAGTAACTAGTAGGCTAACTCAAGTTTTCAAATAATTGTAGTGGAGTAAAAGTACAATATTTGCCTCCGAGATGTAGTGGAGTAGAACAAGTACTGAAAATTGGAAATACTCCAATAAAGTAAAAAATACCAGCCAAATGGAACCTTACAATTCTGTAACTCCAAGAGTGTACAAATGGATCCAAAATGGACCCGTATGCAAACTGGGGGGGTTGAATGGAACTCGCCATGTTGTGAAATGACGATATTAGCAGGATTTATCCGTGCACAGCAGCCTGCCTTGCTCTGAGCCGCGGTCATTAAATAAATCCTTGGATCAAACAACTGCTACTAGAGCTACAGTATTGTGTTAGGGGTGGAAAGTAACTAAAGTAGCCTATATTTACTCAAGTACTGTACTTTAACTGCATTTTTTAGGTATCTTTACTCTACTGGAGTTTCCATTTTTCAATTCTTTATACTTCTACTCTACATCTCAGAGGGAAATATTGTACTTTTTCTCCACTACAATTATTTGACAGCTTTAGTTACTAGTTACTTTGCAGATTTGGATTATTAAGACAAAACATAATACATTAACCAGCTAAGCCCTATTTTATACTTTGGAAATTCGAAGATAGCTTTGCCACGCGTTGTGAGCTTCTGCTATTTTCAAAGGAATGTTGTGGAATGGGACATTCCGCATAATGAGTACTTTTACTCAAGTACTAGTAACTAAAGTTTTCAAATAAATGTAGTGGAGCAAAAGCACAATATTTGCCTCTGAGATGTAGTGGAGTAGAAGTACTGAAAATCGGAAATACTCAAGTAAATGTACTTAGTTACTTTACACCACTGGGTATTTGTAGAATCGGCCTCAGGTCTAGGTTAAAAGGTAACACAGCAGCGACAGTGCTGAATAATTCATTTCTTGCCTGTCAGTCGGGAGGCCACCGAGGGAAACGTGGGAAACATAGCTAATGCCGCATGCGTTTTAGAGATGAGATTGGATTTGAATTCATTACATTTCCTTCCACGGAACATGAAAGATGTGAACCTATACATTGGCCTACTATGTGCTTTAATTGAACTGACATGCAGTGTCCCAATAGATCCACCCATGCACAAAAACGTGCTCAAAGGACGGTGTAAATAAAGATCAGTCGAACCATTATTGAACGTACGAGTCTATTTCACACTCTACATTTTTTATAGGATGCCATTTTTTTAACCCATTGAATCCGGGAACACGTCTCTGTCATTTTTAGATTTCTTTGGCTGTTCAAAAATAGCAGATCTACAAGCTCACCGAGTGCCCCGCTATGAGCTTGTAGATCTGCTATTTTTGAAAAATCTTGAAAAGTTGTGCAAATCTTTGGGTATACATGTTTTTTTAAAGCGAACATTTATAAACAAATCTTTGCATCTGGGCGTTCCTGGAACAAAATATTTTACAAATGTTAAATAATATATATTCAAAGATTTGCACACATTTTCACAATTTTTCAAAAATAGCAGATCTACAAGCTCATAGCGCGGCACTCGCTATGAGTTTGTATATCTGCTATTTCTGAATAGCCAAAGAAATCTAAAATGACAGACATGCGTTCCCGGATTCAATGGGTTAAAAGAACAGAGGGGGGAATATTGGAATAAAGAGGGAAAGTACTTTTTATTCTTAACATGAACAGCGTTGAAATTCAACAAACAGATCGATGGACTTTATTGATCCCGGGGGAAATTCAGTTGTCAGTTGTCAAACCAGGATGTGAAACTTCAGACTGTTCAGGATTTATTGAAAGGATTTCCCCTTGAGAAGCGGCATCTCATTTGCAAGGGGGTCCCATAAACTCATGCACAACATAAGACATAAGAACATGCAATATAATACAATACAAGTACACGGTCACGGAGACATTCATACACTGATAGCTTGCTCACCCTCTCTCAGCCGCACCACCAACCATCAGCTGTTGAAGGGCAAGAACACTTTGGTAGAGGTTTGGGTTGTGTGGTTACCATTGCCATGATGTAACTCCAAAGGTGGACAAGAAATCAAAAATAATTGCTCCAGTGATTAGAAGTTGATTCAGACAATAAAGAATATCACCAAACCCAGTACTGTACTGTTAACTTCCTGTTCCTGTTTTTATTAGGAAGAAAACCCGGACTGGATCCGTGGATCCGTGGATCCGGATCTTCAAATAGTAAAATCAACAGGAAGTTAACATTTTTATTTCAAAAACAACAGTACCGGGATTGGTGATGTTCTATATTGTGTTAATCAACTTCAAGTCAATGAGGAGCATATTTTGAAGTATCAATTTCTAATCACTGGAGCTTTTTTTTCCTCTTCTTGTCCACCTTTGGAGTTACATCATGGCAAGGTAACTACACAACCCAAACCTCTACCAAAGTGGCCTTTCCCTTTAAACAACAAAAGAGAAAGTAGGGTACAAAATAAAGAATAAAGATAGGTCAAATACAAATACATCAGCGTATATCTTGTCAAAGTACATCAGTGAATGACCTATAAGTACAGGCAATTTAAAAACAGTTGCATCAAGAGGTAAATATAAGGAAGTTCTGAGGTGACAGAAGCTTTCAACTACTACTAAAAAAAACTGCTGAACTGAACCGCTCCAACAGCTTTGATCAGTCACTGTCTTCCAGAGAATTCCAGTATCTCTCTTCCAATGTAATCAAGTGGGACATCAGTCTCTAGTATCAGACCACTGACAATGGCTTTCATCAGATTTTGGAGGCGGAGGAGGGGAATGGAGTGTAAAACATTAACCCTTTAGTTCAGTGAAAGCTGGTGGGATGTCGGCAGTGGTAGAAAAATAACTCAAATGTTTTACGTAAGTAAAAGTATCAATACTGCAATGTAGAAATACTCTGTTACGAGTAAAAGTTCGGAATTCAAAATGTACTTGAGTAAAAGTATAAAAGTATTGGCATCAAAATGTACTTAAAGTACCAAAAGTAAATGTAGTCATTGTGCAAAATGTTTTCAAGTGTATAAACATCTTTTGAAAATAGCAGATCTACAAGCTCACAATGCGTCGCATAGCCACGCAATGTGAGCTTGTAGATCGGCTATTTTCAAATGGCCGAAATGTATATAGGACTGAAGTGGTTGATGTATGTTTTACTCAAAATCTACAAAGTAACTAGGATCTCAAGTTTTCAAATAATTGTAGTGGAGTACAACGTACAATATTTGCCTTTGAGATGTAGTGGAGTAGAAGTACAAGTATTGGAAATTGGATATAGGCCTACTCAAGTAAAGTACAAATACCTCAAAATTGTACTTAAGTACAGTACTTTAGTAAATGTACTTAGTTACTTTACACATGGCGGGGTTGAGCATGTGGGCTGATGTGATGCATGATGAGATGTAAGGCGTTCTGCAGGCTTGGAGGCAATGGGAGGGAAAGGAGAGAACAGAGAGAATGTGCAGTATATCATCCATCGCTGTTGGGCAGAAACCTCTTATCTCCATTCATTTCCTTATGTTTTTTTCCGTAAACGAATGGCCTATACTTGCTCATACTACGGTTTCACCCAAAAGTATCAAAAATAATAGCAGATCTGCAATTTTTGCAAATTGTTTCTTTTGAATCTTGAAAAATAACAGTTTTGGACATACTGTATGCGGTTTCAACAGCAACAATAAATGTAGTAGTATATGTATGTAAGTATGTTGTATTAGGGCTGGGCAATTAATCGAAGATATACCGAAACCGATATTAAGAAGCAATAATTGACTTAACTCATTGGCCGCCATTATCGCATTAATGCGATCTAATAAATAGCACGCCTGGCCACCAGGATCGCATTAATGCGATCTATGGTCTTTATTGATCTTTATGCTCTGATCACTTTATTCTGTTATGAATCAGGCTAAGTTTCAGGTTCCACTTACTTCAACCACCACTGCATCCGGTTTCATGACTTGGGTTCCGTTTCCGGTTTTACATTTTTCCCCCCAGTCATTTTCGACCATAATAGGGAAACAAACGGTTTTTCACACGCTATAAAAAACGATCGGAGACCTCCCCTCCTATAATCTATGGTCTGGGTGACGAACAGTCATCCCCGTTGTGTATCACATCGTAATTTTCGCCGATCACAGAATCTGAGACATTTCACTTCCGGTTCATGTGTTTGACTGTGTGAGTGGGTGTGGCGGGGGGCGAGTGTGATCGAGAGGCGATCAAGCTGGTATGTGCTGCTCTCTAGTGGTGGAACGATCAAAACGATTCAACTGTCCAGATAGACTTTCTATATGTGAATTAAATAACAAAATAACGAAACAAAAAAACACGAAAATCGCTGGCAAGGGCTGCTATGAACGAGGTTTTAACTCTGGCAGTCAATGTAATCTGGCTCGTCGTCGAATCCTCCTTTTATGGAAAAAACACTTACCTCCTTCAAACGCATCATGGTTATGGGATTTAATGACATTTTTTAAACTAGAAAAGATTCAATTTGCTGTCCATTCAATTTGACATTTTTTATAAACACTGGCAGCCTCTCATCTCCCACTTTGATGCACTACAAACCATCTACCTGATTAGATAAACCACCCGAAATTTTAAGGTGTGGATTCTGAGTTCCGAATCACAACCCATGAGGTGCATGCACCATTCGAGGCAGAGACAACATGCTGTGTTCACTCTTTCTTTTTCTTTCGTTTCTCTTTTTTCTTTTTTTCTCTTTTCTTCTTTTTTATTCTCACTTCTCTTATTTATATTTTTATTTTTATTTTTCCTTCTTTTCTTAACATTTTTATTTTCCCTTCCCCTCTTCCTCTCGTTTAATACTAAGGGGTGGGTAGGCTGGTGGGCAGGTAGGGAGGGGGTATTTGGGAGCAGGGGGATAACCGAAGGGGATGTTTCACAAGAAAGCACTGACCTTGACCTTGAAATTGCTGGTAAACCTGTAAACCTGCCAGTAAATGTATTTATGCGATATTATGTTCTATATATTCATATATAGGTATGTGATGTACAACTGCAAAACTGTGGAATAACATTTAAATATATTTAAAAAAATCTGTCTCTTGTAGGTTAATCAATTAATTGAGAAGCATTTTTTTAATATATATTAATAAAACGTTTTTTTAATATATACATTTAGTTTTTCTCATGTATCTCCTAATCAATTAGTCTGATTAACCACGTAACCTGTATTATACTTGGTTGTACTATGGTGGCGTAATTCTTTTTAGAAAATAGCCGATCTACAGGGTTAGGGAAGGAAGTAAGGGAGGTTGCAAGGAAAGGGGACTAGTGAAGGTAGCAGTGTGCTACAGGGGCAGAGCCCTCTTTCAGTCTGGCTTGGACAAATCACTGATCAAAGCTCTGATGATAGTCCTCTGTGACGGCCAGAGGTGGAAGAAGTACTCAGATTATTTACTTAAGTAAAAGTAGCGATACAACAATATAAAAACACTCGACGTGCTGTGAGCTCGTCGAGGCACCGAGTGCCGCACTATGAGCTTGTAGATCTGCTATTTTTTTTAAATCGTGAACATTTGTGTAAATCTTTGCTTCTGGGGGATTCTACAAATGTTTTCTAAATCCTAACAGTTCTTTTGAAAAAAAACTATGTTGCTATAATATAACTGGTTCTCAAACTTTTTTCATGTCAAGGACCCCCAAAATTATATGTATTTGGCCGCGGACCCCCATCTCAAAATATGCTCTTCCAGGGACCCCCCAGAAGCAAATATTTGAGTTAAAAATTTCTTTAAAAATATATATATATTCAAAGATTTGCAAAGAAAATCACGATTTAAAAAAAATAGTAGATCTACAAGCTCATAGCGCGGCACTCGGTGCCGCGCTATGAGCTTGTAGATCTGCTATTTTTGAATAGCCAAAGAAATCTAAAAATGGCAATTGAGATTTTTCAGCGCATGTCCCCCCAGAATATAGGCATGCCGGGATTCGCACAGCACTTGAGTAAATGTACTTAGTTACTTACCTCCCACCGCCTCAGGGATTCTGAAAGTGGGTTCCAATCTCAGTTCACTGGGTGTATATTGACTACTAGATTACACTAAGCTCAGGAATATAGCTTTCCCAGCAGGTTAAGTGGTTCTGGGCCCGATGTGTGTGACAGGTTGCAGGAAGTATCGGATGGCAAAGAGAATACTGTAGACATTAGCCCACTAGACTGATTTAGAAAGGAATCAATGCGCGCTCTTTCTTCATTATGGTAATGCAGTGGATCAGCCATTCCCATCCCAACCTGTGGGCCGGGAGCCCCGTGAGGATATGGGTCCCCAAATAATTGGCAAGATTTCAATGATAATATAACATTAACCCATTAAGACCTGAGGCCGATTTTTTTTTAATAGTTTCTAAATCCTAACGCTTAAAAAAGATGTTCACCATTTTTCAAAATTTTTCAAAAATAGCAGATCTACAAGCTCATAGCGCTATGAGCTTGTATATCTGCTATTTTTGAATAGCCAAAGAAATCTAAAAATGACACACAGATGCGTTCCCGGTCTCAATGGGTTAATATAAAAATCTAAAGTAGGAATTGAAAAAAATCCCAAAAAGGGGCACACATCCAAAATTTCAAATCAATGGAAGATTTGTTTATTGGTGTGTGCCAATAAAAAAGTGGAAATGTGAGTACTTTGTCTTCCGTTGATTAGAAATTTTGGATGTGCGACCCTTTTTGGAGATTTTTTCAACTCCTACTTTTGATGTGTAAACTGGATTGTGGGTCTAGCACTTAAACTGAGAAACCCCATTGTTGATGCGCAACCTCTTTTTCTTATTTTATTAATATAAACATATTTAAAAAATAATAATACTAATAAATAAATACAAATTAAACCTTGAAAAAATTACTTCTACTGTATGTGTCAAGCCGGAACACAATCAATTGATTGATCATTAAAATAAACATGCTCATGGGTGGGTCGCGACGCTTTCAAGATGTTCAAGTGGGCCCAGATCCCCCAAAAAGTTTTCATACTGTGTTCTAAGCATTATATTTGACACTGTCTCAACATACAACCACTAATTCAAATATTACATAAAATGTTTCTATCATATCTGTCGAGTGAGTATGAGATGCATGGCATGGTTTGATCAATCATTTTAACCACATGAACTCTATTCTTGACATGTCATAATACAGTAGGCGAACATTCAGGGAAAGAACTGAACTCTACAAACTCTACAAACTCACAACCTCGAGGGCTTGTAGATTGGTTTATTTTTAGCGAAGAGATTTTCTGTAAAAATGGAAAAAGAGGAGGCTGCGTATAGACCCCTACAGGAGTCTCCCCATCTCTCCTGCTCTTCAGTAAACAGTCAGGATACCTATTTTATCCAATCAGGAGAGAGAACTTGCACAGAATACAGATGAAACAAGTGAAATTGGAACAGATGGCACTAAGAAATGAGCAGACACAATTGGAACTGGAACACTATCAAATTGAAGCTGATAAATGGGTATGGACATTTTTAAATACACCTGAAAATGTATTTTCTGTTTATTATAGAGCCAGAAAGACGGGGAGGCCTCTGTTACTGAACAAACACTCTATAACCATGCTTACTATCAGAATATAGTGCTTTAATCTTTTAACAAAAACACATCACTTACCCTACCTACTTTCTAGTTGCTCACTGGTAGGTTCTACCTGTGATCCTAGTTTACTGAGGCACACTGTCTCTCTGCATTTGATGTATGTGTTTACCTTGCATATTTTAAGTTGCTCTGGATAAGAGCGTCTGCTAAATGCCTAAATTGTAAATTGGTAGCCTACAGTTTCCACTTTCCAGACAACCTTTAAAAATCAATGCACTCAGACTCAGAGCTAGCCACAACAGGGAAGATTGATTGCTTTTTATCGATTCTGATATCTGTACTACTACCACCCTTCAATCAATCGGTTTGGACAGTGTAGTAGGCAAAGTAGGGCATTGATCACATACAGTGAAGTAATGGATGAGCTCTTTGGCTACTGATAGACAACACTGTGCGGCTGTTGAAACTTCAGTAAAAGTATCAATACTGCAATGTAGATATTCTCTGTTACTTAGTAAAAGTCCGGAATAAAACATTTACTTGAGTAAAAGTACAAAAGTATTGGTATCAAAATATACTTAAAGTACAAAAGTAAAAGTACTCATTATGCAGTATGTCCCGGCCATTTCACACGTTCTAAAATGTCTAAAATGTCTAAGAATCTTTTGAAAACAGCATATCTACAAGCTCACAATGCGTCGCGATGCGACGCATTGAGAGCCAAAATGTATATAGGGCAGAAGTGGTTAATACTGTTTTGTCATAATAATCAAAATCTACAAAGTAACTAGTAACTAACGTTTTCAAATAATTGTAGTGGAGTAAAAGTACAATATTTGCCTCTGAGATGTAGTGGAGTAGAAGTAAAAGTACTAAAAATTGGAAATACTCCAGTGAAGTAAAAGATACCTCAAAATTGTACCTAAGTACAGTACTTCGGTAAATGTACTTAGTTACTTTACACCACTGCACAGAGGGGGCGGAGCAATGGGTGCGCCACACATGGTCTCTGGTGTGGCTATTCTGATAGCAGACCCCTGACCGGTTTAGTGCGGATCGGAACAACAGTGCGCCTCGCAGGTCCACATGCTACGTTTGTGACGTCCACCCACCGTCGGTTGACCCTCTAGGCAATTTTGATATAGGATTAAGGCATATAAGGCGTATTTAGCCAGGGATCCTATTACCTGCCAAACACGAGTAAAACCGTTGTTGAAAAATACACCCGTTTACCGCCAACAACGAGTATAACCGTTGTTCAAAAAAAAATAATCCACACAGAACCAGAGATATCGCGATCCAAAGATTTCTAGCTCCATTCACTCCTTGGTTAACTTATTACTTTAAAATCCTGTATCTCGGCTCCTGTGTACTTTTTTTTTTTACCATGTTATTTTGGGTGAAACATGCTATTTTCAACTGGCTGCAATTATGGAACGGATTACCGCAATCGGATTTTTTTTCCCACGATTCTACGAGACTCCTGTGTGTGTGTAATGAGGGGATCACCGTGAGGACGGTGATCACGGAAAATATTTTGTGACTACTTAAAAAATTGTTAAAAAAGGTTAAAACAATGCTGGCATTGGGGGAAGTAAAAAAAAAAAAACCCTCTGGCGGGGAATGTGTTAAGAACCAGTGTGGTGGGAAACAATAAATAATGTTTAATTGTTTCATGTCTGGTGAAGTGGGCTTGATACAAAGGAAGCTCGCAGTATCTTTGCCCCCCCGCCATTGAAAGTGAGATTGATAGTACAGATATGGGAATCGATAACAACAATCAATCTTAGTCTCTGTTGTGACTATCTGGGAGGCAATGAGAAAATGAAATAAGATTCCCATCCTGATCCATTACATTGTATAAGATAAGACCATGAAGATACATGTATTCAAGTCAGATTTAGGTAGAGTATCCCCATGAAAAAGTGTCTGTGACTCTGATGCTTATTATTGTCTCCGCCAGGCCGAAAGGCATGGCGAGAGAGTATGTTTTACCCCCTGTCCGTCCGTCCGTCCGTTTGTGTGTCCGTCCGTTTGTGTGTCCGTCCGTCCATCTGTCTGTGAACAGCTAATCTCTGGCACCGTTGGCCCGGTCACTGCAAAACTGTGCACACACACTCCCTGGATGCCAATTCAGAACCTCTGCCCCAATTTTTTTACATGGACCTGTTATAGCGCCACCAGGAGGCCAATTTGTGCAAAACCCATTATTTCATATCACTCCTACAGATTTTATCCAAACATCACGCAAATCAGTACACAGTATCTCTATAGTCATGTGATCAACACGGATCTGTCAGATTAGCCATATTCTATCTTCATTGGCTACAGTTGCCTTCCAAAGTTTGCAGTTTTGGTCCATTTTGAACTAAATGCCTCAAATCATGAACGCAGCTTGCGATTTCCGTGAAATTTCACACGCACATTCCCACTATGCCGAGGAACAAATGCCACTTGAACGTTTTCAAATCAGCCTCATGGTGGCGCTATAAAAGGCCAATTTGCATTTGTAAGTGTAACTGCACCGATCTGCGTGAAACTTTGCACGCATACTCCCTAGAGGCCAAGGAAAAACATCTGCCCTGCATTTTTCACATTAGCCTTTTATAGCGCCACCAGGAGGCCGACTTATGTAAAACACATATTTTGAGATTAAGCTTTCATATTTTATCCAAATTTCACGCAAATCGGTACACATGATCTCTATAGTCATGTGATCAAGATGGATCTATTTGATTTTTCATATTCCATCCTGATTGGCTAACATTGACATCTAAAGTTTGCAGGAGTGGCCCGTTTTGAACAAAATGCCGCAAATCATGAACGCAGCGTCCGATTGTGGTGGAACTTTGCACGCACATTCGCACTACGTTGAAGAACAAACGCCACCCTTTTCACATTGCCCTATTATAGTGCCACCAGGAGGCCGATTCATATTTTTTATATTACTCCTACATATTTTGTCCAAACATCATGCAAATCAGTACACATTATCTCTATAGTCAAATGATAAAGATCATTCCGTCCGATTTTTTATATTCCATCCTGATTGGCAAATTCTGAACATTGCTGGCCCACAATAACCTACCTGACCTGGCGGAGACCTGTGCTCCGAGGAGCACTTTTTCTAGTTTATTATAGTGTGTCTGCAAATGATAAGACCATTGGGCCATTCGCCCACGAAAGGCAAATCACACTGACACAAAATATGCAGGATCAGCAGTGGTCTAAATTTACCTTTTGCCACAGAGAAAGATATACAGTATATAGATAGAGATAGATATTTGACCATCATACTGGACCCATAGTAACAACAGTGCAGGCAGAGTTTCTACAGAATCCTTACTGTAGTCAACATCAATACTGACACTTTTTATGCTTTTTTTCAAAAAACAAGCCACATTGAAACGGCCATAACTCTGGAATGGAGGATCACGACCGGACAATGTTTTCCCCCTATACTACGACACCCCTGTGCGTGTAATGAGCCGATCTCCGTGAGGACAGAGGTCACGGAGAATATTCCATGATTTTTCAAAGGTACAGTAAAATCGCTGTTTTCGCCGGCAAGAGGACTGGAGACGGATGAATGAATTCATTCCTGGCAGTGAAAGAGTTAATAAGAGTATTTTGTCTCCAGAAATGGAAAGACAATGTTCGAATGTAAGAAGCAGGGCAGGCATGGCAAAAAACTGCTATAGGGCCTATAGTATCGGCCACCATGCCTAACAGCACAGGACAGGTCCCACACAATCTATGTAACTTGCTGTGAGGTGAAACCATCTCATCAGGACTGTCCTGAGCACCACACACACACACACGCACACACGCACGCACACACGCACGCACGTGCACACAGCCAAGCATGAGCCTGCATACTCACACACCTGACTCACATGCACGTTCGCAGCCCACCCGTCTGACCACTTGTTAAGTGGACAGATGGGTGGGCCGCGTGCTTTTTCGGAGCGTGCTTATTTTAACGATCAATCGATCCATTGTTGGCTTGGATCAGATGAAGACATCACAATGAAGACATGTTTCTTCTGGGGTTTTAAAGGAAATGACTGTGATTAGTTTTTTTTTACATAATGTCATGGAGAACCGGAGTTGTACTTTGACCACTTTTTTATATCTACTCTACATCGAGGAGGACCTCAAATGGGAGACGCACTCCACACACGTGAGGAAAAAGGCTCAGCAGCGACTGTACTGGCTCCGCCGCCTGAAGAAGCTCGGAGTAGGACGTCGCATCCTCAGGCTATACTACAACAGTTCTGTCGAAGGCATCCTAACAGGCTGTGTCACGGCCTGGTACGGGAACTGCACTGCCCGAGAAAAGATCAGCCTACAACGAGTAGTGCGATCGGCAGAGCGGATAATGGGAATCGAGCTCCCAGCGCTCCAGGAACTGTACAAAAAGCGGTGCGTGGTCAAAGCCAAGCGCATCATCAAGGACAAGCACCACCCAAGTCACAGACTGTTCAACCCCCTACAACGACCGCGACCGGGCAAGGGGCTCTACCGCAGTATCAAGAGTTCCACCACCAGGTACTGGTGTAGTTTCAATCCGGCTGCTGTCAGAATGCTGAATGGGGCATAAGCCTGAATGAGGCATAGGCCTTGTTCAGCAGCCTGACAACAGGCAGCGCAGACTTTTTCTGGCTCTTCCTGAACACACCTGTGGATTATACCAGGGACAATGACTTGGACTTTAGCCCCCCCTCGGACACACCTGTGGACTACACCAGGTACAAATGACTTTTTGTTGCACTCCCTCATGGAGCTACATGCGGATTATACTAGGGTCAGTCCACTCTAGGTGGACACGCACTGACCTTTTGCACCTTAATCCCTTGTATAACGCACTGACTTTTTTTTTGGTCTTTTTAATTGTGCTCCTTTTCCTCTAAGCACCTTAACGTCCATTGTCTATCATGCACAGTATAAGTATAACATGCACAGTATACAATACATTGCTGCTATGCTCAGGCACCTTAGTTTAGTTTTTTTAGTTTTTATTATCTCAGGTAATTTGTAAATATGTAGATAACTTGTCTGGCCTTCTGTTGCTCTCTTGTTTTGATCTCCTTCCCACTTACCCCCCACCCTCTTCTTCTCCCCCCCCCTCTTCTTTCTATGGAAACTAACGTTGCGATGGGAACGATGTACAAAAAAGAATTTCACCCACTTTTTTACCTTGTAAACCTGTGATGTGACAATAAAACTGATTCTGATTCTGATTCTGATTCTGATTCTGATTCTCTACACCAAATCTCTCGGCAAAAAATTACCGATCTACAAGCTCACAACGTGTCGCATTCGCGACACGTTGTGAGCTTGTGTGTTATTTTTGTGATAATTGTAAGAGCGCTCGGGCCTCAGGTAGTGCAGTGATAAAGTGCCGGCCCACCGGTTGTGGGTTCGAATCCATTGATAATAGCTATTAATAATAATAATATACATTATCATTCAAATAATTGGGGGCCCACTTGCAATATCCTTATGACCCACCAGTGGGCCCCCGCCCACAGGTTGAAAACCACTGCCCTAAAGCAGTGATTCTCAAACTTTTTTGTGCCAAGGACCCCCAAATTGATATATATTTGGCCGTGCACCCCCATCTGAAAATGTTTCGTGCCAGGAACCCCCAGAAGAAAAGATTTATGTTAAAAAAAATCTAAATGATTAAACATTTTCGATATCTTTCAAACATTTTCAAAAATAGCAGATGTTTCGTGCCGCGCTGCGAGCTTGTAGATCTGCTATTTTTGAATAGCCAATATATAAATGTATAACGTGGTTAAAATTATTGTGACGCTACGTTAACTACTTTTGCTGGGGACCCCCCGAAGGACCCCTGAGGGTCCCCGAACCCGACGTTGAGAACCAATGCCCTTAAGATTCTAGGCAGTGGAAAATGAGCAGCACAGGAGGGGGGGTGTTGAGTCAATTAGCGTCGAAGCCACAGGAACAGATGGGGAAGCTGTGTCAAATTAACAGGTAAAGGACTTGAGGCACAACGCACTCTTCTTCTCCTGACCAATGATGCTGGCTACACATCAGTCATCTCTTCTTCTCTGGTTCAATAATGTTTGCTATAGATCAATCTGTCTCTTTCTTCTCCGGTCTAATACTTCTGGCTACAGATCAGTCTTGTTCATCTCTGGTCCATTATTCCACAAAGACCGGGAACGCATCTTTGCTTCTGGGGGTCCCTGGAACAACATATTTTAACAGGGGTCGGTGACCAAATACATATGATTTTGGGGGTCCTTGACATGAAAAAGTTTGAGAACCACTGATATAATAGCAACATAAGTTTGTCTGAAAACTGATAGGATTTGGAAGAAATTTGTTAAGATTTGCAAAAATGTTCACGGTAAAAAAAAAGAAAAAAAAGAAATAGCCAAATAAATCTTAAAATGACACACTATGCGTTCCTGGTCTTAAATGGGTTAATTAGCATAAAACCTAGGGCCTTGTGTTTGTATAGTACCTCAGCTTATTCCAGTGTTTCTCAAAACATCTTCATCTCAAGGACCCCAAAAGTATTTTGCCATGGAACCCCATCTGAAAAGGTTTTGTACCCAGTGAGTAAGAGAAGATGTGTTTCTAAATTAGCTGAACTACAAGCTCACAACGTTATGAACTTATATATCAGATATTTTCTAATATCTAGGGCTTCATTGTCTGTTCCTCTACTGGGGATCCTTCCGGTACCTTCTCAAGGACCCCCTGGGGGTCCCCGAACCACACTTTGAGAACCACTGCCTTCCACACACATGTTGCACATACTGTAACTGCATGCGTGCAAAAAATAGTTGCAGACTTCAGCAAACATGCATGGGACGGGACCACAGGAGGCATTAAGCCTTCATACTGGATGATCAGTATTAGACATACAGCGGGGCAGACTGTCAAGGCAGTCACTCTGACTTAACATCACAAGGTATTTAAAGTCCATGACTATGTCCATGTAATGTCACCCAGCAGGCAGGGTAACATTCTTAAGAAATGTTGCACATTTATAACACTTTTTAACCCATTAAAACAGGGAAAACATCTGTGTCATTTGAGGTTTTAGCGAAAAAAGCATTATTCTATACTTTGGCTATTCAAAAATAGCAGATCTACAAGCTCGTAGCGCGTCACTTAGTGCCGCGCTACGAGCTTGTAGATCTGCTATTTTTGAAAAATCTTGAACATTTTGTAAAATCTTTGAATATATATATTATTTTAAAGCGAAAATCCGTGCTTCTGGGGGTCCCTGGAACAAAATATTTTGAGATGGGGTTCGGCGGCCAAATACATATATCTTTCGGGGTCCTTGACATGAAAAGGTTTTAGCACCACTGATATAGCAACATACGTTTTTCAGAAATCTGTTAGGATTTAGAAGACAATTGTAGAATCGACCTCAGGTCTTAATACAGTACTGTATGTTAAAAAAGCTGGATTTTCAGGGCAGGGACAGAGTGGTTAGGGCGTGTACCACATAGTCTCTGGTAACTGACAGCGAGTCCTCGGTTCCATTACCCGGCTGGGCAGACCATTTGCTGCACGTCAACCCCCAATCAATCAATCAAACTTTATTTATAGAGCACCTTTCACACAACCTTATAGAGCACCTTTCACACAACCTTAACCAAAGTGCTGCACAGGTGAAAGCAAAGCAATACATCAAAACAAAGAACAAAAACACATAACATGTATAAAACACATGGCATGTAGGCCTATACATAGCCTACAGGAGACACAGACAAAGAGTGAGATTGTACATTTACACCTATGTACACAGAAGGTAGGAATGTTAGATAGGAGTTAAAACAGGAATTGTACATTGAGCACCGTGTAGGCTAAGCGCAAACAAAAAACGTAATATTTAGGATTGGATGTTGTTAAAGCCAGAGAGAAAAGGTGATTTATTTTAATTTTTAAATTTTTTACCCCACAATTTTTTTAACCCATTTTTTCACCCAGTGCCAATTGCCTAAGCATGTAATCCTGGGCGCTACTCTCTCTCTGCCAGCCTGGGGAGAGGCCCGAACTGAGCTCAAGCTTCCTTCAACACATGAGGAGTGAGCAGGCCGCTTCTTATCACCTGACAGGGGAAGGGGGGGGGGGGGGGTTTCCCCGGTAGGACGTAGCGAGTGGAAGTAACACGTTATTCCACCAGTTCCTTTTCCCCTCCATCAGGATTACTGCATGTTTTTTGTGAGGGTACCTAGGAGACACGGGGAGAACATGCAAACTCCACACAGAAAGGCCCTTTCGCCAACCCCACCTAGGGTATGGCTGGGCACTGATGACGCGGAGGAGAGAACACGGTGAGCAAAGGTGAGTTTTAAGCAGATCTGATGTGGGGGGGGGGGATTGTTCCACAGCTCTGGGGCAGCCACCGCAAAAGCGCGGTCACCTCTGGTTTTGAGGGTTAGATTTGATGGCACAGTCAGCAGTGACTGGTCAGCAGAGTCTAAGAGCTCTGTATGGATTATGGGGCCTTAAAGTTCAGCCATATATGGGGGGCGGGGGGCAGACCATTGATAGATTTAAAAGCAAATAGCAAAACTCCCAGACTCTCTCCCTCCCTATTTCCCGTCTCTCTACACTGTGACTATTAATACAAAGCAAGAACTACTGCCCAATAGATGGAGAGGACCCATTCTATCATGTCAAAAGTCAGTGAAATGGTTCATGCATAATCCAAACACAGATCTTGGTATACTTGTAAACGGGTCATACATTATTGGCTGTCTGAATGATTAAGTCTTGTTGTCGGGCAGAAACCTCTTATCTCCATATTTTAAACGTTTTTTTTTTTTTTTGTAAATTAACAAGGCCCTACTTCAACATACAAGAGTGTCGCACTAAAGTATAAATAGCTGATCTACAAGCTCGCGAAAGAACGGTTCCTTTAAAAGGGAACCGTTTTAGAGATACAAGGTTTCCGCCCGTTCCCTGAAGATAAGCACTAATGAGCAGCAAGCCAGCCGTTATTGCAAAATACATAAATCCCAACAGGGTGATGCAAGAATCACCCCGAAGGGCGTTATTTCATGATTAGATGGTTTACTCACGATTACTGTATTACTGTAAGCAAGCTTAAATGACTGTAGCTCACAAGTTTCCAGTTCCATTAACAGATAGCAAACAGAGGCAGAGCGAGTGGTTTGCTATCTAGAAATGAATCATATACCCTGAAAAGTCCATATATCAGGCCGAAACCTTGGCTCTATATTAACATATTTTTTTGCATCATGGCTAACAGCAGTGCGGCCTCTTCCTTTTTCTTCAAAGTCTGCAGCACCGTGGTCAGCACCTCGACAATATTGGTGTGCGCTTTTTTTTGCCTGTTGCTTTTGCTATCTAGAAATAACAGACCAGAGAATGCTGTTGATTGACCAATCCGAATGCAGCCATTAAAGGGATATAGTTCACCCAAAAAATATGTTTTTTTCAATCGATTAGTCACCCCATGGAGACTTGAATTCATGGATATTTTTTTTGTTTTTGTCACAATCCTTTGTGTCTCCTACCGTAACCGCTGCCTACCGGTTCGCTGGTCATCAAATTATTGCCTTAGGAGTGCGACAAAAACTAAAAGATATCTATGAATTCAAGTCTCCATGGGGTGACTATTCGATAGAAAGGGGTGAACTATCCCTTTAAAACCAAGCCATGTCACATACAGTAGTACTGTATATGGTCGTGTGTCGGGTGAAAACCTTGTATGTCCAAAAAAAAAACGTTACTTTTCAGGAAACAGAAGAACCTGTGAACCTGTGTTCCAATGGATCCAATGTAGTTATTATTTAGTCTCAAGCTCTTGTTAATACTTTCCATTGGTTCAATATGTATGAATCCCACAGACACGCTTAACCACTTTCTAATATACTGTAGCAAAAATAGCCGATCATCTACAAGCTCACATCGGATTTTTGGCTACTTTCGTCTGACACTGTCGTATGATGTAAGTAAGGGCATTCTTTTACGGGGAAAAAGAACCTAACAAGTTGAAATATGGAGATACAAGGTTTCCACCAGACAGCAACGATATGTAAGGGATAATGAACGGGGTGATTAGACTCCGATATGATGCAGAGGGGTCTAATCATCACACTGAAGGGCTTTATTATTTCTCAGTAATGACAGGCTGACTGTTCATTATCCTGCTTATTACATGGATACTCACAGTAGCCCTACAGTGAAGATAATAGGTCCATTAATCCATTCAATGCGGGAACACATCTCTGTCATTTCAGATGTCCTTGGCTATTTAAAAAATTGCAGATATACAAGCTCATAGCGCGGCACCGAGTGCCGCGCAATGAGCTTGTAGATCTGCTATTTTTGAAAAATCCTGAAAATGCGTGCAAAGCTTTGAATGTATATTCTTTTAAGCGAACATTTGTAAAATGTGTTGTTCCAGGGACCCCCAGAAGCAACGATTTGAGTTAAAAATGTTGTTTAAAAAAATAAATGTATTCAAAGATTTGCACAAATGTTCAAGATTTTTCATAAATAGCAGACCTACAAGCTCGTAGTGCGGCATTCGGTGCCGTGCTATGAGCTTGTATATCTGCTTTTCTTTTTTAATAGCCAAAGTATAAAATAATGATTAAAGCGGTTAAAATCTAAAATGATGCTTTCCCGTAGTAGTAGGAGTAGACATTTAGGAGTTAGGTTTAGGGATTAGAGATATTAGAGATGCCTGATTTGCACTTGGTTGCAAACTGGTGTCGCGCACCGGAAAATAGCCGATCTACAAGCTCACAATGCAAGCTTGTAGATGGCTTTCGGCTTATCGTTAAAAATGCCAAATGTAGTTTTTTTAACCACTTAAACCCCAGCATCGTTATTGTGAGGAAAGCTTTTGCTGAAAATAGCAGATCGACAAGCTCACATCGCGACGCAACGCGACGCTTCGTGAGCTTGTCGCTCGGCTATTTTCAGCGAAAGCTTTCCCCACAATAACAGAAAACAGAGAAAACACTAGTATTGAGCCCTGAGGAACTACGGTTACCCATATGGGGTTTACGTGGTTAAATGGCATTCATGAAATCGCCGTCTTGAAATGTTGATGCCCTCACAAGTATAGCAATTACAAACGTGAGAGACATGAAAGACATGAAAGGGTTAATCATCTCATTTACAGGGTGCGGCGTTGGGGACCGTCCTTTACGACAGTGACACGACTTTGCATTCTCCGAAGGTTTTTGTTTAAAGGTCGCCGCCGGGAAGCCATTTCACACTGACATTTACACATGCTGCGGGGTCACATAAAGCATTTGAGAGGAAATGACATCAGCGGCGACATATAAATGGCATCCCGTTTGCATAGTTTAATTAGTGCACCCTTGTTTGTGTGTTTTAGGCCTGGGCAATTATAAAATCTAAATATGTTTTGACCAATTACCTCCGTATCATGACGTTAACATCATATTATGATAATAATATCTGTCTTTTCTTTTTCCTGTTTTACCAATATTAGTCCCGCATTTCGTAGATAGCTTCATAGACTTGTTATGACAGCACTGTCATCAGTGTATGTTGGTTTGATGTTAATGTGTATTTTCTGACATTTAACCACGTAAACCGTTAATACTTAGTAGGCCTTTCACTCTGTACTTGGTTTGCTCTTTTTTCCCTCTACACCAAACCTCTTTGCCGAAAATAGCTGATCTATAAGCTCACAACTGCGAGGCGTTGTGAGCTTGTAGATCTACTATTTTCGGCTAAAGTTCTCCTCAGAATTAGCCTGGCTCCACCCCCTGAATCGTTTGCCTCGCATTCAGGGTCTGGTGACGCTGTCGAAGGCGGGTGTTTCTCGGTTGAAAATCTGTACGACGAATCGGGATCGGGATAATCCAGTATGAACCAATCGCCAAAGAGTCTTTGAAAAAAAAACTTTGGCCACACCCCCATCTCAGAAATCGGCTGCATTGAGAGGGCTTTCAGACTGAATAATGGAGTGAAACGAAATGAAAATTCAGGCAGAGTGTCAGGCTACCTCAGAATAGGTATGCTGGGGTTCAACTGGTTTAAGTAAAAAAAATAATAAAAAAAAAACTTTCACACAAAGATTTTGGCAGCCCCCCTGTAGTAGCTCTGAGGACCCCCTAGGGGTCCCGGACCCCCTGTTGAAGACCCAAATCCTTAAGTGTCATGCTTCACATTTGCTAACTGCAAAAATGTGTTGCGCACCTGCTTTTTGATATTGTGATTGTAAGAACAAAATTTTAGACGGCCATTTGTTTTCCGCCGGTTGGTGATCTCGCCTATAGGGTGCCCGGGATGGCCGGAAACGCCACTGACCGGGCCGCAAAACCGGTGACCTTCTGATTACCAGATGATACACAGCATTTAACATTAAATGGAAACCTGTGCAACTCGAAACATCCAGCCACGACCGTCCTTTAGTTCACTGTGGGGTCGTTGTGTTGAAACATGTATGTGAAACCACGGTGCTATGCTACTGCTAATCAATACCTGCGTATGGATACACAACCCATAAATTACCACTCGAATTGAAAAGTTATATGAGGGAGGCAGCCTGTACAAGATCTCCACAAAAGCTTACTCATCAAAACTGGTTACAAAACATTAACCACCGAAGCATGGACAGGACTCAGTCTTCACAAGTAACAGGCGATTTACACTCTCTGACTCGGAGATATCAAACACATCGTTATGTGACCATGTGAGAATATATATATATATATATATATATATATATATATATATATATATATATATATATATATATATATATATATATATATATATATTATTATTTTTAACACGTCTGAATACAACCCACAGCTGACATACCAGCTTTCTATTTCTGCCTCACCTGTGCTTATATCACACTCTGGGACAGAAATGAGCACGCTTGTATTTATGTGCTTGAGGCTCTGTCTGTCTGTGTGAGCGTGCGTGTGTGAGCGTGCGTGTGTGAGCGTGCGTGTGTGAGCGTGCGTGCGTGCGTGCGTGCGTGCGTGCGTGCGTGCGTGCGTGCGTGCGTGCGTGCGTGCGTGCGTGCGTGCGTGCGTGCGTGCGTGTGTTTTGACAAGTTTGGACACTGGCCTCACCCTATACTTGAACTTCACTGTCACAATAATATGCCATGACACACACACGCGCGCGCGCGCACGCGCACGCGCACACGCACACGCACACGCACACGCACACGCACACGCACACGCACACAGCACTAGTTGCCATAGCTACGGTGCTAGATTGGCTCAGCTACTTCCCACCAGCACAAGGACACGGACACATTTCAGTCAGCTGACACCAGGGATTGTAGATCTGAGATTTATACTGACACTGCTCTGATAGTGTAGGGAAGCGAGAGATGTGGGTCAGATGGGCCATTGTGCGTTTAGGGCTGGGATCCGGAAGGAACCGAATCCAACATTGAGGAACCGGAATCAAACTTTTTAATTTCAAGGACCATCATAATCACAATGAGGTTAGAGGTCAAAAGGGGGTGAAGCCTGGAGTCAGCAAAACCAGCTAACTCCAATGGAGTTAGCAGGTTTTGTCAGAACCGCTCTTTAATACTTTTCATTGGTTCAATTTTTTTTTCAACACACAGACATAAAGGGTGTTCAATGGCCCTGATGTATGGGGAAAAAATGCAAAAGCGTCAAAATGGAGTTAGCTGGTTTCTGCCCAACAGCAACGATATGTATACTGCATGTATGATTTAATTTGTGTTTATCAAAAAGTATAATGATTGCCAGAATTAAATAATATGTATATATATATTTAGGAATCGTTTAAAGGGAACCGTTAAGGAATTGGACCGTTATGTTAGGGAATCGTTTAGGAACCGGAATTGTTAAAATCCTAAAGGATCCCAACCCTAATGTGTGGTTGACCCAGACCAGGCCCATAGAGAGAGAGAGTCGTGACACGCTTTGATCTCGCCGCAAAGCGGGATGTTGCCTCCTGTAGTTCCAAACATTGGAACGTCCTCATTGAGATAGAAAGAGAGCTTCCGCATTCCATTCTTACAATGGGAGTCTATTCTAGTGTCGTCACTCTCATAGTTATATCACGCTGACAACCCCCATCTTTTTGCTTGAGGATAGCCAAAAGGATTAGGACAGACAACAGGCAACACCACCCCCGGACAAGGGCTGTTTGTGACGACTGCCAAGCGTCTGAGATGTCTCAAAGCCAGTGATGGAAGGTGTACTCCAATTTTGGACTTGAGTAAAAAAGCTTGTAGATCTGCTATTTTCTAGGCCTGACCTCGATTATTCGAATAGTCGACTAATCTTTATTTTTTTTTCAAATCATTATTCGACTGAGAGATTGGCCCAATTTGTTAAATTAATTAACTAATAGTTTGCCAAAAATAGGATATACATCATGATTTATTGGGAGAAACCAAGCAAGTATATGTTAAAGAGGTGGTGCCATGGTTTTGCACTTTTTCTGTTTTTCATGTGTCTATGAGGTTGATAGAACTTCATTAAGCCCCCTGGTGGTGTTTTTATGGTGTTTTATGTCTTCTCTACGACTATTTTGAGTTTCTACCTGGAGGCTGAAACCTTGAGGGTCAAACGTGCCAATAGAAAAACAGCCCTTTAGTGACAAAGGTACCCTCCCCCTCATTATCATAACACAACAGGTGTGGGTATAGACAGGTTTCCTGTTTGTAAACATGAGAGGATATGTGCGCGCAGTGGAGGGGTGAGCCTATAGAGGGCGCTATTACCCGCAGCAGCTCTGGTCAAATCTACATTCATAAAAGAAATGGTCTTCACCGGGTTTAATGAAAGTAGATTAAATTATGCCGTTTGTAATATCTTGTTTACTCAATAAAAATGATTTGTCGGAAGTTGGATCTGTTCGTCTTTTATTTGTATACAATAGCAGCATTATGCCTATTATGCCTATAATAGCAGCATTATGCCTATCTAACTCCCGAACACAACAACAGAGTGAAGGGCACTTCCGGGTTCGTTCTACCCCGGGCATGCGCAGATTGCGCATTCTGCTCTGTGATGACGTCGCGCGGAAACCTATGTATGAGGAGGAGGAGGGACTAGGATAGGTGGGTGGTGCTAAGGTGGTGGAGGAGGTGCTAAGGTGAGAACCAGGTATACTTAATGAACTGGAGGCGTGTCCACATAAAAACATAATTTTAACAATTTCTGTATACTTTTTTGAAAAAAATCTTCCTCCTAGTATAACCATAATACCTGATGATTATGTTTTAGGGGGGGAAGAAATCACTGAAAATCACGGCACCCCGTCTTTAAATCAGACATTAAGCACCCCTACAGCCCAAATGGAATGTTCCTCTATTGCAAAACATTTTTTGCATGATTCGACAGAGAATGGCTGTCGAATCAGACTGATTCGACAGCCAATCTCAGTCGAATCATACCAAAACATTTAATTAAAAAAAAAATATATATATACATATATATTTTTATTTTTTGGTGTTGCATTAGTCGACTATTAATCGACTATAAGCAACATTTGGCCAATCAGATTCGACTATAGAAATCCTTAGTCGGGGATAGGCCTACTATTTTCACTACATTTTGTGCGACACTCTTGTATGATGAAGGACAATCATTCAGTTACGACAAAAAACATAAAAGGTCTACACGGAGATATGAGGTTTCTGCCCGACGGCAACCATCCCTGATTAAACCCGATTGAGAAGGACCAACGCTAATGTTTCTCTCTTTGCTTTTGATTGATACTCGTGTCATTATTTGTATAATTGAAATTTCATGATATAATATGGTGGAATTGACTTGTGTCGGGAGGACAGCTGCATTTTCCAGAATGGGTTCATGTGTTGAAAGCAGTAAAGGCCAAAATTGATGTAAAGCAGCTTTACACCATAGTGCTGAAGATCTACACTATATGCAACAGTGTGATTTGCTCACTTATACGCACACAGGTGTAAATGTTGTTATAATGGCAGCAAAAAGACCGTCACTATTACAGATAGCAGCCCTGAAGAACTGGCAAACTTTTACATAATGGACATCACCTGGATAAATAACATATTGTCATTCATTTGTTATTTCAGTGCGTTATGTAAAATGTTCCTTCAATTTGTACAATGTACATTTAGGCGTGACTTTGAGTCAATCCACTCTAGAAGTGACGCCCTTGCATATCATGCTCATGCTCAAAATAAATGGGATTATTGCTCCACTATAATTACTTGAAACTTTAGTTACTTTGTATATTCAGATTATTAATCAACAAATAACCACTTAAGCCTTGTTTTATACTTTGGTTATTAAAAAATAGCCGATCTACAAGCCCCACGCTGCGTCACATCTTGTAGATCTGTTATTTTCGAAGAACTTTGACAGATTATGAAAACATGTCAGTACTTTTACGTTGGATATTGGGATGTCAATACTTTTGTACTTTTACTCAAGTAAAATGTTGAATACAGGCCTTTCACTTGTAACAGAGTATATTTTATATTGTGGAATTGTTACTTTTACTCAAGTAAAAAAAAAAATAGTAGCCTACTTCTTCCACCAATGCTCATACTTGACAAAAAGTTGAGATATTAAGCTATAAAAGTGAGAGGTAGCAGCTATCCTATACAGTACCATTCACCTGCCTGATTTATTGAGCAATATTCCATCTTCACAGCCTGCAAGAGTGCTTTATTGGTACGATCTGAACTACTCAGCTCAATGTCCATTTCCACAGCATTTCATCTAGAAAACAAGACCTCCGCAAGTATTAAATCTGCTCTGAAATACATCTGGCAATGTTGTGGATCAATAAACTATTAACCGGATTTTCGAGTTATTTAGAGGGATACTGTGGCACTAGCTTCAACTAAGACATGAGCCCTCTATAATGCAGTATGGCATGGTGTTGCCCTCAGGCAACAAACTACCTTTATAAGCCTTTAATTTGTCTGAATAAGAAATATATACATATACCAGACATGTCCGTGTCCAATAAAATGAGTGAGCGGGGAAGAAGTGTGTGGCCTATTTTACAAACAAACAAAAAAAAAAACGTCAAAACTCTTGATATGATCGATACCCCACATTTGCATCACATCGTTGCTGTCAGACAGAAACCTTGACAATGTCATCACTCATCACATATGCAACGATGGAGGGAGGTAGGGGAGGTAGGGGTGTGCCTCGATCCTGGCGGAGATGTTTTTGTTCGTCTGTTGCCTCAGGGCAACACAACGTTAGACCAGGTTTGGTCCTGGATGACTTCCAGCAGCCGTTATGGCAGAGATGAGAAGTGCAGAGAGTGAGTGTCTGTCTGTGGTGGCTCTAAATCTTCCATGTGGTGCATGGCAGCGCTTTAGGCCAGTGGGTTTCAAAGTGAAGAGGCCACCATGGGGGCCAAATGGAAAGAAGAGAAACATTTAACCCTTTAAGACCGGGATACATTTTTGTGTCATTTTAAGATTTCTTTGGCTATTCAAAAATTGCAGATATACAAGCTCATAGCCAAAATCGTGAAAATGTGTAGCAAATCTTTGAATATATATTTTTTAAAGCAAACATTTTAAAGTGTTAAGGTCATTACACACCGGCGATTATGCGAATGTACGCTAAATTCGACTGCAGTCCTAATAAATAAAATCCGCTTTTTCGCTCCGAGAAACTTCGTCTTTGATGTGGAAGCTTGCATTGACTTTGTAAGGTTTTTTAAAAAAACGTATTATTCGCATGAAAAAATCGCCCCCGGTGTGTAAGGACCTTCTGTGGATCCCTGGAACAAAATATTTTGAGATGGGAGGTCCATGACCAAAAACATATAATTTTTGAGAACCACTGATATTATAGCAACATTAGTTAGGATTTAGAAGACATTTGTAGAATCCCCCAGAAGCAAAGATTTGAGTTCCAAATGTTCGCTTTAAATAAGCAGATCTGCAAGCTCAAAGAAATAGCAGATCTACAAGCTCATAGCTTATAGCTATGAGCTTGTATATCTGCTATTTTTGAATAGCCCAAAGAAATCTAAAAATACGTTCCCGGTCTTAATGGGTTCAAAACATATTGTGCCAGTTTGAACCGGACATCTCCATTTCATAATTTTTTAGAAGAAGGCCGACGTCTGATCTCTGATCAGATAAGTCTATTTTGTCTGTCCTGATGAAGGTCTAACGACCAAAACGTTGACCTAAATAAAGAAAAAAAACATTTTTGCAAGGTCCGGACAGTGTGCAGGACCTCTTTCTTTGGTTTGATTATCAGGGCATTTCATTATTGACATAAATGTTCAAACTTTCTTTTTTTAAATTCCCCAAATGTTTAAAAATTAGCGAAAATAGAGGACTGTACAAGCTCTAGACGTAACATTGTTGCACCCACACTGATTTCCTAATAAATTATGAAACGCAGTGGAATTGGAAGAGATAGCATCAAGTGTTATTGTAATCTACAAGAGCAGGTGTGATGAAGCTTGAATTCACCGCCATGTCCAACCACTGAAATATTGAGCAGTGGAGCTTTACTGAACAATGGAAACAGAATTATCCTGCGATAAAATGCCTTCCGGATACCACAGTATGCAATTAATCCACAGAGACAAGCAGAAATAACAACCACGCAAACCTGAGTCTTTGGAGATGAAACATAACATGGGTGTTGTATTCTAAGTGCTTAAACCAAGGGAGCAGGGTAGTCAGATCATCCAATTAAAAAAATATATATGTTGCTTCTTAGGCCACTGAGTCTCAACGTCTGGTCGACCTTGTAACTCTTGTCTCAGAGAAGTAACTCTATGAAACCACCTGTACTGCTGCATGCACTGGTGTGCTTGTATAACCACTCACTACGTTAAATAAAAACATAGAAATTAGCTTTTTGGAGGTGTGCTCTATGTGATTCTAATTTGGGGTTGATTGGATGTTGTGTTCGTGATACGTTTAGTTTTTTGGATAAGAAATAGGTCCCAGCCCGCCAACAAATGTATGAATCCAATTACAGTCAAACAGTATGTGTTTGTGAAGGGGCGTAGGGGTGGATCATGTCCTGAAGGTCAGGAGGTGAGGTGATGTGACCTTGACTGCCTTTTAAGTCGTCACCAGTGTTTTGAACCGGATGAAGCGTCCTTGAGCAAGGCACTGAAGCCCTAACTGCTGCAGATAAGCAGATAAGTTCAGAGTTACAATTATACTGTGTAATTTACACATTCTATTGTAAATGTAAGGATTAATCCTGTCAATCAGTGTGATTGACAGGACAGATGATCAGAGGAACAGAGTTACCATAACGGTTACAGAAGTATGGGTAGAGTCTCTCAGTGAAGGTGCAGCCAGTGAAAGTGTAGAGGTGAACTTTGGTCTCCACATCATAAAAGGAGACCAGACCCTCCTCATAATCCACAAACACTCCCACTTTATGGAGCACCTCTCTTACAGGGAGGATCCACCTCGTCCCTATAGTCCAGTAACCCTTGTTGGGAATCGGATCCACATAGATGTATCCCTTCCTGTCGATGGACTCTTTGACCACTCCTACACTCCAGGCAGTTTTCCATCCAACCTGAACCTCATAGTAAAACCTTCCTGAGGAGAAGCTTTGTTTTCCTAAGACCTTGAAACTTGTAGAGAATCTCTCTTTGTTGTCTGGGAGATTCTTCCATACATTTCCACAACGCACTTGTTTTCCATCCTCAGACAGGATGAGTGTGCGTTGTGCTGTATCAGGGTCCAAAGTTACATCCACCTCATATTGCTGGATCCTCCTCATATCAGCATCGCACAGCTTGTTCTTCATCTCTTGACTGAGTGTCTTCTCCAGCTGTCTCAAGTTACGATCCAGGACTGGTCAGTCTTTACTTCCACTCTGTGCTCAAATGGTTTTAATTGGAGGACGAAAAGTCTGCTTCTCTTTCACTACTTTCCTCGAACTGTGTGGAATCAGCCTTTAAATCCAGCTGCTCAAATCCTGACTCATCAAATATGACGTAATTTTCCAAAAAATGGAGTTCCATGTGACTCCAGACCGGCCTCAACGTACTGTGATTGGACACATCAGGTAACCATGGCAACATGGGGCCGCCATAGTTGAATCGTTAGAGAGCCCGCCTGGGAAGGCAAAGGTCCCAGGTTCGATTCCAGGCCTCAACAATGTGTCAAAGCGTCAAACTGAGCAAGACACTTAAACCCCTAAAACAGCTCCCCGAGCGCTACAACCAACAGCTGCTCACTGCTCCTAGGATACAAACATACAGTGACAAAGAACTTATGATATTTTTAACTTTATATCAACAAACATGGACACCTGCAAGAGTAGGCACGCGCACACACACACACACACACACACACACACACACACACACACATCTAGACCAGTACTTTTCAAAGTGGGGCGAGGGGGCAATTAGAAAAATTAGGGGGGAAAAAATAGTAAATGAAGTGTGCTATGCAGTAGCCATGTTCGATGCTGCTTCGATAACCTCTTGTCATCGAAAATAGGCGATCTACAATCTCACAACACTTCTGCTACGGATTGTGAGCTTAAGTCAGACATGTTCAGCATGCGAGGATGTCGTACGACGAAGTATACGTCCAGCTTAACCACCCCAGAGGATCTGGTCCTATTTTAATAGCATTTCTCAGTAATATGGCAAAGGACCTGTGTCAGTGTCAGCAATGGGGTCGACTGGAGAAGTGGTGACAAATATTTCACTCAAATAACTATATAAACAGTGTTGGCCAAGTTTGGGGTCCTTGACATGAAAAAGTTTGAGCACCACTGATATAGCAACATACGTTTTTCAGAAACCAGTTAGGATTTAGAAGACATTTGTACAGTGGTAGCCAGTTGAGATCATCACATTGGGTACCCACTAGATCAGTACCTCTCAGGTACCCATCAAAGCCACACCCCTCTGGGGGGGTGGTTTTGCCTTGGAGGGAGGAGTTTAGCATAATTTTTTTTCCCACCGTGCAATACAGTAAGTGGACAGTAGATGGCAGGGCCGAGCAACTATTGGTACTATTCTAAACCAAGTCCTATTTGCACTGCATTTTTTCTTGTTAAAGAGACAATTTAAAAAACACGTGTGTGTAAAGGGTTTACACACACATTTCAATTTGTATTTAAAGTGAAATATCCCTTTAACTATATTCTACAGTTTAACCCAGTGATTCTCAACCTTTTTCATTTCAATTTCATTACAGTATGTATTTCATATCTATTGCTTTATTTAGGCATTTTGTATCACAATATATATATTTTCTTTTAATAAGGGTAATAATAATAATAATAATAATAATAATAATAACTAGAAAATGTGCTCCTCGGAGCACAAGTCTCCGCCAGCAGACTATAGCAATTATATTATCATAGCAATAACTAATGAGATACAGTAGAGTAAAAGATATATACTGTACTTAAATAAAAAGGTGTATGTTAAAGAAATATTTATTTTTAAAAAAATGATTTAAAAATCATATTTTGTCTTCTAATGTTTAAAAATTCAACTCTAGTCCTCTTCTGTGTTACTGTTGTAGATGAGTATGCTTTCTTAGCTTTGGCCTTCTGCGCCTTTGCTTGACCAATGTCAGGTGTTCTCAAAGGGACACACACACGCACGGACGGGTGATTTGGACTAGAAGATACTGTTCCAATCAAGACTGATTGATCCTGTCTTACCTCGCTTCAAAAACGTAAACGGCTTTTTGAAGTGACACACCTTTTTATTATAGGATTGTATTTCGTCATGCGTCCCTCTAGCCAATCAGAGACATTGATGTCAACATATTGACACGTATTAAGAGTTCGGCTTTGTTGTGGGATCATTTCAACTCTAGTCCTCTTCTACGTTACAATTGTAGATGAGTATGCTTTCTTAGCTTTGGCCTTCTGCGCCTTTGCTTGACCAATGTTAGGTGTTCTCAGAGGGAAACACACACGCACAGACGGGTGACTTGGACTTACTGAAGGTACTGTTCCAATCAAGTCTGATTGATCCTGTTTTACCTCACTTCAAAAAGTAGCAGCTTTTTGAAGTGACACACCTATTTATAGAATTTTATTTCGTCACGCGTCCCTCTAGCCAATCAGAGGCATTGGTGTCAACAAATTGACACGTGTCACGTGGAGCTTGCCCAATGTTAGCTTGGCTAACAATGTTTGCTCACACAAAGCGAAAACATATTCTCCACCTTCGGCGGAGACAATAATAATGACTCAAAATATATATACTGTAGGGCTGAAGTGGTTAGTGTGTTCTGTAATTGTAATCAAGATCTACAAAGTAATGTCTCTGTCATTTTAGATTTATTTGGCTATTCAAAAATAGCAACTCAAACTACAGTAATACTCCAGTAAAGTAAAAAACACCATCATTTTTCACAAGGCTCTAGTCTAGGCGACCCAAGTAGGAATCGTACCCTGACCTCCAACTTTGCAGATCCTTTTCACTAACTAATAGGGGGGAATAAGCTTGTAGATGAGCTATTTCCTCTGCTCTGGGGTTTGACCTGCTTGTCCTGCAGTTTTAACACAATGAAACAGGGACCCCTTAACTGAGAGAGAGAGAGAGAGAGAGAGAGAGAGAGAGAGAGAGAGAGAGAGAGAGAGAGAGAGAGAGAGAGAGAGCGAGATCTCTAAGCTAAGGGGTCCCTGCTTCATCTCTCTCTCAGCTAAGGGGTCCCTGCTTCATCTGTCTCTCAGCTAAGGGGTCCCTGCTTCATCTGTCTCTCAGCTTGAAGAATAGCTATTTTCAAGTAACCTCAGCTGAGAGTCTGTGTGTATGTGTCTTGTGTGACTTCCTGCGTCAGCCAGTGACATTGAAATGCAAATCTGTGCCCTGCTTTTGAACAAAGAAGTAGCAGCCACGTCGGGGGTTGGGGCTTGTCCCTAGCTATTTCCTCTGCTCTGTAGATCTGTAACTGAATCAACTGATTCAATCATTTAGCTGGGGACCCCCTGGAGCCCCTGGGGGTCCCCAGACCACACTTTGAGAACCACTGATCTAGACACTGTTTCTCAACATCAGGTCCGGGGCCCACTAGGGGTCCATATGGACTCTTACAGCAGTGGTTCTCAAACCTTTTCAAGTCAAGGATCCCAAGATTAATATGTGTTTGGGCTGCGGACCCCCATCTGAAAAAGTGTTGTGCCAGGGACCCCCATCTGAAAATGTATTGTGCCAGGGACCCCCATCTGAAAACATGTTGTGTCAGGGACCCCCATCTGAAAATGTGTTGTGCCAGGGACCCCCGTCTGAAAATGTATTGTGCCAGGGACCCCCATCTGAAAATGTGTTTTGCCAGGGACCCCCATCTGAAAACGTGTTGTGCCAGGGACCCCCATCTGAAAACGTGTTGTGCCAGGGACCCCCATCTGAAAATGTGTTGTGTCAGGGACCCCCAGAGGAGAAGAAGTATGTTTGATTTTGTCTCTGAGCCAGGCTTGTATGTGACCACATTAACTGAAAATTACAGAAAATAGCACATCTACAAAGTCTCATTGTGATGTGTTTTCACCTTGTAGATTTGCTATTTTTGGCTAATGTTCCCCTAAAGTTGTAGTGGGGGGGAATAAGCTTGTAGATGAGCTATTTCCTCTGCTCTGGGGTTTGACCTGCTTGTCCTGCAGTTTTAACACAATGAAACAGGGACCCCTTAACTGAGAGAGAGAGAGAGAGAGAGAGAGAGAGAGAGAGAGAGAGAGAGAGAGAGAGAGAGAGAGAGAGAGAGAGAGAGAGAGAGAGAGAGAGAGAGAGAGAGAGATCTCTAAGCTAAGGGGTCCCTGCTTCATCTCTCTCTCAGCTAAGGGGTCCCTGCTTCATCTGTCTCTCAGCTAAGGGGTCCCTGCTTCATCTGTCTCTCAGCTTGAAGAATAGCTATTTTCAAGTAACCTCAGCTGAGAGTCTGTGTGTATGTGTCTTGTGTGACTTCCTGCGTCAGCCAGTGACATTGACATGCAAATCTGTGCCCTGCTTTTGAACAAAGAAGTAGCAGCCACGTGGGGGGTTGGGGCTTGTCCCTAGCTATTTCCTCTGCTCTGTAGATCTGTAACTGAATCAACTGATTCAATCATTTAGCTGGGGACCCCCTGGAGCCCCTGGGGGTCCCCAGACCACACTTTGAGAACCACTGATCTAGACACTGTTTCTCAACATCAGGTCCGGGGCCCACTAGGGGTCCATATGGACTCTTACAGCAGTGGTTCTCAAACCTTTTCAAGTCAAGGACCCCCAGATTAATATGTGTTTGGGCTGCGGACCCCCATCTGAAAAAGTGTTGTGCCAGGAACCCCCATCTGAAAATTACGCAAGTACTGTGCTTAAGTACAATAATTATTTTGAGGTACTTTTACTTTACTGGAGTATTTAATACTTTTACTTCTACTCCACTACATCTCAGAGGAAAATATTGTACTTTTACTCCACTACAATTAAATGAAAACTTTTGGTTACTACTAGTTACTTTGTAGATTTTGATTACAATTACAAAACACACAAACCACTTCAGCCCTAAATATATTTCAGCCGATTGAAAATAGCAGATCTACAAGCTCACAGTGAGTTTGTAGATTGTAGATAAATGTGGAAGGAGATACAGTCACTGTGATGGTGCTCAGTGTGAACGCGCCACCCTGTGGCTGAATGGCCACACTACATGTTGAAATTAGATACAATACATCTGGGGGGCGTGTCTGAGAATCTGGGGGTGTGGCCGAAAAAGGTACCTGGGGGTGAAAAAGGTACTGGTTTGAAAATGGTGAAGAAACCAACTGGCTACCACTGTATGTGTTCCCGGATTGAATGGGTAAAATAAACTCTGAGGATTTCATTGTGGGGTCCCAGAGACATAAAATGGTATCAAATGGAGGCCCATTGCCTAATGCATATCAATCTGGGGGGGCTTGGGGGAATCACTGCATTAGGCTATATGGATAAAAAGACACTACTCCTATTACATTAGTAGTAGCCTATTAACGGGAAAACCCAGCCCGCACTTATATCATCCACTCTACTGTAGGTCCTCTCTATTCAATCTCACCAGATCCATCTTATATGAAAAAAATTAAGAAGAAGAGAAAAAAAAGAGAGATGGAAATGATGTAGAATGACATTGTAATGGAATTGCTTAGTAGTAGTAGTTCACCCAAAAATTCATGGAGATTTTTTTGTTTTTGTCGCATTCCTAAGCCAATAATTTGATGACTTGCAGAGTCTCCTATTGGAGACATTAGCATCTTCCATCAAATTATTATGTGCGTGCAAAGTTTCACGCCGATCGGTCCAGTTACGGGTAAAAATGTGAATCGGCCTGTTATAGCGCCACAATGAGGCTGATTTGAAAAATTTAGGGTGGCATTTCTTCCTCGGCCTAGTGGGAATGTGCGTGCAAAGTAACACGGCAATCGCACGCTACGTTCATGATTTGAGGCATTTTGCTCAAAACGGAGCACTCCTGCAAACTTTGGAAGCCAATCTCAGCCAATCTCAGACGAGTCACTTGTCATGTGGTGTTTTCAGTGGTTTAGTTACCGTGTATAGGATTTATAAAAATTCTCTGCTTTCTGTTGCTTTTTGGCAAAAACAAGCTACATTCAACTGCCAATAACTATGGAACGGTTTATCGCGGCGGCAAAAAGAGCGAAATCTCCGATTCTACGAGATTCTACTACGTCTTTTAAAGGGTGGATCGTTGCGAAGAATAATATTCTATGATTTATCAAAGGTTATTGAAATCGCTGGCAAGGGCAGCTATAGACGATGTTTTTACTCTAGCGGTTAATGAGTTAAAACACAGTGAGTATTTCACATTTTGTTTCCTCAGACACATAAGCATTTTCCACTGAATGTCTGTCATGGCCTTGGCAGCGGTGGCCGGACAGGAGGCAGAGTGGCCGCTTGGGACACCGAAGGTTCCCGGTTCAATCCCCGGCTCCTCCTGGCTTAGTGCCAAAGTGTCATTAACCCGTTAAGACCCGGAATGCATCTGTGTCATTTTCAGATTTCTTTGGCTATTCAGAAAATAGAGATATACAAGCTCAGCGCCGCGCTACGAGCTTGTCGATCTGCTTTTTTTTTATTTTATCGTGGATTTTTTTTGCAAATCTTTTAAAATATATATATATATGTTTTGAAGCAAACATTTTTAACTCCGATCTGTGCTTCTGGGGGGTCCCTGGAACAACGTATTTTGAGATGGGGGTCCACGGCCAAATACATATCATTTTGGGGGTCCTTGACATAGAAAGGTTGGAGCGCCACTGATATAGCAAGAAACTGTTAGGATTTAGAAAACATGTATTTGGCCGCGGACCCCCATCTCAAAATGTTTTGTTCCAGGGACCCCCATGAAGAAAAGATTTGAGTTACAGATGTTCGCTTTAAAAATATACTGTATATATATTCAAAGATTTGCAAAAATGATCATGATTTTTCAAAAATAGCAGATCTAAAGCTCATAGCACGGCACTCGGTGCCGCGCTATGAGCTTGTAGATCTGCTATTTTTGAATAGCCAAAGAAATCTTAAAATGACGCGTTCCCGGATTGAATGGGTTAAAGAAGCTTGGATAAAGGGGCAATATATACAGCAAATGCACCATTTACCATTTATTACCTCATAAAAAGCTAAGAGGCACCGGCTGAGTGCCTGGCAGTTGAAAAAACACCATCTGGTAGATAAACTCTGCCATTAGTATGGTTCTATTAACCACATGAACCCTGGTGTCGTCCTTATTATGGGCCTGTCATAATAGGCGAACATTCAAAGAAAATATCCTATCAACATTTACCGTACTTGTGCAGTAAATCAACTATTGATGGGCAGTGGTGGAAAAAAGTACTCAAACGTTTTACTTAAGTAAAAGTATCAATACTACAATGTAGAAGTACTCTGTTACAAGTTTAAAAAAAATACTGGAGTAAAAGTATTGGTATCGAAATCAAAAGTTAAAAAAAAATTGCAGATCTACAAGCTCACAAAGCGTCGCGAAATAGCCTATGTATAAAATAGGGCTAAAGTGGTTAATGTATGTTTTATAATATCATAATTTATATCTACAAAGTAACTAGTAACTAAAGTTTTCAACTAATTGTAGTGGAGTATGTAAAAGTACAATATTTGCCTCTGAGATGTAATGGAGTAGAAGTAAGAGTATAGACAATTGAAAATACTCCAGTAAAGTAAAAGTACCTCAAAATTGTACTTAAGTACAGTACTTGAGTAAATGTACTTAGTTACTTTACACCACTGTTGATGGGGACACCAGTCAATGACGTACATTACATTATTATGAGTTTAAGTGGTTAAAGGTAGGGTAAGTGATATGTTTTGGTTAAAACAAAAGGTTTTGTGTTAAAAGGTTAAAGGTCTATATTGTGATAGTAATCATTGCTATAGAGTGTTTGTTCAGTAACAGTGGTCCCCCCCGTCTCTCCAACTCTTTAATAAACACAAAATACATTTTCAGGTAGGTGACAAAATGTCAGCCAATCAGAAGAGAGTACCCATTTATCAGCTTCATTTTTATAGTGTTCCAGTTCCAATTGTGTCTGCTCATTTCTTAGTGTCATCACTTCCAATTTCACTTGTTTAATCTGTATCCTGAATGAGTTCTCTATCCTTATTGGATAAAATTGGTATCACGACCTGAAAATTTATTTTCTGTTTAAAGTGCTGGAGAGACATGGAGACTCCTGCTGCTGAACAAACACTCTATAGCAATGAGTACTATCAGAATATAGAGCTATTTAACACTTATTTTGAAAATCACTTACCCTACCTTTAAGTATAATACATATTAATATAATTGCATTGTATATTTCAACTACACTTGTGTGGGAGCTCAGTTATTACATTTATGTTGGAAATTATATTTCATAACTTAGCTCCCTGAAACAATTGATCCACAAATTGTTGACATTGTTCAGTTCCCTTTGATCATTGAATAGGACACTTGTACACTTGCATCTACAAGCTCACAACTCGTCGCGGCCGCGGGGCGTTGTGAGCTTGTGGATCTGCTATTTTCCAAACATTTTGAAAAACCTTAAAATTGGGGAAGAAATCTTCAAACACAAATCTTCTCTTACGGGGTCGCCTGGCACAAAAAAACATTTCCGAAGGGGGTCCACGGCACGGCCAAAAAATACATAAATTTCAGGGTTCTGGACAAAAAATACATACATTTCAGGGTTCTGGACATGAAAATGTTTGAGAAGCACAGAGTTATGAGCTGCAGAATATAGTGCCATTTCACCAGACTGAGGTATTATGAGTTCACCACACACACACACACACACACACACACACACACACACACACACACACACACACACACACACACACACACAGTTCATAAATCACGTCAAACTCCTAACGCTGGCTTATCTTGCCCGAAGGCTAGAGCTGGTTCTGAACTCTGAAATAGAAGTATGTAACCCAGGGCGTTCTAATGAGCAGTCATCATGGTGGATATTCTGAATTGCATAGCTGAGTACTAGTAGCAGTGGAACAAAGTAATCACCGCCAGTACTTGGGTCAAAGTATAGATACTCCCGGGCAAATATTATTCAACTACAAGTGAAAGTTGCTCAGTTAAACTTGTACTTGAGTTCAAGTACTGGAGTAGGCCTACTTGCTTTTAAAAACACACAAGTATTCACACTGTTGTCGTTTTCCTGTGCATCATGTGTGCTTCCGACGGGGAAAAAAGGAGCATGACACTCGGACAGCCGAGTTGACAGAGCCAAACTCCCACATCATTAGACCAGCTGTCCGCACTCAAGAAATAACGAGCGCAGTCGTGGCGACATGCGACCCTTTTCAGGGGCGGCCGGAGAACGCTGGATTCAAACATTTAATCAGCCTTCTAGAACCACATTACAAAGTGCCAAGCAGATCGCATTTGAGCACAAGTGTGTTGATGCGATGTACAGTATGAGAACGTGAAGGCAATAGTCTGCTCCTCTGAGCACAGATCTCCCCCAGGCCGGGTTGCCTACCCAGGGCCCACAACTTTGGAAGGCAGTCATGGCCACTTAAAAATCTTAACTTTTCAAATACTGTTTAAAGAAGAATATGAAAATGTCAATGAAAGTTGTTAGGGCATAAAACCCAACGTTTAAATTGTTCATAAGTTAAACGTTTTATTATTTTAGACTCTCATTTGTTATTTCAAACAAGTTATTTATTGAGAAACAATTGTTTTTCTTTACAAATCAAGACTCAATAGCCTAATAATGATATAACCGTCAGTGCTGTAAAAAAGGATTGAATCGCGACCTTAACACATTCCACGCCAGAGTTTAATATCATAATGTACCAGCGATTTATTTTTTATTTTTTTCACGTCGCCACAGACCTTGCTAAATACCTTAAGATCGTGCGTTAAACTGTTTGTAGACACACAGGGTAGCTGTGTGAGTGGCCCAGAGAAGACCGTTTCAATGGGCGACATTCCATTTTGCAGTAGTCGCGGTTTATGTTAAACAGCGTTCAGCAAGGAGAAAAAAAACTCAGAGATAATGGCGGATTAGGGGAAGATTTAGAGCGCCGGCGGGTGGGAACGAAAATCTCCGGATACGGATATTTCCATATCCGGGTGTGCTACAATGAAATGTGTCACTGCGAGGAAGGCCTACAATGAAATGTGAAAAAAAAAAAGACCACATCGCGTAGAACTACGCGACTGGCACGCTGCGCAATTATTTAGGTTAGCGCAGAACTACGCGATTGGCACGCAATGTGTTAAAATCAAAAGTCGAATCGAATCGTCGATTAGGCGTATCGTGACCCCTAGTAATAGTAACAATATATTTAAGTTATAAGCAAGAAGACTATGTGCACTGAGCAAACAGAAATATTATTTGTATGTATACAGTATGTTCCAATGTGCAATGCCAAAAACACAAATACACCATTAAATTGATTAAATCATCATAAAAAGTCAAGTAAAATGTCATGATGGTGACTGCCCTGTGTGAGATGGTGCACATTTGCACACCGATTCTAAACAATAACACTCATCAACACTTAACCCATTAAGACAGGAACGCATCTGTGTAACCACTTTAACCATTATTTGATACTTTGGCTATTAAAAAATAGCAGATCTACAAGCAAGAAAAATCAAGAAAACATTTGTGCAAATCTTTGAATTCATATTTTTTTAAGCGAGCATTTTGAGATGGGGGTCCGCGGCCAAATACATAACATTTTGGGGGTCCTTGACATGGAAAAGTTGGAGCACCACTGATATAGCAACATAGTGTTAGAAAACATTTTTAGATATGCATTTGGCTGCAGACCCCCATCTCAAAATATTTTGTTCCAGGGACCCCCAGAAGCAAAGATTTGAGTTACAAATGTTTGCCTTAAAATGTATAGATTTGCACACATTTTCTAAAATAGCAGATCTACAATGTGGAAGTGTGAGAGTCAAATCAAATCAAGTCAAATCAAAGCCAAAAGAAATCTAAAAATGACGCGGATGCGTTCCCGGATTGAATGGGTTAATGTCTGTCGTGGGTTGACTCTCACATTTCCACATGCAGTGAGGCTAACACTCTGCTAGGTGTCATATACCACCACCATGCACCAGGCAATAATTAGAACCCACTTCCCACTATATTATGTCTACCACACAGCACACATCCGTGCTATACCTGCACGAAACACTGGATTTGCTATAGGGGGAGGGGGAGAATTCATGCTTCTGCTTTGGATATCCCCCCCTCATGGTCACTCATTTGTATGGCAGGTCGGGACATGTTTTATCCCTGCTTCTGGTCAGACTGAAATAAATACATATATTTTCTTTTGGGAAATGTAGACTGTCTGATATGTTTAATTTGGATATAAGCCATAGGCTTTTTTGGGTTGTCCTTTTAGCATCCTTTTGTATAAATCTGTACCTCTGTGCTTATGTTTGCAAACTGTTAATAAATTATTCAATCAATCAATCAATCAATCAAAAGTAGAAGTCAATAGAGACATGACTAACAGACATGAGTAGTGGCAGTCAATAGAGATATGACTAGATACATGTAAGTGCAGTCCAGCAGTTTGAGGTTAGTTGTGAAGTGGTCATCTGCAGGACTCATAGTTTACTTTAAACGTGGTCATCACTAGGGCTACCCATTAGGACATCACGTACAGTACAAATAATCAACAAATGTTGGGTTATTGTGAGGTTAGGCTTAGGTTCAGTAATCATGCACGCCAATCGGACCAATGGTGCTTTGGTGGACTGTCTGACTAATGGCATGGCACCATCATCACTTGTCTCTGAGTCACATCTTTAAGGAGTGGACTATCCACATTGGTTAACAAGAGTTGTTTTAAGGTAAAGGAACAGTCATTTATCTGCTCACTGCCTCCCTTCTTAAAAATAATTATCTGCGTATTAGCTGCAACAAGATTATGGTAATATAGTTACAGTAATGTAAAGGGATAATATAACTATCATCTGTTGCATGGCATACAGCAGTATAATTATACAGTTCCTGAAATAATGATACAGTATGTGGGTATGGAAGCTACCAATAACTCGAGTTAATTCAAATGTAAAGATGCAAAGATTGAGACAATGTAATGCAAAAATTAAAGTAGGCTAGAAATGATTGATGATGACAATATAATAAAAGAAGGAAATGGCCTAAGATACAATGTTGGAGGGGGGGGGGGGTATTCTGTAAGACAATGGTTCTCAATGTGGGGTCTGGGGACCAGAAGGGGTCCAAATGTACCCTTACGGGTCTGTAACTCTGAGAGTGCACGAATGGAACCAAATGGACCCTTACTGGTCCATAGATTGGGGTCCCAAATCTGGTTGCGAAAAGGTTGAGAATCAATGCTGTAAGATATTTTGAAAAAGATGATGCATACCAGAGGGTATCACTGTCTAACCATAATGTTTGACTGATGACCTGCTCTGAGTCTATGAATGGACTCAATTTAATTAAATGTTGGCTCGGAAGCTCTCACGTTGGAACCGTTCCTATTTTTCGGCATAAGGAGAACATTAAATGTCTGGCCAGAAAAAGGAATTAGCATCAAGTTTATTCAGCATGGGAAGAATACGGAAGCCTTTGGGCTGGTCAATTAAATTAAAAGGAAATTAATAAAAAAAAAAAAATGCAAATATCATATTTTCTATGTTTTCATTATACCTGTAGATTGTTTTAAAATAATAGTTATATCTGTCTGTTTTGTTTTGTTTTTTCTTTGTGTTATTGTTTACTGTCATTTTATTTGTATCTTGTGATAGTGTTTTATTGTATGGTCAATGTCTTGCTTAAAAAAAAGAAAAATATATGGAGAGCTGTAAATGTTATTGTTAGTTAAATTTGTATTCTCCAATAAAAAGATTTATAAAAAAATATATAATAATTGTTCATTAATCGTAATCGAGGCAAAACCTTTAAAACAAATGGTGATATTGATTTGAAGTCATAACGCCCAGTTTGGACTAGTGCGTCTGACATCTGGTCTAGAGGGGCGGGTTCAAAATCTTCGGAGAAAAATTCTGCAAGATCCCATTGGTTCACCAATCTGTCCGTCAGCCCCCACCTCGCCCCATGCCCCTCCTCCTCCCCTAATGTGCAGCATTGAGAGCCCTGACGTCACAACATTTGGAGCAACGCCCACTGCACTCTGGTTTGTTGGGGAAATGAAACACTTACTATGCCAGGAACGTCAACAGGCTGGTCCAGGCTCTTATTTTTGAGCAAAACGCGAAGGAAAATAAAAAGCCTGGAGATCGAGGCTAAGTATGTTGTAGCATGGTCTTTCACAGCATGGGTTTTAGTCTTTTAGTCCAAGCGTTCTATTATTTTTTTTGGTGTAAAGGCAGCATTGAATCACGCCTTGATTTCTCAAAGTATGGGACAGTCCGGTGCAATCAATGCCTGTTATGATTATAGGACTGACATGTATCTGCTTGACCCAGTAAATACATGTGTTGAATCACTCTCATCAAGCACATACTGATACACTTGACACCATGGCCATCAACCACTTTGTCAGATAGACTGACGCCTGTTCACAATGATAATACGAGATGCATCTGTTGTATTCCTACTCATTCTCTTCCATGTCTCATATCTTCTGGTGTGTATATTCTTTATGAGTGTAATAAACTTTAGAACTTGTCGTGTGATACTGCCCGCCCGGTAGTGATGTGCGGGTCGGGTTTTTTCATGACCCGCCCCGCCACGGAACCCAACCCGCCTCAACCCGCCCCGCGAACCCATATATAAATCTATGGCTCAACCCGCCCCGCAAATCATGAAGGTTAGAAAATAATAATAAAAGTATACACCCCAAGTGTATTCAAACTGTTTTATTGTTATTATTATTATTCCTATTCTTATTAGGAATAAAGACAAAACAAGAGCATGTGATTTTTTTGTTTTTTTTTGCGTGTGAGAGCGGCTGACCCGCTCACCCGCAGCCCGCATAATTGCCTCTGAAATCCTGACTCGACCACCCGCGCCGCGGGTTGACCCGCTCATCACTACCGCCCGGTGTCATCTCATCAGTCGTCACTCAACTGAGCCATCACTCACCACCACCAGTGGTGTAAAGTAACTAAGTACATTTACTCAAGTACTGTACTTAAGTACAATTTTGAGGTACTTTTACTTTACTGGAGTATTTCCAATTGTCGATTAACAGAGTACTTCTACATTGCAGTATTGATACTTTTACTTAAAACATTTAAGTACTTTTTCCACCACTCCTCACCATCACCCTTAGTTAGGAGACTCTTAGGACCACATGGAGGGTCAACTAAATTCACAACAATGCGTTGGGTTTTTGAGAAGTACTTTTCAAACATTGAAGCTGGTAATCTAGCATTTCTGTAGAAAACGGCCCCCCACACACACACACACACACACACCCTTATCAACACCAAACGTGTTATTTACTCTAAAACCCAGTCAGTCAGAGAACACAGTGCCACAGTGTGGCCTCTCTTTTTTTCCAAATGTAATTAATGTGTTAATTTATTTGTTTTAGTCCTAAAGTAGTGTCCGTCAAACCCACTTACTTACACTTAACCAGCAGGCTACAATAGCATTGGCAACACAGACACGGATGAGGTGGGTTAAAGGCAGGGCAACAGATCATTTTAAATGTTGGATATTCAAATAAGGAGAACAAAAACAATACTTACTGGATGTTATAATTCGGCAATAAACGATAAATATATTTTTTTGTATTCTGGAAAACCCCAGCATCCCTATTGTGATTAAAACTTTCGCAGGAAATAGCAGATCTACAAGCTGACAATTTGTCACTTGTAGATCGGCTATTCTGTATATTCAATGTAGAGCAAAAACAGAAACGTTACTTGTTCAGAGCCCTGAGGGACTACGGTCAACCAATTATTTAAGTGGTTAAAGGCAGGGTAACAGATCATTTTAAATGCTGGATGTTCAAATACCCCCAACATTCAGTAATCATAGTTGAGTAGTTTTGTAAAGTCCACCGTGGTAAACTCACCTAAACTCCCTATTAAACATAATATATAAGGATACTTATACTGCATCCTCAATATAAATTTAATCTAACGTTTTACAGTAGAGAGACGCTTCTAGAGCATTGCAAATGGCATGTTTTTAATGCTAGACATTTACAATATACATTTATAGGCCAATATTGTATTCTAAGTCAATACAGCATGTACAACTGTAACTTCCTCCCCTCGTAATGTCAACACTGTGCAAATCCATTCTGCTACCGGTACAGTCACCAGTGGCGTAACGGAGGGGTAGCAAGTGATGCGGTGCGGGTCGGGGCACCAGCAGGGGGGGCCCCGCCTGCGCTGATACAAATATTTTTACAGCAAAAAATTTATGATTTATGATTTTTCATAAAATAGCAGATCTACAAGCTCATAGCGCGGCACTCGGTGCCGCGCTATGAGCTTGTATATCTGCTATTTTTGAATATCCCAAAGAAAATCTTAAAATGACACAGATGCGTTCCCGGTCTGAAAGGGTTAATGGAAGACCATCACCACAGGGGTGAACATAATGAGGAGGGCTCCGGTCGATATCTCACTGTGGATTTTCTGACTACATAGAGATAGGTAGATACTGACTCAATTCAGTCATTCGGCGAGAACAAAAGGGAACACGTCACGCATACGGTACTGCTTCTGACAATCTGTGATGAAAGGCAGCAGCAGGCTCGGCCACGTGCCATAAAGTCATCAAAAAGGTTTGACATATACCACTTTCATGCCTCAGTGGCTACCGTCACGCCTTGCCAGGATGAGTGGGCTATCCTCTGCATAATGTAATCACTACTCTACTGTAAGTTGTCAGCCCAAATGTTATGTGAAAACTCACCATGACCTCCAAATAGTATACCTGAACATCTGAGCGTTTTTGGGCTTGTCAGCTTAACTCTTTAAGACCGGAAACGCATCTGTGTGTAATTTTTTGATTTCTTTGGCTATTCAAAAATAGCAGATCTACAAGCTCATAGCGCACGCGGCACCGAGTGCCGCGCTAGGAGATTGTAGATCAGCTATTTTTGGAAAGAAATCGTGAAAACGTGTGCAAATCTTTGAATATATATATATATACATTTTTAACTCAAATCTTTGTTTCTGGGGGGTCCCTGGAACAAAATATTTTGAGATGGGGGTCCACGGCCAAATACATATAATTTCGGGGGTCCTTGACATGAAAAAAAATTGAGTTAATTTTTTTTAACATACGTTTTTTCAAAAAACTGTTAGGATTTAGAAGACATTTGTAGAATCCCCCCGAAGCAAAGATTTGAGTGAAAAAATTTGGCTTTAAGAAAAATATATTCAAAGATTTGCACACATTTTCACGATAAAAAAAAAAAGAGCAGATATACAAGCTCATAGCGCGGCACTCGGTGCCACGCTATCTATTTTTGAATAGCCAAAGAAATCTAAAAATGACACACAGATGCGTTCCCGGTCTTAATGGGTTAAGACTGAGCTGGATTGAGGACATGGATAAAAAACGTTTCAAAAATTAAAACAGAGCGAAAATACAGTAGCAGATCTACAAGCTCACGATGTGAGCTTGTGGACGGACAGACAGACGGAGTGACGGACGGACAACATAATGCCTCCGGCCACTTAGCAGTTAGCACCGCTGCACTGCATCACTGTGCCGCTCATATGGTCCAGGTTTTTAACAGGTCCAGGTTTTTAAGAACATTGAACACCTCTTTAAAGGAGTAGTTCATCCAAATAATTACTTATTTTCTATCAGTTACACACCCCATTTAGCCTTGAATCCACAAAATAAGTAATTATTTGGCTGAACTACTCCTTTAAGTCAATGCACCCTGTCCCATCATATTTCAAACTCTCCACCATCCCTGTACATATCTGCCAGCATACTCCAGCCTCAATAATTTCAGTCCATTTGCGAGAGACAGCGAGCTCCACTTGCGACTGCGACGGGTCGCTTCGACGGCTGTCTATCTCGTCGCAACGGGTGCCCATCGTCGCGGGTGCCTGACTCGTCCCGACGGGTCGCCACGGGTGCCCATCGTCTCGACGGGTGCCTGAGTCGTCGCGACGATTGCCCATCGTCTCGACGGGGGCCTGTTTTTGTCGGCGTTTCACCCGTGCGTCGGAGAACGGGCGCTCGTGGTCGCATCTGCCTCTCTCCCTCCTTCCCTCCTTCCTATGTGTGTGCTCCCCCCCCCCCCACCCGACCGCCTCCCCCTTTGGGGGGGGGGGGGGGGTCCGGGTCCCCTTGGGAATCCCTTTACGCATGCCTTCATTTGTCCCCGTGAATTAGGGCTGCATTCCCTAAGTTAACTTTCAATTTTATTGCTTCCATTATTTTAATCCAATAACCATATGTTGCATCACATTTTATCGATTGATATAACTTCAATAACCTCCGGAAATAAGGATTTTTTTTTATTCGATTTGAACGTTTAATGGCCTATTGAAAAGACAAGTGTTTCTTTTTTTTTTCCTTTTACGCACGAGAGAGAGAGAGAGAGAGAGAGAGAGAGAGAGAGAGAGAGAGAGAAAGAGAGAGAGAGGGGGGGAGAGAGAGAGAAAGAGAGAGCGCACGCAAGCAGACGGAATGTGTTCACGCTCGTCCTTCTGGGGGGTCCCCGGGAGACCCCCCCAACGCAATAGATAACACAGAAATCACACTATACAATGCATTTACATTCAGCCGATCTACGAGCTCATATCTGCTGCTTTGCGAAAGCCGCGCATTGCGACGTATTCTGTCTGTCTGTCTGTCTGTCTGTCTGTCTGTCTGTCTGTCTGTCTGTCTGTCTGTCTGTCTGTCAAAGCGGCCGTAACACACACACACAAATGCGCAACCCCGCTCGCCACACGTCCCCTCCAAGGTGAATAAATAATAATTAAAGAATAATAAATTATATTATCTATCCATCCATCCATCCATCCATCCCCCTCTCTCTCTCTCTCTCTCTCTCTCTCTCTCTCTCTCTCTCTCTCTCTCTCTTTTGTTTACGTGGTCTGCTCTTTTTGCCAGACCCAAGGGGTCGGGCTTGCATGAGGCTTTGTACCTGTTTCGTCCATACATGGGCATGGTCACTTTGTCCTCCGGCCCCAGCCCAAATAAATTCTGTCCCCCCCAAAAAGTCTGTCCATACATGGGCATAGAAGGGACACACGTCGTGCGAAGCCCGGCCATTCATGGGCATAGACACAGGCTGACACGTCATGTGAAGTCTGGGTCTGGCAGAACCAGGTCTCCTGGTCTTTTTTCCCATACACTGATAGCTCTTTGCCAAAAATCTACAACCTCACAACTCACGCTGCGAGGCGTTGTGAGTAAATCCTCTAATAGTGACCTCTATTCAATTAAAAACCGGCCCTCTATTAATGACTGGGAGTGCCTTGAAATAAGCAATTAAAAGCCGACCCTTCTATTACAATCCTCTTTTTTTCCCTCTTTTTTTTAAAGTCTGAAGACTCTCGCCTCGGCTACTATATACGCCGGTTCAAATCACCGTGACACAGCGTAATGTATAAGACAACATTTCAGTAAAGTACTTGAGTAAATGTACTTAGTTACTTTACACATCTGCAGACGAGCTGCTCAGCGTCCGTTCTGGGCGAGCAGCGTTGCAAGAGAGATTAAGCAACACTGCTAGTGGCAACGAGGTCTATGAAAACAAGCCGCTGCTGTTGGCATAGGCTATCAGGTCGATTTCGGATACCGCTGTCTCTCTATAGGCTATACCTGCCAACCTCAGACCGTCAGATAAAATGACACTTCTGTTCTGGGGGGGTGGGGGGATGTTCATCAGTGTGGACGATTATTGTTATGCAGTTATATTTATCGTACTTTGGTGTGAACAGACTTTATAGGTTCGACTCATCTGCCTACACGTTCAAATTCCAAATATGAATTGCTTACCCCATGGCCAGGGATGTTAAAATTATGTTCGGGCCCTCCAAAGTACTTGTCTCGTCCGTATTGTTCAATAAAAATACTTTAATCCGATCGGTGGCCATTGTCTCATTTAATGTATATGACTGCAATACACCTCTCAACCAATGGGGTCACGTATTTGAAAGCACATAGAGAAAATACGGAAGAAATGTCCACCAATCCGATTCAAATGTTTTTTATTGAACAATACAGAAGATACTGGTATTAATGAGTAAACGTCCATAAATGTAACATCCGTGGCCATGAGGTCAGCACTTTATTTATTTGAAATATGAACGTTTATGTGATTTACGGTCTAAAAAGGGAGACATTGCAAACAACAGGTTGAAGTTCATCCATGACTGTCATGATATGACATTGATGTTTCAGGGCTAAACTCGTTCATGATTAGCTACCCCGTTCTCAAATAGATTAGCCAAAATAAATAAAATACTGCGGCACTTGGGTATGCACGTTTTATTACTTGATGCTTTGATAAGGGCAGTCAATCCACATAATCAAAGCTGTAACGTTATGCGTTATGATCATATCAATCAATGAAATTAGATATTAAAGAAAGGAGACCCACAGTCCGTGTATTATGGCCGGTCCAGTAAAGCAGCTGTAGGCCTATGTAATAAAAAAAAATTTAAATGTCCAAATTTCATACAAATCTTTTGAAATAACCAGATCTACAAGCTAACACAAGCGACGCATTGTGACATTGTAGATTGGATTGATGCCAATGAAAGTTATTAGCAGAACCTTTTTTTTTCTTCGAATTTTTATTCTTTTATTTTGTTGACTTCAGAGCCATGTTTTTCGAATGCAAAAATTAAGCTGTAATAAAGTTAATTTTGAAGTTATTAAATGATATTTATTTCCATTTAAAAAAAAAGACAAATGTCTGAGATGTGTTTTTGCTCCAAAATAATTACCGAAAATTGTATCAAAGTCCGGCTTTAATGGACATTTTAACATAAATGGAGATCTTCATTCTTCTGTGCCCTCTTCAGTGTCATCATTTGTTGGGATTTCAGGTCGAATAACTGTCTCCCATGTTATTTTCGCCGATCCACCTTGCTGCATCTTGTCAGTGTTTAGATTAATACGATGATTATTAATGAACAGGTATATTAAATTAACCAAAATATAATCAGACTTTCTTTGATCCTCCATTAACGCTGCACCAAATTATTGTTGTTGTTATTAGCACTTTAACAAATGGAAAAAAAGCATTCTCTCTCTCTCTCTCTCTCTCTCTCTCTCTCTCTCTCTCTCTCTCTCTCTCTCTCTCTCTCTCTCTCCCTCCCTCTCTCTCTCTCTCTCTCTCTCTCCTTCTCTCCTCTCTGGGGTCCACGCATAGAGGTATGGGTCCACGGCCAAATACATATAATTTGTGGGCTTCCTGAGACATGAAGGTGCCCCCCCCCCCCTTCTCTGAGTGGAACAACTACCGTAACAGCGGAATTTTACACTTGCGTAATTACGCACGTAAGTGCATGTTGTAACATAATAATACACAACGTGTACTGTACATATAGCTAACTTTAGCCTAATATTCTTGGGGGTCTTCCTAGCGTAGTGAGCTTGTAGATTGGCTCTTTTTGGCAAAAAGCTTGACAGATATAGATAGATAGATAGCCAGACAGACAGACAGACAGACAGACAGACAGACAGACAGACAGACAGACAGACAGACAGACAGACAGACAGACAGACAGACAGACAGACAGACAGACAGATCGATCTACAAGCCAATCTACAAGCTCGATCGCCTCGCAGCGTGAGGCGTTGTGAGCTTGTAGATCGGCTATTTTTGGTAATGACCTTGACATATAGATAGATAGATAGATGGATAGATAGATAATATTATTTATTATTCTTTAATTATTATTTATTCACCTTGGAGGGGACGTGTGGCGAGCGGGGTTGCGCATTTGTGTGTGTGTTACGGCCGCGGACCTTTGACAGACAGACAGACAGACAGACAGACAGACAGACAGACAGACAGATCGATTTACAAGCCAATCTACACGCTCCATCGCCTCGCAGCGTGAGGCGTTGTGAGCTTGTAGATCGGCTACTTTTGGTAAAGAGCTTGACATAGATAGATAGATAGATAGATAGATAGATAGATAGATAGATAGATAGATAGATAGATAGATAGATAGATAGATAGATAGATAGATAGATAGATAGATAGATAGATAGATATTCATATAATTTATTATTCTTTAATTATTATTTATCCACTTTGGAGGGGACGTGTGGCGAGCGGGGTTTCTCATTTGTGTGTGTGTGTTACGGCCGCGGACCTTTGACTGACAGACAGACAGACAGACAGACAGACAGACAGAATACGTCGCAATGCGCGGCTTTCGCAAAGCAGCAGATATGAGCTCGTAGATCGGCTGAATGTAAATGCATTGTATAGTGTGATTTCTGTGTTATCTATTGCGTTGGGGGGGTCTCCCGGGGACCCCCCAGAAGGACGAGCGTGAACACATTCCGTCTGCTTGCGTGCGCTCTCTCTTTCTCTCTCTCCCCCCCCCCTCTCTCTCTCTTTCTCTCTCTCTCTCTCTCTCTCTCTCTCTCTCTCTCTCTCTCTCTCTCTCTCTCGTGCGTAAAAGGAAAAAAAAAAGAAACACTTGTCTTTTCAATAGGCCATTAAACGTTCAAATCGAATAAAAAAAAATCCTTATTTCCGGAGGTTATTGAAGTTATATCAATCGATAAAATGTGATGCAACATATGGTTATTGGATTAAAATAATGGAAGCAATAAAATTGAAAGTTAACTTAGGGAATGCAGCCCTAATTCACGGGGACAAATGAAGGCATGCGTAAAGGGATTCCCAAGGGGAACCGGACCCCCCCCCCCCCCCCCAAAGGTCCGCAGGGACCCCCCACCCGACCCCCTACCCCACAGGGGGAGGCGGTCGGGTGGGGGGGGGGGGGAGCACACACATAGGAAGGAGGGAAGGAGGGAGAGAGGCAGATGCGACCACGAGCGCCCGTTCTCCGACGCACGGGTGAAACGCCGACAAAAACAGGCCCCCGTCGAGACGATGGGCAATCGTCGCGACGACTCAGGCACCCGTCGAGACGATGGGCACCCGTGGCGACGAGTCAGGCGCCCGTCGAGACGATGGGCACCCGTGGCGACCCGTCGGGACGAGTCAGGCACCCGCGACGATGGGCACCCGTTGCGACGAGATAGACAGCCGTCGAAGCGACCCGTCGCAGTCGCAAGTGGAGTTCGCCCCTCCTGCCATTTGCTCTTACTTCTGTTGCTATAAAAATATTTTTTTCAGACCTTTTCAGACCTCCTCATCTCTGGATATTTTGCAATTAGCATACTGAGCTAGCCGTTCCGTGGAGGATGTGGTCAACTTTGCACTCCATCAATCACTAGAACGCCTGAACTCAAAGAACACGTACGAACACATATTTGTCTCTGTTTTCAGTAGCCTACTATCCAGCCCCCTCGAACTCTATCAATAACTGTTAGAAAAGAAATGCACATTGAATGACATTCCATCTGTCTATGGATATAGAGATGTCAATGGGCGACAAAGGAACAATCATAGTGAACAATCATCAGTGGTGGAAAAAGTTTTTGCGTAAAAGTATCAATACTGTAATGTAGAAGTATTCCGTTACAAGTAAAAGTCTGGAATTCTAAATTTACTTGAGTAAAAGTACAAAAGTATTGGTATCAAAATGTACTTAAAGTACCAAAAGTAAAAGTACAAAAAAGTTTGAAAATAGCAGATCTACAAGCTCACGATGCGACGCGTTGTGAGCTTGTAGATCGGCTATTTTCAAATAGCCTATGTATAAAATAGGGCTAAAGTGGTTAATGTAAGTTTTATAATATAATCATTTATATCTGAAAAGTAACTAGTAACTAAAGTTTTCAAATAATTGTAGTGGAGTAGAAGTACTATATTTGCCTCTGAGATGTAGTGGAGTAGAAGTAAAAGTATTGGAAATTGGAAATACTCAAGTAAAGTACAAATACCTCAAAATTGTACTTAAGTACAGTACTTAAGTAAATGTACTTAGTTACTTTCCACCACTGATTCACATCAACTGCAATCGCATCGCATAACGAAGTGTTTCAAATTCCTTGGAACTCACATCAATAAGTCCCTCGGCTGGAATACCCAAGCGGTCCACCTCATCAGCAACACACGACGACACAGCTGTATTTCACAGCTGTTCTTCGCAGCCATCATTCAGAGTATTCTCTCATCATCCATCACAGTTTGGCACGGTAATCTGGACCGTCACTCACAACACAAAATGCAGCGCATTATAAACAGAGCATCCAAAATCATTAGAGCCGGACCGATACACTGGTTTGGCCGATTATTGGCGATTATTTGACTTTCCTTGACAACGTCTGATCTGCAATTACGCAGGCAATGTGTCCCGATTTTAATCACTTTAAACCTGGCGTCATATTTTGGATTTTGCATTATGGGCTTGAGTTTGGCTATTTTGGCATTTTCTATTTTGGACAAACTTTAATCAAAGCAAAGTTTTTAAAACTTATTAGAACTGATTTAGTCCTTCCTTTTGTACAAAATATCAGTAAAGAAATATAGGTAATCGGTGGTCTAGGACGCTCCAAAATTGGGATCGGTGTAGGAAACAAAAATCTGGCTTCTGTCAGGCTCTTAATATCACTGGTCCCTCCCCTCAGTAGAATTCCTCTACATCCAACGGATGATTAAACATGCCAACATCATTATATCTGACCCTTCTTATTCAAGCCAGCATATTCCAGCTGCTGCCCTCAGGGACACGCTAGAACCACATCCAGTGCTTTTTGGCTAATAAATGCCCCCCCCCCCCCCCCCTGCGTGCGTGCGTGCGTGCGTGCGTGCGTGCGTGCGTGCGTGCGTGCGTGCGTGCGTGCGTGCGTGCGTGCGTGCGTGCGTGCGTGCGGGCGGTCACAGGTCTCATATCAACAGTCCCTTCATCCCTCGCATCTCTATTATGGGCATGTAGTAATAGACGAACATTCATAGAAAATATATGAGCCAACCTACAGATCGGCTATTTTCACAAAGAGACTTTGGTGCACAGGGGAAAAAAGTTAGGGCCCAAGTAGCCTCGATCTCCAGGCTTTTATTGCTTAGTTTTGCTAAAAAATGGCCCAACTATAGCCTGTACTGGGTATGAGGAAGTGTTTCATTTCCCAACCAACCAGAGTGCAGTGGGCGTCGCTCGTAATGTTGTGTTAACGGGGCGGGGGTTGACGGACAGATCGGTGAACCAATGGGATCAGGCGCCGTCTCTCGCCGGCTCTATACACACGCCCCTTTATACACGAAATCAGGAGGGTTGCAGCAGGCTAGGGCCCAAGTAATAAGTATAGACCCCTGGGGGACACCGGTCAACTGAAGTATATGGGGTTTAAGTGGTGAATAACTGTAGCATGTATTTTCTGAGCCAGCAAGGAAGTCATGGGTTGCTGAACTAAATGAGTTGCTGCACTTGTGCTGTGGTTGTACAACATTGCCTTTTCACAGCATGCGCTCATAGAGCAGCGTTGTCTAACCAACTGCATCCCCATTACGGAGAGACACATAGGCCCACACACATAGGCCCACACACACACACGCACGCACGCACGCACGCACGCACGCACGCACGCACGCACGCACGCACGCACGCACGCACGCACGCACGCACGCACGCACGCACGCACGCACACACACACACACACACACACACACACACACACACACCCACACACACACACACACACACACACACACAAACAAATGAATGGGGAGTGCAAGTCCACTGAAGTGCAAAAGTAGTTGGGGAGAGGAATCAATTTGGGCAAAAGCATTAGCATGGAACACTGGCTCTGAATGATGATTGAATCAATTCCCAGAATGAAATATATAAAGAACATTGTTTGAAAGAGAAAAAAAGGGGCCAACAGATCCCAAGAGGTAGTTAAACAATAATGATTTTATCCACCAAGTCTCACTTGGCAACCACTTCAGAGGAGGAGAGTGTAATTTAACCCAGAGCACCTTACTTTAGACCGGTGTCACAACCTACTGTAAGAGATTGTAATCATAATAGGCTCTATGCACAGCAGCCATATAGATAGAAATTGGGCCTCTTCTTACTTCCTTCACATGTGTTACCAATGATACTAATGAAGGCTCTGTTCCATTCTGGTCAAACAGAGTCAGGGTGCTGATATTGTGCATGTTGACTCATTGGAAACTCTATGCTACACCAGTGGGTCTCAAAGTGTGGTCCAGGGACCCTCATGGTTTCTTGAGGGGGTTCCAAATGGCCTCTTATGGGTGTGTAACTCTGAGAGTGTACAAATGGGACCAAATGGACCCGTAAGGGTCCATTTGGTTCCATTTGTACACTCTGAGAGTTTGAAATTGAAAGGTTTGAGAACCAATGTGCTACACTAAATGGAACAGAGCCTTCATTAGAATCATTTGTAACAAGTGTGAAGGAAGTAAGGAAGAGGCCCAATTTATTTCCAATATGGCTGCTGTACAATGCCTTGTTGCGAACGCGGAAGGAGGCGCAGCGAAGCCGCGCCTCCGCCCAAGTGCAGCTTACTATGAAACCGTGCTCGGGTTGTGTGTGTGTCTGTGTCTCTGTGTCTCTGTGTCTCTGTGTGCGTGCACTGCCTGTGTGCAGCCGCCAGAGTGCGCCAGAGTGCAGGAATGTAGACAATGCTCTGATTAAAATGCACAACAGCCTGCAAAACACACACACACACACACACACACAATGTCATGTTCTCTCCCCATCACGGTGAAATAACACGGATTACAAGTCCGTACATACAGAATATTTTCGAGCTGTGTTCGCTTCCAGCGTTCGCGCGTCTTACTTGTGTATATGTAGCCTACTGACGTTTGCTTGAAAGTTGGCGATAATGGAATACACTGTAATATATCTATGGAGAAGACCTTTCTAAAGGTGCAGAGTTTACACGCCAACAACTCGTGCCTCCCACCTTCAGTGTAGTGTATAAACTAGAATTGGGTTCTTCTAATTATAATTTCACAGGCTATACATCAAGATTAGTTGTGCGTAAAAGTAAGACAGATATAGCCTTAGGTAAGATGTCACTGCATGTATTAACAGAAGATTCATGGGTAAAATGCTACTGTCCTGTTGAGAATGTAATTACAAGATGCTATCAAATTTGTGTCATTTCTAGCAGCAGTCATGGATGAACACTCACCCTCCCTTGAACATATAGTTCAAAGGGTGAGAATCTTCACACTGCAGCTTTAGGAGGAGGTGGAGGTGTGTGTGTGTGTGTGTGTGTGTGTGTGTGTGTGTGTGTGTGTGTGTGTGTGTGTGTGTGTGTGTGTGTGTGTGTGTGTGTGTGTGTGTGTGTGGTGCGTGTGCGTGTGCGCGTGTGTGTGTGTGTGTGTGTGTGTGTGTGTGTGTGCAAGTGACGGCTTGTCTATTATGTACAATGCAGGTGACGACCCCCCCCCCCCCCCATGGGAGAAGAGAAAGAGATTTTTTTTAATTCTACCATGTAACTCTAAATGCTGTGACTGGCCATTGTATGGTGTTATACCAAAAGTGGTGTCTATCGGCCCGCCCCTTTGGGGGCAAAGCAGCTTTAAAACTCTCAATGCGTTCTCCCGTGTGCCAGCCCACAGCTTGATAAAGTCGTTTTATGATTGGTTCTCAATGATACCCCCCACCTCCCACCCTGGAGCTCTATTCTGATAGTAATAATTTGTTCAGTAACAGGGGTCTCTCCAGCTCTCTATTAAACCAGCCTGATCTCCAGAGAATACCGTAACATTGCACGGAACGAGTGCACTTCATTCCGTGGATAGTCGCCTCGGAACTCCCAAATTGCGTGCATATGTACGGCGAGTCCCACGGTGGGCGTAACCAGTCGCAACACGGAAAAACCCGGAAGCAGAGCAGTCCGCACAATAAAATTTACGATTCTGTGCCTATCGGTACATAACTCAAACGGCGCTGAGTAGGCACAGGCGAATGTCCCACCGTTCAGGACGGCAACTCGGTCGCCTTAGCTCCCTCGGTGGTCCTTCACGGGGTGACAATTCGCCTGTGACTGCGCGCCTCCGAAATGGTTTTGTCACAAAGGCAGCGCCGTACCATATGCACGCATTTCGGGAGTTCCGAGGCGGCTATCCACGGAATGAAGTGCACTCGTTCCGTGCAATGTTACGGTAATCTCTGGAGATCGGGTTGATTAAACAGAAAATAATCTACATTTTCAGGTTGGGACACACATGGGCCTACTGTATTTGTAGTCTGCACGTAGGTAAATTAGATTAGAAAAATGTCAATGTCAAAGTTAACTAGCTGAATAATATATTCATATATATATATATTATACACACACACACACACACACACACACACACACACACACACACACACACACACACACACACACACACACAATAGCCTATATACAATCAATTAGCCCTCCCTATAAGATTTGCCAGGAGCCAGGTGTGTGTGTGTGTGTGTGTGTGTGTGTGTGTGTGTGTGTGTGTGTGTGTGTGTGTGTGTGTGTGTGTGTGTGTGTGTGTGTGTGTGGGGTGTGTGTGTGTGGGTGTGTGTGTGTGTGTGTGCGTGCGTGCGTGCGTGCGTGCGCGCCCGAATTAAAGTTGACAGATCACACAGCATCGCTACAGTGCTGCCTGCAGTGCATCATCATCATCCAGTCCAGATGTTTCCTAAATTGCAAGTGATGGTGGCGTCCCAATTCCTTTACAATGGAGTAGTCGGTCGGCTAGTAGCGAGACAAAGACAACGTTGCCTAATAGGTTAGGTAGGTCAAAGAAGCAATAACTTACCTACCTAACAAAAGCAGCTTCACTTCTCTCGCCGCCTTGTCGCCGTCCTCGCGGAGGTTCTTGTCGATCATCTTGGATCTCTCGACGGCGGCTTTATCCTCGGCGCTCACCGTGCAGCCCATGGCGGTTGACGGTTCCAATCCAACAGCAAGGCAGCTGCTATGGTGATGATGACCGTTATATGAATTCCCTTGTGTAACAGACAGCCCCGGATCGGATGCCAAAACCAATATGCAGGACCTATAGCCTTGGATCAAGACTATATCATAGATGTGTTTTATCGAGTCTGATTGACTTTCGTATCTATGATATGCAAATGTCAAAATCGATCAAATACATCTAGGATAGTCTTGATCCAAGGCTAATGCAGTCCAAATAAACCGCCCTAAATTCTAAAACCGTGACACTGACAATAGTAAAGAAAAAAGACAAAAAATATTTAAGCCCAGACTTCACCTCCTAAAGTCAATTTGATGTCCAATTCGGTTATTCGAGCTTGAATGTCATTTGACTTTAACACCAAATCAGAGATGCGCTCGCACAGCTGTTATTATATAGCGGATTGGAGGTCCATTTGGTAATTCCACCACTCAGAGTCTTATCCATTCAAAGAGGATCCATCCTGCTCTCTCTCTCTCTCTTCCAACTGTTCTTCCACAGGACAGGCTAATGCACTGTTTCCCAAGCAGTGGGTCGGGGCCCATTTGTGGGTCGCGGACACATTTTTATGGGTCACGGGTAAATGTAAAAATAAAATAAAAATCCTCCAATAATCAAAAAAAAATAGCATTTTTTTTCATGAAAAAAAAAGACTTTAAAAAAAAAATAGTTTCATGAATAATATATTTTTTTAAATCTAAACAATCAAAGAAATTCCATTAATTCAAAAACAAAATGTTTAAGAAGTAGTGAAAATAGCCAATACAAGCTCACAACGTGGCGCCAAGCTTGTAGATCTGCTATTTCCGACTAGTTGGGTCCCATACAAACGTCTAATAATTTCTTTTTTGGGTCATCATGAGCTAAAAAAGTTTGGGAACCACTGCTAGTCTACTGATCTGTGCTCAATTAGGCAATCTATAGACAGTTGATTGGTTAGCCAACCATGGTTCGCTAACCAATCTAGTTGGACACATGTGTCGCTATTATCCAATTACACACGCCGACTTAAAATAATGCGCGTGTAAAAGCTATGTGTTAAAGGTAGGGTAAGTGATATTTTTGGGTTAAAACAAAAAGTATTTTGTTAAAAGGTTAAAGCACTATATTCTGATAGTAATCATTGCTATAGAGTGTTTGTTCAGTAACAGGAGTCTCCCCGTCTCTCCAGCTCTTTAATAAACAGAAAATACATTTTCCGGTAGGTGTCAAAATCTCAGCCAATCAGGAGAAAGTACCCATTTTTCCTGCCAGAGTATTTTCATAAAGTACTCCCCCATTGCCAGCAATTTTCGTGTTTTTTATTTTTATATTTTGTAATTTTTCATGAAAATATATTATCAGAGTTCTTTTTTTAAAGACAGAGCACAAATCCGCCACTAGAGAGCAGCACATGACAGCTTGATCAGCTCAATGAGCCACTCGCTCCTCACACACACAGTCAAACAGTGAAATGCATCAAAACGGATGTGACGTGGTCTCAGATTGTCCGATCGGCCAAAATTACGATGTGATACACGACGGCGATGACTGATCGTCACCCAGACCATAGATTATAGAAGAGAACCTGTCCGTTCGTTTGTTATACCGTGTGAAAAACCGTGTGTTAACCTATTCTGGACGAAAAATAATCAAAAACCGGAAACGGAACCCAGGTCATGAAACCGGATGCAGATGTGGGTGAAGTAAGTGGAACTCGAAAATAACATTGAATATTAAGCAGCATAGCGCAATCAGAGATTAAACAATGAACACGCGTCCAACGCGTCTAACGCGTCGACGGCGGGGGTGGATTAAGTAGCAATTGACGCGTTTTCGAGTCAATGGCGTTTATAGAGTTAAGCTTCATTGTTATAGTGTTCCAGTTCCAATTTTGCCTGCTCATTTCTTAGTGTCATCACTTCGAATTTCACTTGTTTAATCTATATCCTGATTGAGTTCTCTATCCTGATTGGATAAAATTGGAACTGAAACTGAAACGAAAATGCATTTTCTGTTTTATAAAGAGCTGGAGAGACAAGGAGACTCCTTATACTGAACAAACACTCTAAAGCAATGAGTACTATCAGAATATAGAGCTATTTAACACGTATTTTAACCAAAGAAAATCACTTACCCTACCTTTAAGTGTTTTGTGTGGACATCATCACCGCCAAGCAGTGGTACTCCAATGTTTTACTTAAGTAAAAGTATCACTACTGCAATATAGAAATAGCCTATTCTGTTACAAGTCAAACTAAAAGTCCGGAATTCAAAATGTATTTGAGTAAAAGTACAAAAGTATTGGCATTAAAATGTACTTAAAGTACCAAAAGTAAAAGTACCCATTAGGCAGAATGTCCTATTTCAGGTTTTCAATGTATGAAAATCTTTTGAAAATAGCAGATCTACAAGCTCACAATGTGGTTAATGTATGTTTTGTGATAATACCGGTAATCAAAATCTACAAAGTAACTAGTAACTAAAGTTTTCAAATAAATGTAGCGGAGTAAAAGTATAAGATGTAGTGGAGTAGAAGTAAAAGTATTGGAAATTGGAAATACTCAAGTAAAGTACAAATACCTCAAAATTGTACTTAAGTACAGTACTTAAGTAAATGTACTTAGTTACTTTCCACCACTGCCACCGAGATGTGTGATTGTTTGAGTTCACTCTGCGGACTGCAGTGGGCGCTGCTGTGCCAACCTCATTCCTCTGCATTATGGGAAACGTAGGCTTTTAGATTAAAATCATTATGGATCTACACTTGGATCTAGCTGTATGTGGAATTGTGTGTTGCTATATTATGGGTCAAATGTTACAATTACACTGGAACATGACTATTAGTGTCATTTGTCAGTGTGTTTAGAAAGTAGCCTATTAAAATCCAGACCTTTATTGGCAGTTGAACCTATAGTCTATCCCTACCAATACAGCTGATCAACAGTGCCCCCAAGCGGCCAAACTACATTTGGAGTGCACAGCAGCCATCAATGATACTAATGAAGGTTCTGTTCCATTCTGGTCAAACAGAGTCAGGGTGCTAATAATGTGCACGTTCGCTCACTGGAAACCTGCTACACCAATGGGTCTAAAATTTGGGTCGAGGGACCCTCATGGTTAGTTAAGGGGTTTCCAAATGGTCGCTTACGGGTGTGTAACTCTGAGAGTGTACAAATGGAACCAAATGGACTGTAAGGGGCCATTTGATTCCATTTGTACACTCTCAGAGTTATGGGGGTCGTGGAAATGGAAAAATCTGAGAACCACTGTGCTACACTAAACGGAACAGAGCCTTCAATTAGTATCATTGGTAACACCTGTGAAGGAAGTGATAATATGGCTGCTGTGCATAGAGCCTGCCTATTTTAATATAGGGGTAGGATGTAGGCTCAGCAGCCATAGTAGTGGAAAGAAATTGGGCCTATTCCTTACACCTTCATAGGTGTTACCAATCAATGATGCTAATGAAGGCTCTGTTCCATTTAGTGTCACCAAGTGGTTCTAAAACCTTTTAATTTCAAGGATCCCCATAACTCTGAGAATGTAGGCTACAAATGGAACCAAATGGACCCTTGCAGGTCATTTGTACACTCTCAGAGTAACACACCCGTAAGGGGCCATTTGTCAAGGAACCATGTGGGTCCCTGGACCCCAATTTGAGACCCAGACTCAGTGACTGGAGTAGCATTCTTTCCAGGGAGCCAACATGCACAATATCAGCACCCTGACTCTATTTGACCAGAATGGAATAGAGCCTTCATTAGTATAACTGGTAACACCTATGAAGGAAGTAAGGAAGAGGTCCAATTTCTTTCCAATATGGCTGCTGTGCATATAGAGCCTATTGCCCAAGATAGGGGTGGGCCGGCAGGCGGGCGGGTATTTCCATTTGTCATACAGTATACTTTGTACTTCTACTCCACACTAGCTACATATCAAAGGCAAATATTTTACTTTTTATTCCACTACAATGACTAGTTATTATTTATGTAAATTCAGTTACCAAAAGTACCAAAATTTCACAACTGCAGGTAACACCTGGGAGTTTAGTAGTAGAAGCCTCCACCAGTAACAGCAGATAAAATACAGCTTTTACCTCGACCTAAACAAAACTTTGAATGGGACCAATTAAATGAACTGCAGCTCCTCCAAATTTGGTGTCATAGGAGCACAACAATTTTACAGATATTTTTGTCAGAGTTGTGACTGTTGAGACAGACTCTCAATTTTAGCCATTGGTGTACCCAAAGTGTAGCCTAGTAAAGGCAAGCCCCTCCCTCCGGAAATCTCATTCCGGAGGGAGGGGCTTTACCAGGCTACCCAAAGTGTGCCAAATTGATTTTCTTTGCCTCAAGGGGATCTGAATGTAAAATCCAATTGATTTCTATTAAGGATGGACAATTACACTCTCTGAAGCCTTTCCCCATAATATATAGAAATTAGTGTAATCCATTTGTGCACAGCATAAGTAGAAGAAACAACCAATTATCAAACTTTTATCTCCAAATGGAGAATTCTTACAAAACAAATACAAATTGTTTGCAAATCACAAAAATGTGTGCAAAGATTACAAGCAAATAAAAGCAAGAAAAATACTGTCAGTTCCTGCCTGCATGGCAGAGTTGGAAAAGTGCAATTGTGTGAATTCGTGGCCCTGGTGGGTTAGCTGGTTCAAAATTGTATGGAGCAGGTTGCTCGTCCCTCTCGCCTCGTGTGTGCCACCTCTCACTCTCTCCATCACCCTGAACAGTTGGGGTCTTAGACTATGTTTTCACTCCTGTCCATCTGTGTGTGTATGTGTGTGTCTGTGTCTGAGAAAAAGCTCATGTAAGACAGTGTTGCTGTGTTAAAAGTGACAGGGACGTAGTGTGTCTTTATTATTATTATACATGTTTACCCCATCATGGAACAGTGTACTGTAGGATTCAATGAGTTACTACTGTAATCCTAGGAGAGTAAAATAAAATATCACCCAATGTGTGAGCACTGCCAAATAACATTTCATATTGTTATCTTCCGAAGAGATGTCTGCTGCTTTTCACCCAACGTTTACAAGCTTTAAAATGACTTTCAAATATAGAAAAATAACAATTTCAAAGACTTCTCAGTTATTTTAGCTCAAAACCTTGTCCTCATCTAACCTATCCATTTAAACCTGGTCAATGAAAACCTGCTCTCTATACTGTGGCTCTGGGCATCATTCTGGGTCTCATTAAGCTGCACAAACAAAGAAACCGGCCAATTCTTTTATTTTCTTTGACAAATTTATGATGTGACAGTACACACCCTTGGGACCTCATGCTGTTGACAATAAATGTTGGCTCATTTATAGGGGGGGGGGGGGTCAGTCTTTCAAACAAGAAACAAGTAAGAAATGACACATTGCAATGTGACAAATTGCAATGTGTCTATGGCACAAAAGCCCTGCCACAAAATATTTTCAGAAGGGGAATTGTTTTGATATAACATATTTTTTTCCTCTATAAGCCCCCCGATATCCAATTGATTTGAACGGAGAGCGTCTATACGAACACAATTGGCCCGTGTTCACGGAAGCCGGGCGGGGAGGGTGATATCACTGCATGTATTATACGGGTTGACACACACGCACATGCACACGCTCACTCACTCACTGTGCTGTGATGGCTCTGACTGACATCAGGTGAGTGTGGCTGTGGCTGTATGGCTCTGGAGTGATGGCACTGAGATGGTATACACGAATTGGGCCGCGAATGAACCTAACAACGTGCTTCGTAAGGCTGGAGAATGGATGGAAACTTTACAAACTCAAGCAGGAGTCATTAATCCGAGAACAGAACAGAACATAATGGGGTCTCAGGCTTTGTTGTGGAGTCTGAAGGATATAGGCTACTGGTGAAAACAACTAATTGTCTGTAGTGTGAGAGAGGTGAGTGAGTGTCCTACAGCTGCAGTGGTTCTCAACTTTTTCAGGCCGGGACCCCCCAAAGTGCTCAAGACCCTGGTGCTAGACAGGAGGGAGTGGAGGGCAGCAATCCAGGAGATCCGGAGTTTGTCGGCTAGTCCGCACTCTCCCATTGTATCGCACCCGTAGGGTTCATTTGGTTCCATTTGTACACTCTTCAGTTAAATTGTCACTGAGGATTTGACTGTGTAAGCCGGTATTGATCCACTCATTGCAAGTGGTGATTCTCAAAGGTGTGCACACCCCAGTTTTACATACCAGATACCACCAAAATGGAAAACGTTATGAAGTTATGAAAACATCTCACCACCTTTGTCATTATTTCACCTCAGCAAATGAATTTCAATCCCTTTTTGGGGGGAATCTCTGCTTTCATCTTCAAAGAGTCAAAGAATTGCAACTTGGGTCATTTTGTTTCCTTGCTTTTTTTAATTATACATGTAATTTCACAATAACAGAAACAAATTGACACCTTCTATGACAGCTTTAGATGACAGGAAGAATGTGTGAAGTTATGTCACCCTGGCGGACCTTGTTGGCTTGTATTTAACGAAATGTAATTACAGTCACGATGAGCACTTTCAACTGCAAATGAACTCACTCTATTTTATCGGCCAGGACATTAATAGCTTTAAAATGTATGCATTGGCAAGTACTCCAAGAGTATAGCTTCACTACAGTAGTGTAGTGTCATGTAATGCAGACATAAATCAGATGAATGCATGAAATCTAAAGGGGTCTATTAAGTGTCCTGTGTTGTAATGCCCTAAAATGTATATTGTTGCTGTCGGGCAAAAAAACATGCATAGGGTTAGGGTATGTATCTCCATATTTATCTTTTAGGTTCTAATATAAATGAATGTCCTATTTTATACTTTGTCATTTGGCAACACTGTAACTGTGTAACGGTGTTGCAGAACAGTAGCGACTTGCTGAGCTTACAAATCTAGAAAAGAGTAGATTTGTTCTTGAAATATTTTCTGGCCTTGGGCTTGGCCTTGCTTTCTTTTTTGACTAGCTTTGCCTTGGCCTGACATGCTGTCTCTTTTGTGATCTCAATCGCTGGGCATTTGTAGAGTTTGTTGATCCTGATAATGTCTATGTCAGACATGCCCTTCCTCTGTCCGATCTGGACAGACGCGTCAGGAATGGGAGTAATGGTTTCCAGTCTTAGGCTCTTGGAGAAGGCGTTTCTACAGTGAGGGAAAACAAGAGGATTAATGAAGTATTAAGAAAAGGGGGAAAAACACTGGGGGTGGGTGGCCTAAATGCAGGGAGGTCGACCAGTAGTGTGGTGACTAGAGCAGTGGTGGACAGTAACAAAGTTAATTTACTTGAGAGTACTGTACTTATTTTCTGAGTATCTGTACTTTAATTGAGTATTTGTATTTTTGGATACTTTCACTCCACTACATTTCAGAGACAAATATTGCTCACAATGCGTCACAATGCGAAGCATGTAGATCGGCCGAATGTTTGCCTATTATGACCAGAACACGGACGCTAGGTTCATGCGGTCATGTTTTCCTTTGCCTTACCTTGTGTAGTGCATTATAGAGTTATAGTCGTACGGAGTGTCCAGATTATTGGTCTCCTGCTTCTTGAAGTTGACCTTCATATCTGATGAGGCAAAGGACACTGTGTCAGGTGGACCGGCATTCACTTTAATAACATTTTATACACCATTAGTTCTAGACTTGACACAAAAAAAAGCATTGTAAAGGGCAATGAAACCCTCGGCTGATTTTGTAGTTTGTTTTTTCCAGTTCAGATGAAAAACTACAGCAAGCTACATAGGACTGACCTTGTTGTACACTGTGATGTAAGCAACACAGCTGCAGCTAATCAAATTAATTATGGGTGTGTTAGATACTGTATCTATTTGCATATTGGCACACCCATGGCTCTGGGCACACCTTAACCTAACACACCCATTACTAATTTGATTCACTGCAGCTGTGTTGCTTACTGTACTAGCCTGCCATGTTTTTTAAACTGCTGTAGTTGTTTTTTTATACCTGAACCTGAACCTCAGGCCGCTCCTTGAGTTACCACTCCAAAATCAATGAATCAACTCAGTCTATCATATTTTTAACCTTCGAAAATAGTCATAACCTTAACATACTGTGCAATCATCACAAGATTCTTACATTTCATGACGTTTTCAAAGTTGATCTGGACGTGTTCGTCGCGGTCGCTGCGGCTCTGCTCGTGGTGGAAGCCCAGCGCGTGGAGCAGCTCGTGCTGCACGACACCGTGCTGAACGCAGCCGAACCTCGCTAGGGACACCACCTGCTTGTACCCTGTACGCCCTACAGATGAGTAGCACCTAGAGAGAGAGAGAGAGAGAGACAGAGAGACACAGAGACACAGAGATAGAGAGAGAGATTAATCCATGTTTTGGTTCAATCAGTATTGTAATCTATTGTAGTCAAGACATCTGGGGGTGCACAGGTTCTGAGAAAAAGTTCTGAGACCGCCATCAGAATTTTGTCGACTAAAACTATGACGAAAACTAAATAAAAACGCAATAAATACTAAGCTATATTGACAATATAGTCAACAAATAAAAACTAGACTAAAATGTTAAGGAGGGACTAGTGGAGAAGAGATCAGTAGAACTAAGACAAGTCATTTTATGGTTGATTGCAGTTGATTGTGGATTGGCTATTTTCAGCATGTAACCAAGTGTAAAATCAAGCATTACGACGCCATTAATGCCCGCCAAAATACGTTTTTGTCGACAAAATCAACTGTAGATTTAGTTGGCTAAAATCTTATGATAATTTAGTCGACAAAAACTAAAACATTCCAGATGACAAAAATTTGACTAAAACTACCGTAAATCAATCATCTGTCAAAATGAACAGTGATCAGAAGGAGCATGTACTGGGCTTAAGTGTGCAGTCGTGGACAGTGCATCGTCAGCTCACCCATATTTGGGTTCGATGCTGAGGTACGTCTTCTGCTCGACGCGAGGAATGAAACGAATGCAGGTCTTCTGGTGGAAGTCCTCCATTGCGTTCAGCATCAGTTCCTTCTCCTTCTCGTCTGTAGGCATAGAGGAGAGCCAAACGGCAAGATAGTCAGCAAAACATGTGGAATGGTATAGGTGTGCAACAGCTAATTGAACTAGCAGATTTAATTGAATATATCGTTGCTGTCCGGCAGAAACCAGCTAACTCCATTTTGACGCTTTTGCATTTTTTCCCCCATAAATCAGGGCCATTGAACACCCTTTACGTCTGTGTGTTGGTAAAAAAAATATTGAACCAATGAAAAGCTTTAGAAAGCGCTTCTGACAAAACCTTCTAACTCCATTGGATCCTCAAATGTTCTGCTAAGTCCAGGCTCCACCCCCTTTTGACCTCCAACCTCATTGTGAGCTTGGAGGACATTTGAGTATGCCATTATAGGTGAAAAGTTTTTAAAAATATATAATTAATCAAAAAGTATTGAAGAAAATAATTGATAGTTACAGCCCTGGAATTGTAGCATGCTAGAATGGTAGCACCGTACTGTATTTACAGACTTATTGTGTTAAACCTTGACTCTATAGGCAAGGAAACCTTACTGTATTTGGAGCTGAAGGTGAACGGGACCTCCACTTTCCCGTTGTCTGACTTTGGCCACTGACAGTTGAAGGTTTTGGTGAAGCATTTCATGGCATTCCTTGTTCTGGGAATATACACATCTCCCTCCAGCAGAAAGTCCCTGGAACCTAGAGTCAGAGAAAAGAGCATAGATACAGTAGCTTCATCAGAATATCAGCCAGTCATCAAGGTTCAATGTTTCTTTGTGTGTATGGGTGTTTGTGTCCACAGTGGTGGAAGAAATGCTCAGATGTTTCACTTAAGTAAAAGTAGCAACGCAATACAAAATATTCTTTTACAAGTAAAAGTGCAAATGTATTGGCATCAAAATCAGTGGAGTATATTTACTCAAGTACTGCACTTTTGAGGTATTTTTACTTTAGTGGAGTATTTCCAGTTTTCAGTACTTTTACTTCAAAATATAAAGTACCAAAGTAAAAGATGATCTACAAGCTCACAACGCTTCGCTAAAACAATCCTATCAAATGGGGGTCCTTTGAATTAAAAAAGGTTGAGAATCAATGCCATAATTCCTGTAGAAGTGCCATGTTTCCTGTCAGTGATGGAGTACTTACCGTTGTTCATGGTCATGATGGCTGTGGTGATGTCCATGTCCTCTTCTCCCAGGTGTTCTGTACAATAGAAGCAAATACAAAGCGTCTCATGTCAAGTTTACCGTTATCATTGTGTAAAAAATCTCATCCGTCAAAATGGGAAGCAAATGGGGAGCCCTGCACTCACCATGAGGACCGATCTCTGTCTTGTCCTGTGACACAAAGAAAAAAGACAATGTTGCATGTATTATCCATAATGCAGTTGACGGCAAGAGTGCAACAGTTAACAGAAAATAGCAGATGAGTAGATTGGCTTTTTAAAATATTTTTGGTGTGACACACACAAAAATCTACTTTTTTTTGTCAATTAGTTTTTTTCTAACATTTTTTTAAATAAGTATTAGCAATAAATATGAATCAGTAAGTAGTCAATAGCTGAAGCCCTAGTTGATTGATTGATTGATTTTATTTGTTGACATAAAGAAAGAGCACAAGAGCACTTTCCGTCATACAGTACAGTGAATGCATTATCAAGGATGAAAACAGAAAGAAAGCCAGAGGGCTTATTTCCATTGTGGTCCTCAACAAAAAACAAACAACATGACAAAAGACATCACAACAACAATACATAACTATAACATAACAGATATGTATAGTTGACAATGTAATGTACGTTTTGAGCCATCAGGCAGGTTCTTACCAGGCCAGGGTGAGTGTGAGAGTGTCCCAGGAACAGCACAAGAAGAAGGGACACGATCGCTTTGAGCTCCATGGTCTCTTGGCTGTCAGAAAGTTTTCCAGATGCAAGCTGCTGCTGAATGCTGTGGATGAGGCAGGCTGGAGGACTGATGCTGAGGGTCTGCTGAGGCCAGGGCCTTTTATACTGCTCACTAAGGTGTGGCTGAAATGGGGGGATTAGAGCTAGGGAGTGGGTCTATCTTAGATACACACAGTGGTGGAAGAAGTACTCC